>NC_041050.1:33915994-34253318 GCF_900634775.1 Gouania willdenowi | reverse complement strand
TACATCTCATATGGACACACGGCTTACTGGGATTGCTCCCAAAGTTGGTTCCAGTCCTCATATGGGCAGACTCTGGCTTTTTCTTTACATTAAAAGAAAGTCAAAAAGTCAGTCAAGTCTAAGTTACTTTGCATGATTTTTAAGAATGTAAGCCATACTTACAATCCACTGGAAAGTATTGTGGAGTTATTTAGTTTTAAAATGAGCTTACCCACTGGGTAGACGTGTAGAGCATCCAGCTGCAGGATGAGGCTAAAGGCCACCAGTGCACTGAGTGTACACCACCAGCTCTCCATGTTCTTTCCTTGAAAACCAAATTTTCAACCTGCTGAACTGACAAATGTGCCACAATTTATAGGCCAATGTGGGCTGACCCCAGCAGTCAGGTTGGATCAGATCTTTTGAATATGGATATATTTTTGAGTTGTGAAATGTTACGTATGTCATTTCATACAATAGTTTTAATTGATTTAAATCAGCATGAACTTTAAATTAGCACACATGGACTATTAGTGGACACTGTAATTTTGGTTGCAAGGCATGTCATTTAGCCATGTGAAGTAAAAATCATTGGTCAACAGTACTGCATGCCTAACTCAAAAACAAGAAGTCATTTGAGAAGGATTGTAAAATGGAAAAAGAAGCTCACAGTCAGTAAATACACACTTTTTTTTACGTTAGCCCTTTTGACAAAATTCAGTTCAGAAACTTTGTAACAGGACAATGTAAAAAAAACAAATATGTTTTCCCTTATTTGTTATTAAATAAATGTGTGTTTTTAAAGCCCAGCTTTGCAGTTTTGCTGCATAATATTTTGCTTCTCATTTCCTTGTATCTTGTTTAACAAATTGTGGGTTTTTTTTGGTTTTTTTTAAAACATTATTTTATTTTCTGCTGTGTTTGTCAATCTTTACATATAATATAAAGCACTGTGTTTTGAAATGTTAAGGCACATGTATCAAACTCAAGGCGTGGGTGCCAAATCCAGCCCTTTAGAGCAACCAATTCGGCCCACTGAAAAAAAAAAATTAAAAAAATATACATTTTTGACTCTACAGTTGTTTTTAACTGGCAATGTCCACACATTCCCAAATGTGCCATTTTGTGTCTCCATTTGGCACCATGGACACAGAAACCACGATAACTTGCTGGCTTGTTTATGTTGTGACTTATAATGGTTTATATGATTAAAAATGTGAGATTATAAGCTTTCAAATGGTATATGACATGTATGGTATATGTACCCTTACCCAGCGCCCAATGAGAGCCGCAGATTGGCACCGGCAAACCCCCGCAAATCTGACAAACAGGAATAAGTGGGTATGAAAATTGATGGATGGATGGTATATGACACTTGTGATATGCTGCTGTGTTTGAGAAGCATTTAATCGCTTAAGAGCATGAATGAGTGAGAACATGCATTTCGACCCGTATTCAGAACGGTGGACGTTAACGGGTTAATTTAAAATTTGTTTGGTGAATTTTGTTATTTCTGACCATTACAAGCTTACAAAATTTCCTAATCATACTGGGCAGCAAGGTTGTGTAGTGATTACAAATGTGGCTTCAAAAGATCCGGGGTCCCTTATCATCATCATCATCATCATCCTTCGTTTCATTTCAGTTTAAAAACATAGACACAATTATGTACAGTGGCTGCATGTTTTCCCCTTGATTCCATGGATTTTTACTCATAACATTTCTTCCCATAGGAGTGTGTTTGTCTGTCTCTATATGTTAGCCCTGCGTCCTGTAAAATAGTGTTTCTCAAACTTTTTTGGCTCAAGAAGCCCCTTTCTCTTATTTGTGAATCCAAGTACTCCCTTTGCAGACTACTTTGCTCAGAAAACTATTTAAAAAAAAACTATAGAGCATACTGATGGAATGAACAAGTGATAACACATTATTTAAAGAGTCTAACTTTGTAAATAAGTGGAAATAATCAGTATTTAGTGCAGTGGTTCCTAACCTTTTTTTGGATTGTGACCCAATTTTGATCTCAAGAATTTCTGGCGACCTCAAAGACAATTTTTTCTAGAGTTAGTTTTTGATCATATTTGAGCCAAAGTTAAAAAACACTGATTTGGTGGTTCCTGCATAGATTTATTTCTGTAGTTTTTACCATTTCCGGTCATATCACGCCTGGGGTGGGACCAAGACACTTTATTTTGTTAATTTTCCACACTCTCTCTCTCGCTCAAGTACCCCCTGTTGTGCCATCACGTACCCCCATTTGAGAAACACTGCTGTAAAGGGTGCACTCTACTCTAAAGCCTATGTGAGCCATAGTAGGACAGACCCTGCAAAACTGTATAATATAAAGTGGATGACTAATTCGAATGAATAAATGTCCAAATATATTCAAATCACAAATTTTTGCCTGAAGTTTTGTGTGCTGGATCTTCCTGATTCAAGATACCAAGGTGAAACAAATGCAAAAATAGCACGCCACTTGTTCAAAAAGGAAAAGTTTTTAAAACATAATTCCCAGATCTTCAGAAATTAAACATTTAGAGAAAAATATAAATTAGAAACATAGAAAAATGATGCCATTATTGTAAACTTAAGTATTTAGAACCACGTGAATCACAGCAGAAAGTGAGTTTCACCTCCAAAAGCCCAGGCCGCAATGAAATACTGTAGTTTCCACAGCACAATACTGACCCTCCCTGCACCACTCCTTATTCACCTTTAGTGACTAAACTATTCCCATGGTGCCATCTTGTAAATGAGTAAATAATTAGTAAACCACTCCCCATTATTACCAATTCACCGTGCTTTGCAGTACAGCAGGGACAAACCTAACCTGTGGTTTTTTTAAACCTGACTGGGGACTTTTTTTTAATTTGACAACTAAAAGGTGTTTATCACTGTCACGCTCATTTCAAGTTACACCCGCAAACGTCTTTAGCTCAAGACCAGATTAGAATTTAAACTATAAAAACAAACTATTTATAGGGATATGAGTCACATGAGGAAGTGCACTAAACTGTCCTAAGATAAATTAAAAACTTTTCTTCATTATTACTTTTTTTTTTTTAAGAGAGGGCCGTAATAGAAACCTGGGCTTTTTTACTGGTAAAATGCACACACACATTAGAAATAACAGAGTATAAAGCAAGCCTTAACATGAATACAGATGACATCACATTTGCGTAAATTCATTGTTAATATAATAATATAATAATCCAAATTGTAGGGGTCACGCCCACCCCTACATGGGGAGGGGACATCATTTGGAGGGTGACAGACATTCCAAAGTCAGATACTGTATGATAATGAACATAGTATCACAGAAAGCACACAATCATGGTGATGTAATTATAAAAATGAGATAATAAATTGTTTTTACAAATTTTAAGGAACATGAGCTGGGTTTAGACCGGTGTGAGACTGGTTAGTTTTACCCTACTGATGATGTGTTGTTGCTATAGTAATCTTAACAGCAAAATAAAAATAGATTTCTATTTGGAAAACAAGTAAATCTTTCATTTATTTAACCATTATTACATTGAGATTGAATGAAATGAAGTTAGATGTTGGAAAAGTTTAAAGAAAAAAGCTACAGAGAAAAGAGTTTTTGGAAAAAAAACTCCCATTTTATGGGGGGGATTTATTTAAGATCATGCAGTGGTGACAGCAAAGCTACTTTGCAGTCTAGTATTAGGGTGGTTAAAAAAAAATCACTTTTTCAAGGAAAACCTCCTCCCTGGGTGAAATGATGTTCCTTCTGGGTTTTTTTTTTTTTTTAAAAAAAGATTCTCTAGGGTCCAACGAAGTGCCTCAAATCTGACAATTGTTCATGACATATGATAATATATGCATGTGGACAACGTTCATTTATTTCAGTTGAAATAACATCTCAATCGTGCAAAATATAAGAAATGCGTATTTCAAACATGTGGAACATATTTTTCAAGTTTTATTCAGTTTTATCATTATCATCTGGGTTCTCACCAGGTTTTTTTTACAGCGTAGGGGGATCGCGTAGCGCGCGCTGCCGGTGCAAGTGTTGTTACTGCCTTACTTTAAAGCCAAAAGTTATTTGTTGAATTGATAAGGGGTCATGATCAATGTAGTTAGGGAGTTTCTCATGCTTGGTGTAGGTCCTCCACTAATAAATACTCACAGACACTATATAGATAAGAAGTAACATTTGATTCAAAAGACTGATAATAAGATGGGCTTTTCATATTTAAATGTGGTCACTTTGCTAAAGTAATGTATTTGTGGCTGAAATACATATGCTCAGATCTGTTATTATTAAAATATGATTGTTACTATCAGTGAATCACAATGTGGATACAGCTGTAAGAATTTTAAGAAATGTAATAAGTTAGAAAATTGTGTTGGAAAATGTACCAATTGTCTACTTCGAAATAAGAAATAAGTTCTAAAAAAAAAAAAAAAATTTAAAGCAGAACTAAGTCACTTTTTCACATTAATAAATCCTTCTCATTGTCCTTGTGAGGGTCTTACAAGTGTTTATTGGGTGATTGGGGGGTCTTTCATCTCTCCCTGCTGTCTCTGGCCAGAAAACCGCACTTGCAACTTTCCTGCCTCCGACACGGTGGCAAGACGTACTGCTTTACGGCAGCCCAATACAAACTAATGCTAGATTATGACCAGCGTGGCTGCACACGGTTGTCTACAAATTCAATTTCTCAAACTTACATCATGCGGAGTCGACAAAAAAAAAGCAGAGAAGACCTTTGTCCATGGAACGGCAACAGGCACGCACATACAATTGCAACCCAGTGATCCATCAGGCAGCACACACACAAAATATCCATCATCTATCTATTTATTTATCTATCCATCTATCTGGACTCCCCAGGCTCCTACGCCAGGATCCTGTTTGTGGACTTCAGCTCTGCTTTCAACACAATAATCCCAGCTCTCCTTCAGGAAAAGCTTTCCCAGCTGAATGTGCCACACTCCACTTGCAGGTGGATAACAGACTTCCTGTCTGACAGGAGGCAGCACGTGAAGCTGGGAAAAACCATCTCTGCTTCCCGGACCATCAGCACTGGATCTCCTCAGGGCTGTGTTCTTTCTCCTCTGCTCTTCTCCCTGTACACCAACAGCTGCTCCTACTCTCACCAGTCGGTCAAATTCCTGAAGTTTGCGGACGAGACGACCATCATCGGTCTCATCTCTAATGGAGACGAGTCTGACTACAGGTGGGAGACAGACCGGCTGGTGTCCTGGTCAGCCAGAACAACCTGGAGCTCAACGCTTTAAAGTGGAGATGATAGCAGACTTCAGGAAGAACCCAGCCCCCCTCACCCTGGGAGATGCTACATGGAGCTCTGTGGAGTACTTCTGCTTCCTGGGGACCATCATCACCCAGGACCTCAAGTGGGAGCTGAACATCAGTTCCCTCATCAAAAAAGCTCAGCAGAGGATGCACTTCCTGTGGCAGCTGAAGAGGTTCAGTCTGCCAACAAAGATGATGGTGAACTTCTACATCTACATCACCCAGTCCATCCTCTGCTCCTCCATCACCATCTGATACGCTGCAGCTACAGCCAAGGACAATGCCAGACAGCAGTGTATCGTCCAGTCTGCAGAAAAGGTCATCGGCTGCAATCTGCCCTCCTTCCAGGACATGTACGCCTCCAGGATTCTGAGGCGTGCAGGAAAGATTGTGGCCGACCCCTCCCACCCCGGTCACAAACTGTTTCATTCTCTCCCCTCTGGAAGGAGGTTTTGGTCCATCAGGACCAGAACCTCCAGACACAAAAACAGCTTCTTTCCCTCTGCCATCATCGACATGAACACAGCCCTGAAACCACCCCCCCCCCCCCCAAACCCCTGATCACCACCTCCATGAAGACAATATTACCTGCTGCACTGTATATATATTTATATTTATCATAATTATCCTTTATTCTCTATCCTTTATTTATCCCTCATCCTTTATATTTATCATTATTATATTGTTGCTGGCTTGTTTCTTTGTTTTTTGTTCCGCGCACCGACTACCAAGTCAAATTCCTTGTGCTGTCTTAAAGACTGTACTTTGCAAATAAAACATTTCTGATTCTGATTTATTCATCCTTTTTTAGAGCCGCTTTGTCAGCACACAAACAAACACATCACACACATTTCCACACTCCCTTCCGTATTACTCTCACATCATTCATTCATTTTACTTGTCTATCTTCCTCATAATGTTCACATGGTCACATGGGACTATATGTGTGAAAGCACCCTTAGTGTCAGTGTTGTATTAGGATTTTTCAGTAATCGGTTTCTACTGTGTTGGGAGAGCAAAAGTGCACATGTAGCTGTGGCATGAGGCAAGCGGCGGGGGTTCAGAGTGTTTACGACAGTGATATAACCAAAGTTACTTAGTTCTGCTTTAAATGAGGTATTATGGGGAACCCGCAGTAATATTTGGATTGATATGGACACGAGCAGCTTCATGTGCCGCTACACACTAGCGGTTGAATCACACTGTTTACATTGGACGGTGATTGTGGGTGACGGAGGGCAGCATCAGGGGTAGCTAAGTGGCTGCAGGGGTGCTTGGGGTCCTCAGGTGAAGATGGTAGCATCCGAGCAAATCACCTGTAATAAATAGAAGGTGCGGCTGATGTATGTGTTTCTCAGTTATGCAGATTAAAAAGAGATAAAACAACCCATACACGCCTGGATTACGACGGTACCGATTAAAAAAGGGAAGAAAAAAAACACAGAAAAGCCCCCTACAGTGCGTTTTTACCAGCGTAGGGGATCAAAATTACGTCGGGGGCTTCTACGCTCAACAGAGCAAGAACCCTCATCATAGTGTTCCGTAATAGTTGTAGTTTTTACACAAAAATGATAGGGATAGATATGACATAGTGCTAACCTCAATAATAGTTTGCTTGTGCACCTACCCCGCAATCTGTACTGGTTAGTGACATCAGGTGATAACTTTCCTATGATTTTTCATCACTGTCTAATAGGATAAGAGATTAGCAACTGAGGGCGGTGTAATCATACTCAAGCATTCTCTCATAGAGTTATCACCAATAAAAATATTGACATGCTTTTTTTTATGCCAAAGGCAACACCTTTCACCCAGGGAGGGGGTTTTCCTTTAAAAAGTGTTTTTTGAGCCCACCTAGTCTAGTATGGTTTATCAATAGCAGTTGCAGTATTCTGTTTACTGCTTCATCAGTGGAGTTTTGAATTCAGCCAGACAAAGAAATAGTTGAAACTGAAGGGAATTTTGGAGGCTGTTCCATCAGCAAGATGCAGCAAGAAAAAATAAAAACCTTTTCTCAAGTACTGAGTGGATTTTCTTAGATGCTTAAAATTTGGATTAAAAAATTCTCAAGAGTACACTATAGTAGATCACTGTCTGAAAACAACTGTAGCTAGATTTAAAGATTTAGTTCCATCACTGCTTACCTCTGATCCATATGATATCGCAACAAAAAGTAACTATCAATGTCTAACAACAGAGAAAATAGATCATCTTGTCAACAATGCAATGTTGTCACTGCACAAAAAAGAAGACGAAATGTCATAAAAAGGTTGCTCCCTGGTATAATTCTGAATTGCGTCTTTTAAAACAGGCATCGCGAAAATTGGATAGGAAGTTGCTCTCTTCAAACATGGTAGAAGTTCATATTGCTTGGAGAAAGAATTTGTTAACTTATAAAAAAGCTAGAACCTCCTATTACTCAACTTTAATAGAGGAAAACAAAAATAATCCTTGGTTTTTATTCAACACTGTAGCCAGGCTCACCAAAAGCCACAGCTCTGTCAAACCCTCTATTCCTGTCAACTTGGCATTGATGACTTCGTCAACTTCTTTACAGATACAATTCTAACAATTAGAAAAAAAGCTAATGTCCCCCCTGCAGGAGTGCTCAATAATTTCTTTAACAAAGCAGCTCCTGATATTACCCCAACATGCAGCTTTTACATAGTTTCACTCCACTTGGTCTATCTGAACTGACCTCAATAGTTAGTGCTTCTAAACCAACAACCTGTCTTTTAGATCCATACCCAACTCCATTATTTAAAGATGTTCCACTAATTAGCATTAACATGGTGAACTGGATTAACACATCTCGAGCAACAGGTTATGTACCACAGGCCTTTAAAACTGCTGTAATCAAACCTCTCCTTAAAAAACCTACCCTTGATCCAAGTGACTTTTCCAATTATAGACCAATATCCAATCTCCCTTTTGTTTCCAAAATTCATGAAAAAGTCATTGCAGGTGGATTTTGTGATCACCTACTTAGAAACCATTCATACGAGAGCTTTCAGTCTGGCTTTAGAACCCATCACAGCACCGAGACTGCCTTAGTAAAAGTAACCAATGATCTCCTCTTAGCCTCAGACAGAGGGTTTATCTCAGTTCTGGTGCTCTTGGATCTCGGTGCAGCTTTCGATACAGTGGATCATCATTTATTACTGCAGAGACTGGAAAGTGTTTTTGGGATTAAAGAAACAGTGCTGGGTTAGTTTAAATCCTACCTATCAGACAGAATCCACTTTGTTCATGTTAATAATCTATCCTCAGCACATGCCAGAGTTAATCATGGAGTTCCACAAGGTTCAGTTTTGGGACCAATACTCTTTACATTATATATACTTCCACAAGTAACATTATCAGAGAACATGATATAAATTTCCATTGCTATGCGGATGATACACAGCTCTGTTTGTCAATAAAATCAGATTAAACTAATCAGTTATTAAAACTCCAGGCTCGTCTTAAAGACATCACATTCTGGATGAGCTGTAACTTTCTCCTTCTTGACCAGGATAAAACCGAAGTGATTTTATTTTGTCCAAAGCTGACTTCCCTTCATTGGTTTCCTGTAAAATCTAGAATAGAGTTGAAAATCCTCCTGTTGGCATACAAAACTCCGCATGATCAAACTTCTGTATATCTTAGAGGCCTATTGGTGCCCTATCGTCTGGGCAGATCACTCCGCTCTCAGTTTGCTGGTATTCTGGAAGTTCCTAAAGTGTCTAGCAGTAGAACAGGAGGAAGAGCTTTCAGCTCATCTTTGGAACCAGCTTCCAGTCTCAGTATGGGAGGCTGCTACCCTCTCCCCCTTTAAGGCTAAACTCAAAACCTACTTATATGCTGAAGCGTATACCGTATAATAGCATTAATTTAACCACTAGAGCGGACATGGGCTCGTCCGTAAACGGTAGCATCTTACAGTCCTTGGAGTCGCTGTTAGATTGCATATATACAAGAAGAGATTAGAATTCTGATGTAGCTGGTTATGATTTACAGTCCGCATAAGCAGGACTGAATCATAACATAACTTAACCGCTAGAGCGGATATGGGCTCGTCTGTGAATGGTCGCATTTACAGACCTTGGAGTCGCTGTTAGCTTACAATAAACGGGAACAGATTTGTCACCTTTATAATAAGTGTTGACTAGGCCACTGGGAGTGAGGCCCAAGGCCAAGGCAGGCTGACTTGATAATAGTGTATCAGTTAGTGCCTTCTCCTCGTCCTTCTCTCTCTGCTCTATTTCAGGTGTTGTGAAGCTGATTATGGCAGTTCCTGATCTGTGATTCACGGCACAACTTGTCTGGGACACTCTGATGTTCTATCTCTCTATCCTGTTCTGTTGGTCCTTCTGTCCACTAACCCCAACCAGTCGACGCAGATGGCTGCCACCTCTGAACCTGGTTCTATCGGAGATTCCTTCCTGTTAAAAGTGAGTTGTTTCTTCCCACTGTCGCTAAATGCTTGTTCGTGTGGATCTTGTTTGTTTTTTTCTTTCTTATTATGAATTTTATATTTTGATAAGCGCATTGAGATTACTTTGTTGTAAATTGCGCTATACAAATAAAGGTGAATTGAATTGAAAATCAACCTATGACCGTCCAAACATGTAATTGTGTGAGAAAACTAAGATTGCTCGGCTGAAGTAAGGCAGCTTTTTCCACGGTATGTTTTACTTGTCTGTCGCCTGTTGTGTTGTTGTAGACATTCTGAGGTGTCTATCTCTCTGTCTGGTAACGCCTTGGTTAAACCCACAAAGAGTTATTATACCTGAGTCATCCTGTTGGTTATGCCTGACAGAAGAACATCTTTAGTCCCATTAATTTAGATAAAGAATATAAAACATTCAAATATGAAATGTATCACGGTGTGGTTTATTGTTTTCAGTCTATTAGTATTCATTAGGCCTGAAGTTTATCCTTGATAATGAAATTAAATAAAATATTTGATCTTCTAACTAAGGAACTTTTGGTAACACAAGGAACCTTGTGATTGAAAACATAGTCCAGACAACATTCTGGGCTTCACCTGTAAAAAGCATGTTTCCAGAGTCTGTGTATCATTCTTGACAGCTCCTCATTCCAGCCCCATATTAATAGCATTCCTCATTTATATTCCATTACTTCAATTTACGTAATATTAACCGTCTCTACCACAGCCTCACATGCACAACCTCCATTCTTGTGCACAGCCTTGTTATGTCCCACAGTGCCTAGCTACTGTCGCTTCCTCCTATTTGGCATTCCTAATAAATCCCACCATACGTTCAACTGGTTCAGACCTCTGCTGCACGCATCATCACCATAAACTTAATCTGTCATGATATTAGATCAAGATAGCACATTTTATAACTTCAGTGAAAATGTAGAGCATGTAATCATGAAGTTTAGTGAGTATGAAAAGGAGAGAGAGGAATTAAAAATCAGAATATATGAACTACTCCATGTAGCCTAGAAGGGATTCTTGGAAGAGAATACCTTACGGCTCTATTGTGCTCCTTGAAAGTAACAGGACTGGGGAAAAGAATATTTGATTTTTTTTTTTAATGTTAAACCCTTGCAATAATGATGGACTGCTCCAAGGTACTTAGCGTACTAATGGTAGTATGCTTCTTTTTTTAATATATATACCTGAAGTAGATGGCACCAAGATTTACCTACTCCAGTACAGTAGGTGAAGAAACAGACAGACAACACTTTGTAACTTTGTCGTCCATTTTAATTCGATCAGTATTTTCAAATATTTTTTTTAATTTATGTCCATCCCACATTTGTATATTTGCACTATTTTAGTTTTTTATCATTTACTTTTGGTATTCTGTGGTGTTGCTGCAATGTATGAATTTCTCCTATGGGGATTAATAAAGGTTTATTGTATTCTATTCTATAACACTTTCAACATTTCTTTGTTATTTAACTATTTAATGTGCTTTATGACTCACTTATAAAGAGAAAAATACAGTTTTTTTGGGTGTAATTACTCAACAGATGCACTCCTCTGAAATTACATTACAAAAACCAAAAAACAAGTGAAAGAAGGAGGGAGCTAACTAATTACAGCATTTAAATCTACAGGCATTCCCCAGGCAACATCAAACAACACGAGCAGTTACGGTTAAGGGACTGCACAACAACTCACAGTAATGGCCCAGTAATGATCCTCACGTACCACTTCTTTGTGACTATTGCTACATAGCCAAATATCTTGTGGGGGTGGATGATGGAATGTTGCAAAACAGCCACTTTTTCTTGATAATTATAGCCTTCACACTTTTTCCTTATTGGTATTATAAAGTACCTGTTCCAAAAAAACCCTGTTTAATTAATATTAAAAGTATTTTTAAGTCCTAACTGTAATGAAACAAAGGTGGGACGTCACAAATAAATCATGTTCCTGTTAGTCATGTATGCACGTCAAGCCAGTTTATTTTTCGAGCACATTTACAGCAACTGTTGACCAAGATGCTGTCACAAAAGCAAATAGACTTAAAGCACATGATTAAATAAAACAACAATCAGAGGCCATAAAAGGACTTAACTGGACACTAAAGTATAAAAATACGTCAAAAGGTCTAAACAGTGAGAATGATTCATGGTGGATACACTTAAGGGTTTGGGCCATGGTTAGGGAGTTAGTGTAGGGCACGTATCAAACTCAAGGCCTGGGGGCAAAATCTGGCCCGCAGGAGAAAGTGAAAATGACAGAGAAAACATGAATAATTGTGTAAATTACAAACAAATTCAGTTTGAAAAAACTACATTTTTTCAAAATCATGCAATTTTTCCTAAACTATTGCACAAAGTCTCCTCAAAACAAATACAATTTAGTCAAAAAAAATACATAAATCAAAAGACATTGAAGTATAGACTTTAGTGACATGAGAAAAAATGTGGCCTTTTTTCAACATAGCTTTGACCTGTTTTAACATTGATTTATATAAGACTGATGTCCTCACCTCCATGCCAGTGGCTCTCCCTGCACTGTGGCTTCCTAATGCTAGTTTTAATCAACCAGAAAATAGAAATGAAAACTGTTACGGCAGAATTTACGGTTGACCTCATTTGAGACATGATTCATTGCTCTGGTTGAATGATGGAATCCAGGAGAAGCATTGATGATTTTATATAAAAAATGTTTATTCTAAACTAAGAAAAAAGGTACAAAATGGAACAAAGTTAGCGTCCGTCCAGGCGGACGTCCGATGATTGAGTGAGACAGTTCTGATCCAATACGTATATTCCCCTCAGTCCCCCTCCCTCCTCCCCCCAGGAGATAGAGATACAGAGAGAGGGAGGAGGTGAGGACAGAGGGAGAAAAAAGGAAAGACAGTTTGTTCTTTTGGGTCTAAACAACCAGTCCTGTATCTGTCGGTTGTCATAGAGACGGAGGAGTGTGCGTTTGTGTTTTTGTGTGTGAATGAATGGATGTGTATGGCGTGTGTGTGTGACATGTGAGTGCGCACACAGAGAGTGCCTACGCACCTGTCCTTGGGAATGTTTTGGGGAACTATGTGAGTGTGTGTGTAAGCATATCATGTGCTTTGGACAAGGCAGTCTGACCCAGAGCAAAGTTGAAGAAATGAAAATCACATAATGGAAAGTTACAACCAAGGCTAATAATTTTCACCATAACAAAACTAACAATAATTTTAACAAAATACATTTATTTGTCAATATTTCATTTCAACCAACTCTCCATCACTTAGTTGGGGACATGTCTCCTGACCAGATTTTGATGCCTTGATGACAGAGGCAGGGGGCTTCCACTTAAAACACTGTGCCACAAGGCAGTGCTACCTTTACCTCAGCTCTTCTTGTCTGCAACAGAAAGGAGGTCATTAAAAAGCAAATCATGTAAAAAACATTAAAACATCATGTGATTTTTGATTGAATGAATGTCTTAGCAGCAGACTCAAGGTCCATAGAAAGACACTATTACATAACATTAGATTAGACAAGGCATTTGTTTCATTTACTATGTATTTATGCTGATATAACCTACAAGTACAATTCAGCTACTCGCAGTGTTCATAACACTGGTAGTAGCTGAATAAGAGTTTTAATTAATTTAAGTTAATGTCTAGCACACACACACACGTAGGGGTGGCAATATGGGGGGAAAAAAATCATATCATGATTTTTTCTTTGTAAAATCACGATCACAACACAATTTTTTTCCATTCAAATCATTTAGACTATTTTAAAGTTATTTACCAATAAAACAAACCAATTCACCTACTTAAAATCATTACCCTAAATGGAAAAAAGGAATAAAAGATCATTTAAGACAAGGTCATTTTCAAATATTTTTTTTTAATTGTATGTAAACAATTTATCAAACTGGTTCCAAGTACATTTAACATCAAACAAAAAGCCTTATTTTAGTCACAGTCTTTTTTACTTTGTTTAACTAAAGTGGTGTAGCATTAGCATCACTTGCTACATAACAAGGCAGCAGATAATTCTAATGACTTCCATTTGCTTTTTAGGTAACACACTCATATTAATAAAATCCTACTTTAAGCCTCATTTCACACAGTTTGGACAATCATATCCTTTACAAGCTAAAACGTTACCGTTTTGGTTACATTAAGCCTCGGTGATATGGACCAATATTCATATCTCTATATGTTTTCTCAAAATGGCAATAGGTGATATAAACCATTTATTTTTTTCAATAGTTTAACAAGAAAAACAATAATTGGTCAAAGTCAGTGGAGCCACAAAGACCCTATTATTAATCACTAGCAGCACAATAACAACATTTTGTGTCACTTTTGACTTTTCCTTCATTAAGACTGAAATGTGATTAAATTATGTAGTGTTGCTTTTTTCAGGGCAGCTCTGAGTTGCGTACTTCTGCCCTGTTTAAGAGCTTAATAATTCTTTGGTGTCGGTAATGCTGACATGCTGACTAGCATATGGTGTGATTTGGCAGAGAAGAAAACCTGTGGATGTTCTGTGTATGGACCACAGACATATGACACAGATACGGCACCGTGAGGGTTAAAATGTGAACTACAGACGGTTCTACGATCTCCGTGATTTTTTTACACGAGTAAACTAACACTATAAAACACACACAGCAATATAGACAGGGAACCATCTCAGATGGTGTCTGACCTTTAGAAACTTGGCATGGAGTCTGTGGCACTGCTCAGGTGTTATGAGAGGCCAGGTTGCTCTGATAGTGGCCTTCATGTCTTCTGCACCAGGTACTGGTAGCTTTGGCACTGTGTGCAGGTGTCCTGTTGGAAAATGAAATCTGCATCTCCATAAAGTTGGTCGGCAGCAGGAAGCATGAAGTGCTCTAAAACTTCCTGGTAGACGGCTGCGTTGACCTTGGACCTAAGGATACATAGTGGACCAACACCAGCACATGACATGGCACCCCAAACCATCACTGACTATAGAAACTTTACACTCAACCTCAAGCAACATGGATTCTGTGCCTCTCCTCTCTTCCTCCAGACTCTGGCACCTTGATTTCCAAAGGACATGAAAAATGTACTTTCATCAGAGGACATGACTTTGGACCACTCAGCAGCAGTCCAGTCCTTTTTGTCTTTAGCCCAGGCGAGACGCTTCTGACACTGTCTCTTTTTCAAGAGTGGCTTGACACAAGGAATGCAACAGCTAAAACCCCTGTCTTGCATACGTTAGTGCGTGGTTTTTCTTGAAGCACTGACTCCAGCTGCAGTCCACTCTTTGTGTATCTAATTTTTGGAGGGGTTTTGTTTCACAGTCCTCTCCAGGGTGTGGTTATCGCTAGTGTTTGTACACTTTTTTCTACCACATCTTTTCCTTCCCTTCGCCTCTCTATTAATGTGCTTGGACACAGAGCTCTGTGAACTGCCAGCCTCTTTAGCGATGACCTTTTGTCTTGCCCTCCTAGGGCAAGGTGTCAATGGTCGTCTTATGGACAACTGTCAGGTCAGATTTATTTTTTATTTATTCAGTTTATTTCCGACATGGTTACATTCACTTGGCTACATTCATTTTTTTTTTTTTTTTTGTACATGCCGAAATAGGAGACGAGAGAAGCAATTTGCTTATTCAGGTCCCGTCCCCTGTTTTGTACATCGAAAATTTACATGGGTTTACATGTCTCTCTGGTCTGTTTGATTGTGTAGCCTACAGAACTAGACTGAGAGACCAATTGAAAGCCTTTGCAGGTGCACCAGGTGTCTTCAGTATTGAACCTCTCCACAGTATTCAAATTTTCTGACATACTCATTTTGGGGTTTTCATTAGTTGTTATCATCAACATTAAAAGAAATAAACACTGAAAATATGTCAGTCTGTGTGAAATGAATGTATACATTTTACAAGTTTCACTTTTTGAATGGAATTACTGAAATAAATCAAGTTTTTCATGATATTCCAATTATATGACCAGTACCTGTACTATTGCACATACGCATGCCATATTAAACAAATAGAACTCTGTCATCTCATACAAATATCGACAAACTTTTTTGTACCATAACTGAAGCAATGAAAAAAACATGTAGCGGACATAAGAGAAAAATTACCCATATCGAGGACATCTATAGAAATGAATCAGAGTCAAAGTACAATATTTGTCTTGAAAATAGAATTGAGTGAAAGTAACAAGTATCCTCCAGATACTCAAATAGAGTGGGCTACTTAAGAAAATTCACTTTGTTACTGTCCAAGTAATAATGATACATATCTACTGAGAACATAAACCAATTTGACAGTAACTTATATGTACTAATGTATTTGGCGTCCTCTTGTGGTCGTATCTGTACACTGTCACTCAACAGAATACTTTTTACAAAGTCAACTTGGACCTCTTTGAGCAGTATTATGTAAGTATCAGCGTTAAACTGAATATATTTTAACAACACTCACAACAGAAAAACAACGTTCATTCCTGTAAAAGTTGTGGTTTTCAAATGATTCAACTATTCTTATTCAACACTCATTTAAAAAAAAAAAAAAAAATCACTTTTTTTTTTAGAACAGTATGATTAATACAAAGATAACTACAAAAATAGTTAAACCAACTTATCCTTTATATTATAATTCTCATCGTAAATCAGGAAGAAAAAGTTGTTTACAGACCCATAATGAATGCATATCTTGGCTGTTAAAAATTATTTTGTTATTTTATTTAGAAGGGGCTTTAACTTTTATGCAGTGCTGTCAATGCACAATTAGAAATGGGTGTTTGTGCACAAGCATTATCATTTAAAGACTGGGATTTGTAACCCAGACATAAACAACTGCCGGCTCAAGAGGAAAATTCCAGTGCAGTCCCCAAAGTTAATGAGCAATAATACTCCAAAAACACACAAAATAACAAAAAGAAATACCAAAAAGAAAAAACATAAAATGACTAAAAAAAACAACAACAAACATATGCAATAATATGCAAAAAAGATAACAATAAAAAAAACACACTAGATGACTACAAATAAATGAATGAAAAATATACAAAAGTACAAAAATGACACACTACACAACAAAACCATACAGAATGAAAAAAATACAAAACAGCAAAAATACACCAAGCAACAAAGACACTCAAACCCTTTGTTGTTTTCTGTATTAATGTTCAGATTGGTCCTCATTCTGACATGAATGTTGATCATTTGGCTCATCTCTGCTGTAATCAATGCTTTTAGGAACACATTATTGAATTACTCACTGTACTTTGGTCTGGGCCACTCATTCTTGCACCACCTGTAGCTGGTACAGCCCGTCTCCTCACTGGCAAATGTGAGAAAGTGAGACCACATATCCCCTGTCTTGGCTTGGCTGTACTGGGTCCTGGTACCTTTCAGAATGGACTATATGATTTAATTGTTTGTTTTTGAAGCTCCTAATGGCCTCCCCCCCTCCCCCCTGACCGAGCTTTATCATTACCAGATCATTGAGATCACATGGTCAGTTGCATTTGTCACCCCCACAATGAGGCCTTTTTTTCCCTGATGTTCTTACTTTGTTCTGTGTTATATTTCTTTGTTTTCATCACTGTATTTGCTGTTGTTATTTTAACCTACCTGTAAAGTGTCTGAGTTTCTATTAATATCCCTGCGAAGCGCAGAGCGAAGGTTATGTTTTACCCTCCGTTTATCGGTCTGCGTTTATCTGTCTGTGAGCAAGATGACTTGAAAAGTTATGAACGAATTTTGATAAATGGGACAAAGAACAGGTGATTACATTTTGGTGATGTTCTGGGTACCAACATAAAATTAAAAAAAAAAGAGAGAACAAAATCGGCAGTGGGCCGTGCACGTTATGCTGAGTCAGATGAAGTACTACCTAATACATTTAGTGAAGTCATTGTACTTGTGTTTTACCCTGTGTCTGTCTCTCTGTCTGTCTGTAAGAAAACTCGAAAAGTTATGTACGGATTGGGATGAAATATTCAGAAAATGTTGATAATGGGACAAGGAACAGGTGTTTAAATTTTTGGTGATATTCTGGATTACCAAAAATGAGAAAATACCACTTGTGGGAATCACCATATGGGTAGATGTGAGCTGTGCCTGAGCCTGCTTCTTTAAGCGCGGTGGCTTATGGGTAATGTAGTCGTGGTAAGGAAGTGCATTGTGTGTCTGTCCCGCCCAGTACTCGTGCTGTACTGTTTATGTGTTTGTGACAAATCTTAAAAAGAATCAATGTGGCACCATTTAAATAAAATAGTGCACTGTGGTTTAATAAATCACTTGGCAGAGGTCTGCACTCTACGAGTTAATTTCTAGTTATTATTATTATGATGATGATGATGGTGATGATTATGATTAAAGGTGACTGAGCTTTTGTGGCGGCTGCCCCTTACCTACCCTGTCTTATTTGCCCTGTGAGACCAATTGTGGTTTTTAAATCATCTCTACTGGCGTTTACTGTAATAAAAGTTGAATGGATGTCTGGCAAAATCTTGATTCGTTTTATAACTTGTTTTTATTTTATTTTATTACAATAAATATTTGCACTGTGCTCTGTATCTTTGTACTATATCTCAGCAATTATTTGTGTCATTTTTGTCGGTTGTGCTGCTTTAATCTGTACAAACTATGGTTATTCCTTTTTACTGAGAGTGAAAGTATATATTGTCCGATGGCAATATTGTTTTTTTTTCATTTGTTCTTGAAACTATTTGAGGTTGAACATTTTCCTGGGTTTGGGTCAATAAGGGAAGTTTTAAGGTCGGAATACAACTAACAGAATAAAGCTGGTGTTTTGTATTAAATATCTAGATTGATGAACGCAGCAGAAAATGCATTAATGTTTATTTAAAAAAAAGAAGCACATTAGATTAAAGTGTATACAATGTAATGAGAAAAGAGAGAACGGTGTATTTAAATGGATTAAAAAGAATACAGAAAACAAGGTAATGAGAAATGTGGTTAGGAAAGGACATGGAATTAAATTGTGAATTTAAAAATCTGAAAAAAAAATTTGAAACAGCACTACATAGTTTAATAACATTGGAGGTAAAATGGATGCGTTTTTCTTGGACATTAAAATGTTCTGAACTGAAAACTAATAGTTATCATATTTTTTTCAAAATGGCTAACAAAGGATAAAATTAGAATTTACAGAATGGGCATTTATTTTAAATTTTTGTTTCAATATTACAAACGTTTTTATATGACCCCTATATTTTTGGGCAACAAACGCAGAACTATAGACTAATGATTTTTACTTTGGGAAGCTAATGACATGCCTTCCAACCAAAATCACAGTGTCCAATAGTAAATCAAAGTTCAAGCTCATTATGTTCAATTAAAAAAATGACATCACGTGTTATTTCCCAGCTCAATACAAATTCAGAAAACCTGATTTGACCTGACTGCTGGGGTCAGCCCACAGTGGCCTATAAATTGTGGCACATTTGTCAGTTCAGCAGGTTGAAAATTTAGTTTTCAAAGACAGAACATGGAGAGCTGGTGGTGTACACTCAGTGCACTGGTGGCCTTTAGCCTATTCCTGCAGCTGGATGCTCGAAACATCTACCCAGTGGGTAAGTTCATTTTAAAACTAAATAACTCCATGATACTTTCCAGTTTATTGTAAGTATGGCTTACAAAAAAGAAAAGAAAAAGCAAAGTAACTTCTTTCTGGTTATTATTGAAACGGTTTGTGTCTAGAATAGAAAGTCAGAATATAATCAATGTATGTATCATGTATGTTGACAACAACTTAGTGAAAATAAATGATATATGAATAAGAGGCAAACATTTATATCCATACAGTAAATCAATCAAACCTGTTTAACATAATTAAAGCAGCAAACATGTCAAATGCTGACCACATAGGCTACTTTATGTATAGTACTATGGAATAAAGCTAATCTTTTATCTTCATATACTAAACTAATCAATTCCATTACAAACTTTTAAAGTTAATTGTGAAATCTTACCTCTGTTAGTTAATCAAATAACCAGTTGACTAAATATCTGTTGATTTGTTTCTTTTTAGAAGGAGTCAAACCTGGAGAGTGTCCCAATTCGGTCACACCATATGTTAAACCTTGTGCTGACAAGTGCTCCAATGACTATGACTGCGCTTTCAATGAGAAGTGCTGCTACCAAGGATGTGGACGCACGTGTGTAGCCATCACCCCCATCAATCCCAGTAAGCTGTGTTCATATGAGATGTACTGTAGCTACCTAAAAATGTTGTTGTTTTTAAGGTAGTCGACAAAAAAATATTTTTACAATGTAACTGAAATCAAAACAGAGTTCCAAGTTTTATTACCAGGTCAATGCTCTCAATAGTTACCTGAGGGTGTAACATCCAAAATCTAGCACTGTTCATGAACTTTCAGATTTGATCACACCACTGGTTATACTTAGTTGCACACATTGGTTTATTGGTACACAATAGAGTTAGATCAGGTTTGACCTCGGGTAGAAACAAGTAAGTCTTTTCGAACAGTTTGAGGAGCTGACCACAAAGGTTACTTAATGTTACTTAAAGTACTTTGGTAAAAAGCAAATCTTCTATCTTGATACAAAAGGAATCAAATCTATTGCAAACTTTTATAGTTAAATATAAAATCTGATCTCTACTATTTAAACACTTAATCAGATAACCAGTTCACTAAATATTTGTTAAATTGTTCTTTTTTTTTTTTAGACAAACCTGGAGAGTGTCCTAAATACGTCTTGTCACCGTATTTTAAACCTTGTGCTGACAAGTGCTCCAATGACTATGACTGTGCCTACAATGAGAAGTGCTGCTACCAAGGATGTGGACGCACCTGTGTAGCCATACAGCAAGGTAAAACATGAGATTATAGGAAATGGAGTTATACCAATATTTCAGTTCAATAATGCTTGACCTGAAGCTCACTTGAAACTAAAGAAAT
Organism: Gouania willdenowi; assembly: GCF_900634775.1. Classification (NCBI taxonomy): domain Eukaryota; kingdom Metazoa; phylum Chordata; class Actinopteri; order Blenniiformes; family Gobiesocidae; genus Gouania; species Gouania willdenowi. Next base: position 34,232,709 of record NC_041050.1, on the reverse strand, counting down.
GCTGCCAAGTAGGGTGGGATCAGATTCTATCTCAGACACAAATCATACAGTTTCTATGAAGTAAGGTTTATGTTGCTGTCTACTTACTTAAACTAATTTGTGATAAAGGTCAACATTTAAGTCCATACACTGATATAATCCAAACCAGTGGAATAAAAACACAGCTAAAGCACCAAACATCTCCACTTTCCAGTTCAAGGCTGGTTTAACCAGATGACCAGTTGACTAAATATCTGTTGATTTGTTTCTTTTACCAGAAGTCAAACCTGGAGAGTGTCCCAAATATGTCTTGACACAATATTTTAAACCTTGTGCTAACAAGTGTTCCAATGACTATGACTGCGCTGATCATGAGAAGTGTTGCTACCAAGGATGTGGACGCAAGTGTGTGCCCATCACACCCATCAATCCCAGTAAGCTGTGTGTTCATATGAGATGTAGCTACCTAAAAACATTGCTGTTTTTAAGGTAGCCTATGAAGACATATTTTCACTATGTGATTCTTTACAAAACAATTCAACTGAGATCAAAAAAGAGTTCCAAGTTTTTCACGAGTTTTATTACTCAGTCAATGCACTCAATAGTTACCCAAGTGTGAATCATCCTATATCAAAAACTATTCATCAACTTTTAAAATGTATCAGACCGCTGGTTATATTTAGTTGCACAGATTGGTTTATTGGTACACAATAGAGTTAGATCAGGTTTGACCTCGGGTGGAAGCAAGTAACTCTTTTCAACAGTTTGAGGAGCTGACCACATAGGTTACTTATACTACTTTGGAATAAAGCTAATCTACTGTCTTCATACAAAAGGAATCAATTATATTACAAACTTTTATAGTTAAATATAAAATCTGATTTCTGCTATTTAAACACTGTTAATCAGATAACCAGTTCACTAAATATTTGTTAAATTGTTTTTTTTTTTTAGACAAACCTGGGGAGTGTCCTAAATACGTCTTGTCACCGTATTTTAAACCTTGTGCTGACAAGTGCTCCAATGACTATGACTGTGCTTACAATGAGAAGTGCTGCTACCAAGGATGTGGACGCACCTGTGTAGCCATACAGCAAGGTAAAACATGAGATTATAGGAAATGGAGTTATACCAATAATTCAGTTCAATAATGCTTGACCTGAAGCTCACTTGAAACTAAAGAAATGCTGCCAAGTAGGGTGGGATCAGATTCTATCTCAGACACAAATCATACAGTTTCTATGAAGTAAGGTTTATGTTGCTGTCTACTTACTTAAACTAATTTGTGATAAAGGTCAACATTTAAGTCCATACACTGATATAATCCAAACCAGTGGAATAAAAACACAGCTAAAGCACCAAACATCTCCACTTTCCAGTTCAAGGCTGGTTTAACCAGATGACCAGTTGACTAAATATCTGTTGATTTGTTTCTTTTACCAGAAGTCAAACCTGGAGAGTGTCCCAAATATGTCTTGACACAATATTTTAAACCTTGTGCTAACAAGTGTTCCAATGACTATGACTGCGCTGATCATGAGAAGTGTTGCTACCAAGGATGTGGACGCAAGTGTGTGCCCATCACACCCATCAATCCCAGTAAGCTGTGTGTTCATATGAGATGTAGCTACCTAAAAACATTGCTGTTTTTAAGGTAGCCTATGAAGACATATTTTCACTATGTGATTCTTTACAAAACAATTCAACTGAGATCAAAATAGAGTTCCAAGTTTTTCACGAGTTTTATTACTCAGTCAATGCACTCAATAGTTACCCAAGTGTGAATCATCCTATATCAAAAACTATTCATCAACTTTTAAAATTTATCAGACCGCTGGTTATATTTAGTTGCACACATTGGTTTATTGGTACACAATAGAGTTAGATCAGGTTTGACCTCGGGTGGAAGCAAGTAACTCTTTTCAACAGTTTGAGGAGCTGACCACATAGGTTACTTATAGTACTTTGGAATAAAGCTAATCTACTATCTTCATACAAAAGGAATCAATTATATTACAAACTTTTATAGTTAAATATAAAATCTGATTTCTGCTATTTAAACACTGTTAATCAGATAACCAGTTCACTAAATATTTGTTAAATTGTTTTTTTTTTTTAGACAAACCTGGGGAGTGTCCTAAATATGTCTTGTCACCGTATTTTAAACCTTGTGCTGACAAGTGCTCCAATGACTATGACTGTGCTTACAATGAGAAGTGCTGCTACCAAGGATGTGGACGCACCTGTGTAGCCATACAGCAAGGTAAAACATGAGATTATAGGAAATGGAGTTATACCAATATTTCAGTTCAATAATGCTTGACCTGAAGCTCACTTGAAACTAAAGAAATGCTGCCAAGTAGGGTGGGATCAGATTCTATCTTAGACACAAATCATACAGTTTCTACGAAATAAGGTTTATGTTGCTGTCTACTTACTTAAACTAATTTGTGATAAAGGTCAACATTTAAGTCCATACACTGATATAATCCAACCAGTGGAATACAAACACAGCTAAAGCACCAAACATCTCCACTTTCCAGTTCAAGGCTGGTTTAACCAGATGACCAGTTGACTTAAAATCTGTTGATTTGTTTCTTTTAACCAGAAGACAAAGCTGGAGTTTGCCCAAATGAGGACTGGAACCCACTTTGGAAGGCATGTCCAGACAAATGCAACAATGACTATGACTGCCCTCTTAATGAGAAGTGCTGCCGCAAAGGATGTGGACGTGTGTGTGTGGACACCAAACGTGGTTAGTTGTGTTATCATATGAAAGTGAGAGCTCTTTCAGTGTGTTTCAAGTCAGACCAACTTTTTTGTTAGAGGTCTACCTTTCATTGAAAGCATAGAAATTGGATTATTTCTATCCGAAAGTAAGATTTTGGTAAAAAAAAAAAAAACCCTGAAGACTAACAAGTTTTTGTGGATTTGTGTTCCTAATTCCAGAGGATAAACCTGGATCGTGCCCTCATCATGTCTGGAATCCTGATTGGAAGCCCTGTGCAGACAAGTGCCACAATGACTATGACTGTGGTTACAATGAGAAGTGCTGCCGCCAAGGATGTGGACATGAGTGTGTGGTGACCACACCCATCAAACCCGGTAAGATGTGTGTCCTTAGGAGATGTAGCAGGGCTTTGTTGGTCAGTACAATATAGTGTTGACCTTTTCATATTAGCTGTATTTTAGGTATTCTAAATCTAACACTGTTCAAGAACTTTCAGATATTTTCAGACCACTGGTTATACTGAGTTTCACACATTGTTTTATTGGGACACAACAGAGTTAGATCAGGTTTGACCTCAGGTAGAAACAAGTAAGTTTTTCTGAACAGTTTTAGGAGCTGACCACATAGGATACTTATAGTACTTTGGAATAAAGGTAAACCTCTATGTATATTCATATATTAAACTAATCAATCCCAGTACAAAAAAATATAGTTGAGGCAATACTTACACTTACTCTGCTGTTTAAATGCTGTGTTCATCAGATGACCAGTTGACTAAATATCTGTTGATTTGTTTCTTTTACCAGGAGTCAAACCTGGAGAGTGTCCCAAATATGTCTTGACACAATATTTTAAACCTTGTGCTAACAAGTGCTCCAATGACTATGACTGCGCTGATCATGAGAAGTGTTGCTACCAAGGATGTGGACGCAAGTGTGTGCCCATCACACCCATCAATCCCAGTAAGCTGTGTGTTCATATGAGATGTAGCTACCTAAAAACATTGCTGTTTTTAAGGTAGCCTATGAAGACATATTTTCACTATGTGATTCTTTACAAAACAATTCAACTGAGATCAAAATAGAGTTCCAAGTTTTTCACGAGTTTTATTACTCAGTCAATGCACTCAATAGTTACCCAAGTGTGAATCATCCTATATCAAAAACTATTCATGAACTTTTAAAATTTATCAGACCGCTGGTTATATTTAGTTGCACACATTGGTTTATTGGTACACAATAGAGTTAGATCAGGTTTGACCTCAGTTAAAAACAAGTACGTCTTTCAACAGTTTGAGGAGTTGACCACATACGTTACTTATAGTACTTTGAAATAAAGCTAATCTTCTGTCTTCATACAAAAGGAATCAATTATATTACAAACTTTTATAGTTAAATATAAAATCTGATTTCTGCTATTTAAACACTGTTAATCAGATAACCAGTTCACTAAATATTTGTTAAATTGTTTTTTTTTTTTAGACAAACCTGGAGAGTGTCCTAAATATGTCTTGTCACCGTATTTTAAACCTTGTGCTGACAAGTGCTCCAATGACTATGACTGTGCTTACAATGAGAAGTGCTGCTACCAAGGATGTGGACGCACCTGTGTAGCCATACAGCAAGGTAAAACATGAGATTATAGGAAATGGAGTTATACCAATATTTCAGTTCAATAATGCTTGACCTGAAGCTCACTTGAAACTAAAGAAATGCTGCCAAGTAGGGTGGGATCAGATTCTATCTTAGACACAAATCATACAGTTTCTACGAAATAAGGTTAATGTTGCTGTCTACTTACTTAAACTAATTTGTGATAAAGGTCAACATTTAAGTTCATACACTGATATAATCCAAACCAGTGGAATACAAACACAGCTAAAGCACCAAACATCTCCACTTTCCAGTTCAAGGCTGGTTTAACCAGATGACCAGTTGACTTAAAATCTGTTGATTTGTTTCTTTTAACCAGAAGACAAAGCTGGAGTTTGCCCAAATGAGGACTGGAACCCACTTTGGAAGGCATGTCCAGACAAGTGCAACAATGACTATGACTGCCCTCTTAATGAGAAGTGCTGCCGCAAAGGATGTGGACGTGTGTGTGTGGACACCAAACGTGGTTAGTTGTGTTATCATATGAAAGTGAGAGCTCTTTCAGTGTGTTTCAAGTCAGACCAACTTTTTTGTTAGAGGTCTACCTTTCATTGAAAGCATAGAAATTGGATTATTTCTATCCGAAAGTAAGATTTTGGTTAAAAAAAAAAACCCTAAAGACTAACAAGTTTTTGTGGATTTGTATTCCTAATTCCAGAGGATAAACCTGGATCGTGCCCTCATCATGTCTGGAACCCTGATTGGAAGCCCTGTGCAGACAAGTGCCACAATGACTATGACTGTGGTTACAATGAGAAGTGCTGCCGCCAAGGATGTGGACATGAGTGTGTGGTGACCACACCCATCAAACCCGGTAAGATGTGTGTCCTTAGGAGATGTAGCAGGGCTTTGTTGGTCAGTACAATATAGTGTTGACCTTTTCATATTAGCTGTATTTTAGGTATTCTAAATCTAACACTGTTCAAGAACTTTCAGATATTTTCAGACCACTGGTTATACTGAGTTTCACACATTGTTTTATTGGGACACAACAGAGTTAGATCAGGTTTGACCTCAGGTAGAAACAAGTAAGTTTTTCTGAACAGTTTTAGGAGCTGACCACATAGGATACTTATAGTACTTTGGAATAAAGGTAAACCTCTATGTATATTCATATATTAAACTAATCAATCCCAGTACAAAAAAATATAGTTGAGGCAATACTTACACTTACTCTGCTGTTTAAATGCTGTGTTCATCAGATGACCAGTTGACTAAATATCTGTTGATTTGTTTCTTTTACCAGGAGTCAAACCTGGAGAGTGTCCCAAATATGTCTTGACACAATATTTTAAACCTTGTGCTAACAAGTGCTCCAATGACTATGACTGCGCTGATCATGAGAAGTGTTGCTACCAAGGATGTGGACGCAAGTGTGTGCCCATCACACCCATCAATCCCAGTAAGCTGTGTGTTCATATGAGATGTAGCTACCTAAAAACATTGCTGTTTTTAAGGTAGCCTATGAAGACATATTTTCACTATGTGATTCTTTACAAAACAATTCAACTGAGATCAAAATAGAGTTCCAAGTTTTTCACAAGTTTTATTACTCAGTCAATGCACTCAATAGTTACCCAAGTGTGAATCATCCTATATCAAAAACTATTCATCAACTTTTAAAATGTATCAGACCGCTGGTTATATTTAGTTGCACACATTGGTTTATTGGTACACAATAGAGTTAGATCAGTTTTGACCTCAGTTAAAAACAAGTAAGTCTTTCAACAGTTTGAGGAGTTGACCACATACGTTACTTATAGTACTTTGAAATAAAGCTAATCTTCTATCGTCATATAAAAAAACTAATCAATTCCATTACAAACTTTTATAGTTAAATATAAAATCTGATCTCTGTTAGTTAAATGCTTTGTTAATCAGATAACCAGTTGACTAAAGATCTGTTGATCTGTTTTTTTTTTTTTTTTTTTTTTTTTTTACCAGGAGTCAAACTTGGAGAGTGTCCCAATTCTGTCCAGTCACCATATTTTAAACCTTGTGCTGACAAGTGCTCCAATGACTATGACTGTGCTTACAATGAGAAGTGCTGCTACCAAGGATGTGGACGCACATGTGTGGCCATCACCCCAATCAATCCGGGTAAGCCGTGCGTCCATATGAGATGGAGCAGGATTTTGTTGGTCAATACAATATATTGGTAAACTTTTTGTATTAGCTGTTTTTTAAATATCTTATATCTAACACTGTTCAACCACTTTCAGATTTGATCACACCACTGGTTATCCTTAGTTGCACACATTGGTTTATTGGTACACAATAGAGTTAGATCAGGTTTGACCTCGGGTGGAAGCAAGTAACTCTTTTCAACAGTTTGAGGAGCTGACCACATAGGTTACTTATAGTACTTTGGAATAAAGCTAATCTTCTGTCTTCATACAAAAGGAATCAATTATATTACAAACTTTTATAGTTAAATATAAAATCTGATTTCTGCTATTTAAACACTGTTAATCAGATAACCAGTTCACTAAATATTTGTTAATTTGTTTTTTTTTTTTAAGACAAACCTGGAGAGTGTCCGAAATATGTCTTGTCACCGTATTTTAAACCTTGTGCTGACAAGTGCTCCAATGACTATGACTGTGCTTACAATGAGAAGTGCTGCTACCAAGGATGTGGACGCACCTGTGTAGCCATACAGCAAGGTAAAACATGAGATTATAGGAAATGGAGTTATACCAATATTTCAGTTCAATAATGCTTGACCCGAAGCTCACTTGAAACTAATGAAATGCTGCCAAGTAGGGTGGGATCAGATTATATCTTAGACACAAATCATACAGTTTCTACAGAGTACGGTTTATGTTGCTGTCTACTTACTTAAACTAATTTGTGATAAAGGTCAACATTAAAGTCCATACACTGATATAATCCAACCAGTGGAATAAAAACACAGCTAAAGCACCAAACATCTCCACTTTCCAGTTCAAGGCTGGTTTAACCAGATGACCAGTTGACTTAAAATCTGTTGATTTGTTTTTTTTAACCAGAAGACAAAGCTGGAGTTTGCCCAAATGAGGACTGGAACCCACTTTGGAAGGCATGTCCAGACAAGTGCAACAATGACTATGACTGCCCTCTTAATGAGAAGTGCTGCCGCAAAGGATGTGGACGTGTGTGTGTGGACACTAAACGTGGTTAGTTGTGTTATCATATGAAAGTGAGAGCTCTTTCAGTGTGTTTCAAGTCAGACGAACTTTTTTGTTAGAGGTCTACCTTTCATTGAAAGCATAGAAATTGGATTATTTCTGTCCGAAAGTAAGATTTTGGTGAAAAAAAAAAAAAAAAAAAAAAGACTAACAAGTTTTTTGTGGATTTGTATTCCTAATTCCAGAGGATAAACCTGGATCGTGCCCTCATCATGTCTGGAACCCTGATTGGAAGCCCTGTGCAGACAAGTGCCACAATGACTATGACTGTGCTTACAATGAGAAGTGCTGCCGCCAAGGATGTGGACATGAGTGTGTGGCCATCACACCCATCAAACCCGGTAAGATGTGTGTCCATATGAGATGTAGCAGGACTTTGTTGGTCAGTACAATGTCGTGTTGACCTTTTCATATTAGCTGTATTTTAGGTATTCTAAATCTAACACTGTTCAAGAACTTTCAGATATTTTCAGACCACTGGTTATACTGAGTTTCACACATTGTTTTATTGGGACACAACAGAGTTAGATCAGGTTTGACCTCAGGTAGAAACAAGTAAGTTTTTCTGAACAGTTTTAGGAGCTGACCACATAGGATACTTATAGTACTTTGGAATAAAAGTAAACCTCTATGTATATTCATATATTAAACTAATCAATCCCAATACAAAAAAATATAGTTGAGGCAATACTTACACTTACTCTGCTGTTTAAATGCTGTGTTCATCAGATAACCAGTTGACTAAATATCTGTTGATTTGTTTCTTTTACCAGGAGTCAAACCTGGAGAGTGTCCCAATTCTGTCCCGTCACTGTTTTTTAAACCTTGTGCTGACAAGTGCTCCAATGACTATGACTGTGCTTACAATGAGAAGTGTTGCTACCAAGGATGTGGACGCACGTGTGTAGCCATCACCCCCATCAATCCCAGTAAGCTGTGTTTCCATATGAGATGCACTGTAGCTACCTAAAAATGTTGTTTTTAAGGTAGCCTATGAAGAACTCTTTTCATGATGTAACGCTTTACAAAACAATACAACGAGATCAAAATAGAGTTCCAAGTCTTTCACAAGTTTTTTTACGAGGTCAATGCTCTCAATAGTTACCTGAGGGTGTAACATCCAAAATCTAACACTGTTCATGAACTTCTAGATTTGATCACACCACTGGTTATACTGAGTTTCACACATTGGTTTATTGGTACACAATAGAGTTAGATCAGTTTTGACCTCAGTTAAAAACAAGTAAGTCTTTCAACAGTTTGAAGAGCTGACCACATACGTTACTTATAGTACTTTGGAATAAAGCTATTCTTCTGTCTTCATATATTAAACTAATCAATTCCATTACAAACTTTTATAGTTAAATGTAAAATTTGATCTTTGTTAGTTAAATGCTTTGTTAATCAGATAACCAGTTGACTGAATATCTTTTGATTTTTTTTTTGTACCAGGAGTCAATCCTGGAGAGTGCCCTAATTTTGTCCCGTCACCGTATTTTAAACCTTGTGCTGACAAGTGCTCCAATGACTATGACTGTGCTTACAATGAGAAGTGCTGCTACCAAGGATGTGGACGAACCTGTGTAGCCATACAGCAAGGTAAAACATGAGATTATAGGAAATGGAGTTATACCAATATTTCAGTTCAATAATGCTTGACCCGAAGCTCACTTGAAACTAAAGAAATGCTGCCAAGTAGGGTGGGATCAGATTCTATCTTAGACACAAATCATACAGTTTCTACGAAACAAGGTTTATGTTGCTGTCTACTTACTTAAACTAATTTGTGATAAAGGTCAACATTTAAGTCCATACACTGATATAATCCAACCAGTGGAATACAAACACAGCTAAAGCACCAAACATCTCCACTTTCCAGTTCAAGGCTGGTTTAACCAGATGACCAGTTGACTTAAAATCTGTTGATTTGTTTTTTTTAACCAGAAGACAAAGCTGGAGTTTGCCCAAATGAAGACTGGAACCCACTTTGGAAGGCATGTCCAGACAAGTGCAACAATGACTATGACTGCCCTCTTAATGAGAAGTGCTGCCGCAAAGGATGTGGACGTGTGTGTGTGGACACCAAACGTGGTTAGTTGTGTTATCATATGAAAGTGAGAGCTCTTTCAGTGTGTTTCAAGTCAGACCAACTCTTTTCTTAGAGGTCTACCTTTCATTAAAAGCATAGAAATTGGATTATTTCTGTCCGAAAGTAAGATTTTGATGAAAAAAAAAAAAAGACTAACAAGTTTTTTGTGGATTTGTATTCCTAATTCCAGAGGATAAACCTGGATCGTGCCCTCATCATGTCTGGAACCCTGATTGGAAGCCCTGTGCAGACAAGTGCCACAATGACTATGACTGTGCTTACAATGAGAAGTGCTGCCGCCAAGGATGTGGACATGAGTGTGTGGCCATCACACCCATCAAACCCGGTAAGATGTGTGTCCATATGAGATGTAGCAGGACTTTGTTGGTCAGTACAATGTCGTGTTGACCTTTTCATATTAGCTGTATTTTAGGTATTCTAAATCTAACACTGTTCAAGAACTTTCAGATATTTTCAGACCACTGGTTATACTGAGTTTCACACATTGTTTTATTGGGACACAACAGAGTTAGATCAGGTTTGACCTCAGGTAGAAACAAGTAAGTTTTTCTGAACAGTTTTAGGAGCTGACCACATAGGATACTTATAGTACTTTGGAATAAAAGTAAACCTCTATGTATATTCATATATTAAACTAATCAATCCCAATACAAAAAAATATAGTTGAGGCAATACTTACACTTACTCTGCTGTTTAAATGCTGTGTTCATCAGATAACCAGTTGACTAAATATCTGTTGATTTGTTTCTTTTACCAGGAGTCAAACCTGGAGAGTGTCCCAATTCTGTCCCGTCACTGTTTTTTAAACCTTGTGCTGACAAGTGCTCCAATGACTATGACTGTGCTTACAATGAGAAGTGTTGCTACCAAGGATGTGGACGCACGTGTGTAGCCATCACCCCCATCAATCCCAGTAAGCTGTGTTTCCATATGAGATGCACTGTAGCTACCTAAAAATGTTGTTTTTAAGGTAGCCTATGAAGAACTCTTTTCATGATGTAACGCTTTACAAAACAATACAACGAGATCAAAATAGAGTTCCAAGTCTTTCACAAGTTTTTTTACGAGGTCAATGCTCTCAATAGTTACCTGAGGGTGTAACATCCAAAATCTAACACTGTTCATGAACTTCTAGATTTGATCACACCACTGGTTATACTGAGTTTCACACATTGGTTTATTGGTACACAATAGAGTTAGATCAGTTTTGACCTCAGTTAAAAACAAGTAAGTCTTTCAACAGTTTGAAGAGCTGACCACATACGTTACTTATAGTACTTTGGAATAAAGCTATTCTTCTGTCTTCATATATTAAACTAATCAATTCCATTACAAACTTTTATAGTTAAATGTAAAATTTGATCTTTGTTAGTTAAATGCTTTGTTAATCAGATAACCAGTTGACTGAATATCTTTTGATTTTTTTTTTGTACCAGGAGTCAATCCTGGAGAGTGCCCTAATTTTGTCCCGTCACCGTATTTTAAACCTTGTGCTGACAAGTGCTCCAATGACTATGACTGTGCTTACAATGAGAAGTGCTGCTACCAAGGATGTGGACGAACCTGTGTAGCCATACAGCAAGGTAAAACATGAGATTATAGGAAATGGAGTTATACCAATATTTCAGTTCAATAATGCTTGACCCGAAGCTCACTTGAAACTAAAGAAATGCTGCCAAGTAGGGTGGGATCAGATTCTATCTTAGACACAAATCATACAGTTTCTACGAAACAAGGTTTATGTTGCTGTCTACTTACTTAAACTAATTTGTGATAAAGGTCAACATTTAAGTCCATACACTGATATAATCCAACCAGTGGAATACAAACACAGCTAAAGCACCAAACATCTCCACTTTCCAGTTCAAGGCTGGTTTAACCAGATGACCAGTTGACTTAAAATCTGTTGATTTGTTTTTTTTAACCAGAAGACAAAGCTGGAGTTTGCCCAAATGAAGACTGGAACCCACTTTGGAAGGCATGTCCAGACAAGTGCAACAATGACTATGACTGCCCTCTTAATGAGAAGTGCTGCCGCAAAGGATGTGGACGTGTGTGTGTGGACACCAAACGTGGTTAGTTGTGTTATCATATGAAAGTGAGAGCTCTTTCAGTGTGTTTCAAGTCAGACCAACTCTTTTCTTAGAGGTCTACCTTTCATTAAAAGCATAGAAATTGGATTATTTCTGTCCGAAAGTAAGATTTTGATGAAAAAAAAAAAAAAGACTAACAAGTTTTTTGTGGATTTGTATTCCTAATTCCAGAGGATAAACCTGGATCGTGCCCTCATCATGTCTGGAACCCTGATTGGAAGCCCTGTGCAGACAAGTGCCACAATGACTATGACTGTGCTTACAATGAGAAGTGCTGCCGCCAAGGATGTGGACATGAGTGTGTGGCCATCACACCCATCAAACCCGGTAAGATGTGTGTCCATATGAGATGTAGCAGGACTTTGTTGGTCAGTACAATATAGTGTTGACCTTTTCATATTAGCTGTATTTTAGGTATTCTAAATCTAACACTGTTCAAGAACTTTCAGATATTTTCAGACCACTGGTTATACTGAGTTTCACACATTGGTTTATTGGGACACAACAGAGTTAGATCAGGTTTGACCTCAGGTAGAAACAAGTAAGTTTTTCTGAACAGTTTTAGGAGCTGACCACATAGGATACTTATAGTACTTTGGAATAAAGGTAAACCTCTATGTATATTCATATATTAAACTAATCAATCCCAATACAAAAAAATATAGTTGAGGCAATACTTACACTTACTCTGCTGTTTAAATGCTGTGTTAATCAGATAACCAGTTGACTAAATATCTGTTGATTTGTTTCTTTTACCAGATGTCAAACCTGGAGAGTGTCCCAATTCTGTCCCGTCACTGTTTTTTAAACCTTGTGCTGACAAGTGCTCCAATGACTATGACTGTGCTTACAATGAGAAGTGTTGCTACCAAGGATGTGGACGCACGTGTGTAGCCATCACCCCCATCAATCCCAGTAAGCTGTGTTTCCATATGAGATGCACTGTAGCTACCTAAAAATGTTGTTTTTAAGGTAGCCTATGAAGAACTCTTTTCATGATGTAACGCTTTACAAAACAATACAACGAGATCAAAATAGAGTTCCAAGTCTTTCACAAGTTTTTTTACGAGGTCAATGCTCTCAATAGTTACCTGAGGGTGTAACATCCAAAATCTAACACTGTTCATGAACTTCTAGATTTGATCACACCACTGGTTATACTGAGTTTCACACATTGGTTTATTGGTACACAATAGAGTTAGATCAGTTTTGACCTCAGTTAAAAACAAGTAAGTCTTTCAACAGTTTGAAGAGCTGACCACATACGTTACTTATAGTACTTTGGAATAAAGCTATTCTTCTGTCTTCATATATTAAACTAATCAATTCCATTACAAACTTTTATAGTTAAATGTAAAATTTGAGCTTTGTTAGTTAAATGCTTTGTTAATCAGATAACCAGTTGACTGAATATCTTTTGATTTTTTTTTTGTACCAGGAGTCAATCCTGGAGAGTGCCCTAATTTTGTCCCGTCACCGTATTTTAAACCTTGTGCTGACAAGTGCTCCAATGACTATGACTGTGCTTACAATGAGAAGTGCTGCTACCAAGGATGTGGACGCACCTGTGTAGCCATACAGCAAGGTAAAACATGAGATTATAGGAAATGGAGTTATACCAATATTTCAGTTCAATAATGCTTGACCTGAAGCTCACTTGAAACTAAAGAAATGCTGCCAAGTAGGGTGGGATCAGATTCTATCTTAGACACAAATCATACAGTTTCTATGAAATAAGGTTTATGTTGCTGTCTACTTACTTAAACTAATTTGTGATAAAGGTCAACATTTAAGTCCATACATTGATATAATCCAACCAGTGGAATACAAACACAGCTAAAGCACCAAACATCTCCACTTTCCAGTTCAAGGCTGGTTTAACCAGATGACCAGTTGACTTAAAATCTGTTGATTTGTTTTTTTTTAACCAGAAGACAAAGCTGGAGTTTGCCCAAATGAAGACTGGAACCCACTTTGGAAGGCATGTCCAGACAAGTGCAACAATGACTATGACTGCCCTCTTAATGAGAAGTGCTGCCGCAAAGGATGTGGACGTGTGTGTGTGGACACCAAACGTGGTTAGTTGTGTTATCATATGAAAGTGAGAGCTCTTTCAGTGTGTTTCAAGTCAGACCAACTTTTTTCTTAGAGGTCTACCTTTCATTAAAAGCATAGAAATTGGATTATTTCTGTCCGAAAGTAAGATTTTGGTAAAAAAAAACAAAAAAAAAACCCTAAAGACTAACAAGTTTTTGTGGATTTGTATTCCTAATTCCAGAGGATAAACCTGGATCGTGCCCTCATCATGTCTGGAACCCTGATTGGAAGCCCTGTGCAGACAAGTGCCACAATGACTATGACTGTGCTTACAATGAGAAGTGCTGCCGCCAAGGATATGGACATGAGTGTGTGGTGATCACACCCGGTAAGCTTTGTGTCCATATGAGATGTAGCAGGACTTTGTTGGTCAATACATTGTCGTGTTGACCTTTTCATATTCGCTGTTTTTTAAACAGTTGACTAAATATATTATTATTTGTTTCTTTTTACCAGAAGTCAAACCTGGAGCGTGTCCCAAATATGTCTTGGCGCCATTATTTAAACATTGTGCTGACAAGTGCTCTAATGACTATGACTGCCCTCTTAATGAGAAGTGCTGCTACCAAGGATGTGGACGAGTGTGTGTTACCATTAACCAAGGTAAGATGTTAATTTTTATTATAGTTAAACCTTATTGGTATTTTTGTAGTATTATTGACTATTCAATATCTTCATTTAGATATTTGAGATAAACTCAGTCCTTCTGTTGAGAGTTTACTGTTTTTTCTCATATTTATAAAAAAAATGATGAATATTGAGGGAGATGCTTAACTTACTTGATCACAATTTTGTTGTTATATTTGTTTTTTCCGAGAAAAAAGCCAAACTCTCTACATTACAGAAGTCATACATCGCTTTTCTTAACTTTTGATTTTTTTTGGTCCTGTTTTCCTAACTTTGGTGTTCTTGTCTTTGTCATGTCAGTGTTTCCATGGTAACCATTCCCCACGTGCCTCTATAAACACCACTGATGTCCCACAACAGAAAGCTGCGCTGACTACGAATTGTAATTTTTATCAATGAGCATCTACTTTGTTTTTCATTCTAGTTGATCACTTTATAATTTTACAGTGTGTACCCTACAGGGTGATAGCCAATTGTTTTGTGGTCACCTTGATAATTATTTATTTAGAGAGATCATATTGTTGAATGTGTTTGTGTAAATAATCTTCTATGATGATTTTTTTTTACATTCTGTTGATTTTCTTTTTTTCTTGTTAATTGATGAGATCCTTCTTTGATCCAAATAAAATGTATATTGGTTTATTTTGTACCATGATTTATATTGTGCAAATAAATTTCTTTCTGATGCACTAAAGTAAAATGTCTCCCTTATTGTGCTTACAAGATAACTATTTACATAAGCAAACAAGTTTTTGCCATGTTCATATTTCAGCAGTAGGATGGGACTTTGGTATACTTTAAGAGTGGTTTTTGGAACTGGATAAGATTTACTATTTCCACTCACACATTGAGTGGGTATTCTCCCCCTCCCTGGGTGAAATTGTGTTCCTTTTGGTGTAAAAAAAGCATGTTTTTTGTTTTTTGATTTTTAAAAAGATTCTCTAGGGTCCCACACGGCCCCTCAAATCTGTCCATTGTTTGTGAAATATGATAATATATGAATGCAACATTCATTTATTTCAGTTGAAATAGCATTTCAATCATGCAAAATGTAAGAAATATGTGAAATTCAATCATGTGGAACATATCTTTCAAGTTTTATTCAGTTTTATTATCATTGTGTTCCATAATAGTTGTAGTTTTTACACAAAAATGATAGTGATAGAAATGACAGTTTTAGCCAGGGCTGGGCGATATGGACCAAAATTCATATCAATATTTTTCTCAAAATATTGATATATATGAATCTCAATATTTTTAACTCAATAAAGTCTGACGGGAAAGACAATTCTGCCACACAGGAACATTTAATAGGAAACAGCTGCATAATATGTGCAACTTTTGGCTTTTGTCCCTATAAGGTACTGCTCTACTGTAAAGTGTCTTGAGATACCATTGGTTATGATTTGGCACTATACAAATAAAAGATTGATTGATTGATTGATAAGGGACAGCATGTGTGAGTGAGTTGTGTAGCGTGGGGAAAGTCTGGGTAAGGAAGCACTCAGCAATCCATCTACATGTGCTTTTAATGCTGTTCTGAGAAGTAACGAAAGCAGTCACTCATAAAACAAGTATTTTAATACAAAATGACCCATATAAAAAAAACATATATATATATATATATATATCAATATAGGCAATATTGTAATTTTCTATATCGCCAAAATAGAACTCTCAATATATCTTGAATCTCGATAAATATCGCCCAGCCCTATGATAATGGTACCATGATCAGGATCAATGATCCAAAAAACTGTGAATATCTGGCAAAACATATTTGGCACTTGGCAGAGGTTTGCATTCTGAGAGTTCTTGTTGTAACATGAAATAATAAGTTTGTACCATTTAAAACTAATTGAACTAACTAAATGTTTATTATATATTCATGGGGAGCCAATAATTCTGTTTTATTCAACTTAAAGCCTCAAACAAGATCAAATTACTGCAGAAATTTAACACTGGAATTTAGTTAAACACTTCAAAGGTCTGCTTATTTATTTTACCACTGAGGCCAGTGTACAAAGCATTCTATAATAGAGTTATAACCAAGAAAAAAATGGACATGCTTTTTTGCCCCAAAAGGAGCAGCATTTCACTTCATTTTTTTAGCCACCCTCTGACTGCTTCGTCAGTGTAGTTTTGAATTCAGCCAAAAAAAACAAATTGTTGAAGGTGGAATTTTGGAGATTGTTCCATGAGCAAGGTGCAGCATGAAAAAGAAAAGCTTTTTCCCAAATTATGAGTGGATTTTGCAGATGCTTAAAATTTTGATATAAAAATGCTCAAACCCAACCTATGACCGTCCAAACATGTATTTGTGTGTGAAAACTTTTCCACCATGTATTTTGTGTGTCTATCACCTGTTGCGTTGTTGTTGACATTCTGAGGTGTCTGCCTGTCTGGTGTCACCTAAATGAACCCACTAAGAGTTATTATACCTCTGAAACTGAGTCATCCTGTTGGTTACGTCTGACTGAAGAACATCTTTAGTCCCATAAATAGATAGAGAATATACAATAAAACATTCAAATATGAACTATATCACAGTGTGGCTTATTTGTATTAGTATTATTTAGGGCTTAACTTTCTCACTGATAATGAAATGAAATAAACCCTTTCTTCTAACTAAGGAACTATTGGTAAAACACAAGGAACCTTGAACTACTGAAATATTGACAATATTGACCACATGGTCCATGACAACCTTCTGGGCTTCACCTCTAAAAAGCAAGAGGCAGGAGAGATGAAAACTGAGCTCCTCCTAAATGAAACAATTGCTTCACAGAAATGTGCTTATTGGATTGACAAAAGTAAAAAAATATGTAAAAAAAAAAAGGTTTAGACAGTAATGTGCACAGAAGTAATTTAATAAAAGAATTAAAGAAAAAACAATTAACAATTTTTAATCAAAAAACTTGCTGTTTCACCATCTTGGAGCATAAAAACTGAAGGAGGACTCCAAACTTTTTTGTTTTGCTCTTTGGAACAGTTAAAAAAGTAGTACCAGAGGATCTGAGCGTCCGACTGGGTTCATAAACTAAAATCATCTCTGATATAGTCATTCACACTATCCAAAGACGACAGCTTCTCCCTTACAAAAGAACCTCCTTAGTTTCCAGTTTAAAAGTCAATTATATTAGATTACTTCAGTTTACGTAATATTAACCGTCTCCACCACGCCCTCACATGCACCACCCCCATGCTTGTGCACAGCCTTGTCACGTCCCGCAGTGCCTGGCTACTCTCACTTCAACTGGTTCAGACCTCTGCTGCACCAATCATTACTATAACCTTATTCTATCATGATATTGTTTAAATGGAAGGAAAAACATTCTCCGAGTTTTCAATCACGGCTAAATGATATTGTTCATTTCTTGAAATATGAGAAAATACGATACACCACAAGGGGAAGTGCCCAGAAATGTTATACTATCTGGCAACCTTTTCTCACTTACATAGAGAAAATGGAAGCTGAGGATACTGTAAATTAGAGCGTGTGTCCTGGCAGCAGTACATCAAACAAGTTTACAGTGTACAGTGGTTAAAACAAATAAATAGCACATAAGATAGTACATGAAAAACAGTGCAGTCACAGAGTAAGAGCTTATGAAAGATTAAACTATAAAAGCCACCAAATAGTTAAAAATAAATGAGCTAAAACAAGAACAAGGTGACACTTTAGTTTCCAGGTGCTCTAAACTCTCCCAGTGAGACCAACTCTGTAAAATGTTAACAAGTAACAAGTATCCTCCAAATGCCATACTCAAGAACAGATACTCAAATAGACTAGGCCTATTTAAGAAAATTTACTTTGTTAATGTCCAAGTAATAATAATATATATCTACTGAGATCGTAAACCAATTTGACAGTAAATTACACAGTAAATCTTATGTATTCAGCGTCCTCTTGTGGCCGTATCTGTACACTGTCGTTCATCAGAATACTAAATGATATTTACAAATTCAACTTTCAGCAGCACTATGCAAGTATCTACGTTAAACAGAATACATTTGAACAACACTCACAGAACAGATAAAACAATGTTCAAACCTTTAAACGGGAAGTAAACAGTAATAACAATCCAAAGATGACATTCACCAAGTAAATGAAACATTGACAAATGTAAAACCGACTTATCCTTTACATTATAATTCTTAACTCGTAAGTCAGTAACAAAAAGTTGTTTACAGACCCATAATGAATGCATCACAGACTTATGTCCTGGCTGATAAACATTATTTTATTTTATTTTGAAGGGGGTTTAACTTTTATGCAGTGCCGTCAATGCACACTTAGAAATAGGTGCTTTAAAATGTAAAAACACAAGTATCACAAAAGTAAGGGATCCATATAGGGATCTTGAGACTGTAATCTTGAGACTGGCTTGGGCACCAAATGTGGCCATCGGTCTAATTTTATGCGGTCCCTAAGGTTAATGGGCAAGATAGCTAAAAAAAATGTACAAAATAACAAAGAGAAATACCAAAAAGAGAAAAAAAAAACTAAACTAAACATAAAATTAGTCTAAAAAACACTGAATTACAGAAAAAATATGCAAAAAGGACAACAAACGCAAACTCACAAGATGACTACAAATGAATTAATGAAAAATATACAAAACAAATACAAAAATGACTTAAAAACACACAAAATAACTCATAACACACCAAACAACAAAACTATACAGAATGACAGAAAACTATACAAAATCACAACAAAAGTGTGCAAAATGACTCCAAAAACACACAAAACAACAAAAAATTTGAGAAAAACAAAGCAAACAAAAGCAAAAACACACAAAACAACAACAATACATTAAACGACAACAAAAATAACTGACAGAAAAGCACACAAAACAACAACAAAAGCCTTTGTTGTTTTCTGTGTTAATGCTCATATTGGTCCTCAATCTGAACGATGACATGATTCTTGATATTTTGGCCTTTGGATCAGAAAAATTACATTTTCGTGGAGGCAAAAGTTGCTCATCTTTGCTGTGATCCATGCTTTTATTAACACACAACTGAATTGCTGCATATCAGTATACTTTGGTCTGGAACACTCACTCTTGCACCACCTGCAGCTGGTATAAAACTCAGTCTGAGCTTTGCTGAACTGGCTCCCGGTTAAGTTCAGAATAGATTTTAATGTTTGTTTTTAAAACTCTTAATGGCCGAGCCCCCAGCACTGCCAGATCATTGTAATCCTATGGTCAGAGGTGTTCAATCAATCAATCGATCTTTTATTTGTATAGCGCCAAATCATAACCAATGTTATCTCAAGACACTTTACAGTAGAGCAGTCTTAAGGACGGACTCTTCATTTTATGGATACACACATATGCATATATACGTACTGTATATGCACATACATATGTATCCCACACCCAACATGAATTCATCATGGCGGCAAGGAAAACCTTCTGTTAAGCAGCAGGAACCTTGTGTGGATCCCATTCCTATGATGAACAGCCATCCACGTTATGCTGTGTTGGGTGTGTGCAGAGGAAAGGGTGGAGACAGAGTTGTTGAGACTCTGTAACTCCACACTAAGGATCCCACGGACCTGCAAGACAAAAGCCAGAAGGAGTACAGGAGTATTAAACCATCCACTCATTCATGCCTGTTTCTTGCCTTTTGTCTTTCTTTTTTCTGAATTATATTTCTTTGTTTTTAATCACTGTATTTGCTGTTGTTCTTTTATCCTACCTTTAAAGTGCCTTTGAGATTCCTGAGAAGTGCTTTTAAATAAAACTTATCATTATTACTATTACTATCATTAGAGGTGACAGAGCTTTTGTGGCGGCTGCCCCACAGCTCTGGAACAACCAGTCCGGGCATACTGTACCCGCCCTGTGAGATCAATTGTGGTTTTAAAATCATCTCGAAAGACTCATCTCTTCTCTCTGGCATTTACTGTAATCAAAGTTGAATGGACATATGGCAAAATCTTGATTAAGTTTTTTTTAAACTTATTTTGATTTTCGTTAACTCCATTATATGTTTGCACTGTGTTTATGTATCTTAGTACTATATCTTTGTCATTTTTGTCAGTTGTGCGGCTTTAACCTGTGCAGCACTTTGGTTTACTCAGGTTGTTTTAAAAGTGCCTTATAAAAAAAGTTTCAGTATCATTGATAATATTTTACTATACCTAATGGTAATCAAAAGAAAAGTACATTTTATTCTACATTTATACTCTGATATTTAAAAGAAACACTTTCTTTTTACTAAGGCTAGATAAATTATAGATAGATAAACTAATTATTTGATATGAAGGTTATTACTTTTTACTGAGTGAAAGTAAATATCGTCCTATAGCAATATTATAAATCTTTTTTTTTTTTTCATTTGTTCTTGAAACTGTGAGTTTGAACATTTTCCTGGGTTTGAGTCAAAGCTTGCCAATAAGGGAAGTTTTAAGGTATCCAAGCCTTCACAGTTGAAAACTAGTGTTTTGTATTAAATATCTAGATGGATGAACGCAGCAGAAAATGAAATGTTTATTAAAAATAAAAAAAAAAAAAAAAAAAAGCACATTAGATGAAATGAATGCAAGGTAATGAGAAAAGAGAAGGAAAAAAAAAAAGCAGAGGAACGGTGTATCTAAATAGATTAAAAACAATACAGAAAACAACGTAATGAGAAATGTAGTTGGGAAAGGACACGGAATTAAATTATGAAAAAAATAATAATAATTAGAAAAAAAAAAGTTTCCATAGCAACACAGTTTAATGACAATGGAAGTAAAATGTATGTGTTTTTCTCATGTCGTGGTATTAAAATGTTCTTAACTGAAAACGATTATATTGTTTTTAAAATGGCTAACATAAGATAAAGTGTGTATTTACAGACTGGGCGCTTATTATTATTTTTTCAGTAATGCAGTTTTTCTTAAATGACCCCTATTCTTTTTTAGTTACAAACGCAGAACTATAGACCAATGATTTTTACTTTGGGAAGCTAATTACAAGCCTTCAAACCAAGACAACAGTGTCCAATAGTGATTCAAAGTTCACGCTGATTAACTTTAATGAAAACAATTGTTTGAAATGACATTACATGTGTTATTTCACAGCTCAATACAAATTCAGAAAACCTGATTTGACCTGACTGCTGGGGTCAGCCCACAGTGGCCTATAAATTGTGGCACATTTGTCAGTTCAGCAGGTTGAAAATTTAGTTTTCAAAGACAGAACATGGAGAGCTGGTGGTGTACACTCAGTGCACTGGTGGCCTTTAGCCTCATCCTGCAGCTGGATGCTCTATACATCTACCCAGTGGGTAAGCTCATTTTAAAACTAAACTCCATGATACTTTCCAGTTTATTGTAAGTATGGCTTACATTACTTAAAATAATAAGAAAAGAAAAAGGAAAGTAACTTAGGTCTGGTCTAATACAGACATAGTGACAATTTATTTTTACTTGGAAACAAAACTATATTTTGCAAGATCAAAGCTCTCAATAGTTAACTTAGGGTGGAATATAATAAATGCATGTATCATGTATGTTGACAACTACTCAGTTACACTAAATTGTGTACGAAGAAAACATTTATGTCCATAGTTAAAGCCAACAACAAAATAAAAGCAGCAAACATGTTGAATGCTGTGTTAATCAGATAACCAGTTGTATAAATATCTGTTGATTTGTTTCTTTTTACCAGGAGTCAAACCTGGAGAGTGTCCCAAATATGACTTGGTACCATATTTTGAACCTTGTGCTGACAAATGCCACAATGACTATGACTGCGCTGACCATGAGAAGTGTTGCTACCATGGATGTGGACGCGTGTGTGTAGCCATTAAACAAGGTAAGATGTGAGATTATAGTAGATGTAAATATATCTAAAACCAAGTTAATAAGTTATTAATTGATTAAGTTAATAATGTTTGACTTCAAGTTCTTGTCAAAACTAAAGAAATGCTGCGAGGTAAGGGGGGGATGAGATTCTATCTCAGACAGAAATCACACAGATTTCACAGAGTAAAGTTTATGTTGCTGACCTCTTACTTAAACCCATTCACGATAAAGGTCAAAATTTAAGTCCCTACACTGATTCAATCCAACCAGTGGAATACAAACACAGTTAATGCACCAAACATCTCCACTTTCCAGTTAAAGGCTGGTTTAACCAGATGACCAGTTGACTAAAAATCTGTTGATTTGTTTTTGTTTTTTTTTACCAGAAGACAAAGCTGGAGTTTGCCCATATGAAAACTGGAACCCACTTTGGGAGGCCTGTCCTGACAAGTGCTACAATGACTATGACTGCCCTCATCATGAGAAGTGCTGCCACAAAGGATGTGGACGTGTGTGTGTGGACACCAACCATGGTTAGTTGTGTTATCATATGAGAGTGAGAGCTCTTTCAGTGTGTTTGAAAATATTTAGATAAAAAAGACTAAGTTTTTGTGGATTTGTATTCCTTATTCCAGAGGATAAACCTGGATCGTGCCCTCATCATGTCTGGAACCCTGATTGGAAGCCCTGTGCAGACAAGTGCCACAATGACTATGACTGTGCTTACAATGAGAAGTGCTGCCGCCAAGGATGCGGACGTGTGTGTGTGGCCATCACACCCATCAAACCCGGTAAGATGTGTGTCCATATGAGACGTAGCAGGACTTTGTTGGTTAATAGAATGCAGTGTGGACCTTTTCATATTAGCTGTTTTTAAGGGATTCTAAATCTAACACTGTTCAAGAACTTTCAGATCTTTTCAGACCACTGGTTATACTTAGTTTCACACATTGGTTTATTGGTACACAATAGAGTTAGATCAGGTTTTACCTTGGTGTCCCAAATATGTCTTGGCACCACAAGTAAGTCTTTCTGAACAGTTTGAGGAGCTGACCACATAGGCTACTTATAGTACTTGGGATTAAGGCTAAACCTCTAGGTACATTAATATGCTAAACTAATCAATACCAATACAAAAATTATAGTTAAGAGGAAGTACTATCTCTGCTAGTTAAATGCTGTGTTAATCAGTTAACCAGTTGACTAAATATCTGTTGATTTGTTTTGTTTTTTAACAGGAGTCAAACCCAGAGAATGTCCCAAATATGACTTGGCACCATATTTTGAACCTTGTGCTGACAAATGCTACAATGACTATGACTGCGCTGGCCATGAGAAGTGTTGCTACCATGGATGTGGACGTGTGTGTGTAGTCATTAACCAAGGTAAGATTTGAGATTATAGTAGATGTAAATATATCGAAAACCATGTTTTAAGTTAATAATGTTTGACCTCAAGCTCTTGTCAAAACTAAAGAAATGCTGCGAGGTAAGGGGGATCAGATTCTATCTCAGACAGAAATCACAGATTCCACAGAGTAAAGTTTATGTTGCTGACCTCTTACTTAAACCCATTTGTGATAAAGGTCAAAATATAAGTCCCTACACTGATTCAATCCAACCAGTGGAATACAAACACAGTTAATGCACCAAACATCTCCACTTTCCAGTTAAAGGCTGGTTTAACCAGATGACCAGTTGACTAAAAATCTGTTGATTTGGTTTTTTTTTTTTACCAGAAGACAAAGCTGGAGTTTGCCCATATGAAAACTGGAACCCACTTTGGGAGGCCTGTCCTGACAAGTGCTACAATGACTATGACTGCCCTCATCATGAGAAGTGCTGCCACAAAGGATGTGGACGTGTGTGTGTGGACACCAACCATGGTTAGTTGTGTTATCATATGAGAGTGAGAGCTCTTTCAGTGTGTTTGAAAATATTTAGATAAAAAAGACTAAGTTTTTGTGGATTTGTATTCCTTATTCCAGAGGATAAACCTGGATCGTGCCCTCATCATGTCTGGAACCCTGATTGGAAGCCCTGTGCAGACAAGTGCCACAATGACTATGACTGTGCTTACAATGAGAAGTGCTGCCGCCAAGGATGCGGACGTGTGTGTGTGGCCATCACACCCATCAAACCCGGTAAGATGTGTGTCCATATGAGACGTAGCAGGACTTTGTTGGTTAATAGAATGCAGTGTGGACCTTTTCATATTAGCTGTTTTTAAGGGATTCTAAATCTAACACTGTTCAAGAACTTTCAGATCTTTTCAGACCACTGGTTATACTTAGTTTCACATATTGGTTGAATGGTACACAATAGAGTTAGATCAGGTTTTACCTTGGTGTCCCAAATATGTCTTGGCACCACAAGTACGTCTTTCCTAACAGTTTGAAAAGCTGACCACATAGGCTACTTATTGTACTTGGGATTAAGGCTAAACCTCTAGGTACATTGATATACTAAACTAATCAATACCAATACACAATATATAGTTAAGAAGACGTACTATCTCTGCTAGTTAAATGCTGTGTTAATCAGATAACCAGTTGACTTAATATCTATTGATTTGTTTCTGCTGCCATTGATGTGGACGCGTGTGTGTAGCCATTAAACAAGGTAAGATGTGAGATTATAGTAGACGTTATTATATCTAAAACCAAGATTTAAGTTATTATGATTTGACCTCAAGCGCTTGTCAAAACTAAAGAAATGCTGCAAGTAGTAGCGGAACAAATCAGAGCCGGGCCAGGGACGGGAAAATGACCGGGCCCTTTAAATCCAAATAAAACTCATAACAACAGCATTTTACAACCTACACATGCCCGCAACAGTGGGGCTTACAAGCTTTAACACCACAGAGAGCGACTATGTCATTTTGAAGTCCATCAAACAGACATGAAGTATAACAAAACAAGAGAACAACAAAAACATTAGGATAGTTATTACTAAGCATCTCAGCACCACAGATAGCGACCGCTTTATTTTAACACCCACTTCAACCATTTCAATTCAAAGCTTGTATCAGTAGCTATAAAGTTGAGTAAAACTGGCACAGCGGCCCACATGTTCACAAACACAATTTCAATAAGAAGTACTATAATCCTAGTCACCAATATTTGAAGAGCATTCGACGAGCCTTGCACTCCACGAACTCGTCCACGATGCTCTGTATGTCCATTTTCTTTGCTCTCTCATTCCCTATGGACAACATGGCAAGTCCACTCAGTCTCTCCTGTCCCACTGTGCACCTCAACTGGTTTTTAATAAGTTTTAACTTGGAGAATGAGTGGGACACGTGACTGACGTGCGCAAGCATACTCTGTGCAGAAACCATGTTGTTTACATATGTGACGCTTGAAAAATTGAAAAATGGCAATGAATTAACCCGTTAATGCTCGTAAGCGGCTACTTATTTAAGAAAACTCGCTTTAAGTACAGGTGAACGATTGCGGGACCCATGCAGCATTCCCGAAAACAAGTGGTCATCTGATGTGCTCTCCTGGCCCGATGTTCAATGGCCAGATATTTATAAATATCTGATAGAAAAACTCAGTGTATAAACAAAAGAAAACCTAAAAGCATTAGGTCTCTAGAGGCTTATAACTGTTGAATGGGAAGGAAGGACAGCTGCTGTACTCCTGTTACCGAAGGTTTCTTTGTATTTCCGCATATTCTGATCAGTTTCAACGAATGAGTTTCCATCTTTACATTAAGTCTCCTCCTCACTGTCCCACGTCTGCATATCAGTCCATTTACAGGTTTTTATGGTCACTTTTTACTGGATCAAGACTGAGAAAGCGCTCCGTCTGCTCCTGTGCACCATCGCCTCAGCAGTCCTCCGGTTGTTATGCATCGAGCCTGGGTGCGCATGCACCTAATTTAGTATGCATACTGTACACAAAATGGGTCTATATAACCCCTGTATAAATTTGCATGATGGGTGACTGCCCACGGGTCATTTAGGGCCCGCTTTCTCCAGCTCCCGTGAGCCATGGTAGAGGCCCGGCTCCCTTAAGTCCTAACTCCTATCTGGGGGCGCGCCGCCCTCCCAGCCCCCCTGAAACCCCGCCCCTGGCTGCAAGGGAAGAGGGGATGAGATTCTATCTCAGACAGAAATCAAACAGATTCCACAGAGTAAAGTTTATGTTGCTGTCCACTTACTTAAACTAATTTGTGATAAAGGTCAATATTTCAGTCCCTACATTGAAGCAATCCAACCAGTGGAATACAAACACAGTTAAAGCACCAAACACGTCAACTTTCGCGTTAGAGTCTGGTTTAACCAGATGACTAAAAATCTGTTGATTTGTTCCTTTTGACCAGAAGACAAAGCTGGAGTTTGCCCAAATGAAGACTGGAACCCACTTTGGGAGGCCTGTCCTGACAAGTGCCACAATGACTATGACTGCCCTCATCATGAGAAGTGCTGCCGCAAAGGATGTGGACGTGTGTGTGTGGACACCAACCATGGTTAGTTGTGTAATCATATGAGAGTGAGACCTCTTTCAGTGTGGTTGAAGTCCAACCAATTTTTTTCTTAGAGGTCTACCTTTCATTCTAAGCATGGAAATAGTTTTTTTTTTTCATCAAAAGAAAGATTTTGGTAAAAAAAAAAAAAAAAAGACGAACACATTTTTGTGGCTTTGTATTCCTAATTCCAGTGGATAAACCTGGATTGTGCCCTCATCATGTCTGGAACCCTGATTGGAAGCCCTGTGCAGACAAGTGCCACAATGACTATGACTGTGCTTACCATGAGAAGTGCTGCCACCAAGGATGTGGACTTGAGTGTGTGGCCATCACACCCATCAAACCCGGTAAGCTTTGTGTCCATAGGAGATGTAGCAGGATTTTGTTAGTCAAAAATAAAGTAGTGTTGACCTTTTCGTATAAGCTGTTTTTTACGTAGTCTATGAACACATGATACTCTACAAAACAGTACAAGTGTAAATAAGTAACTCTTTCCAAACAATTTGAGGAGTTGACCACAAAGGCTGCTTAAAGTTTTTTAGAAAAACGCTTATCTTTTTTATTTATATAATAAACAAATAAATTCCAATACAAACATTTATAGTTAATAGGAAATACTGATCTCTGCTATTTAAATGCTGTGTTAATCAGATAACCAGTTGACTAAATATCTGTTGATTTATTTCTTTTTACCATAAGTCAAACCTGGAGAGTGTCCTATATATGTCTTGGCACCATATTTTAAACCTTGTGCTGACAAGTGCTCCAATGACTATGACTGTGCTCACCATGAGAAGTGCTGCTACCAAGGATGTGGACGCATGTGTGTAGCCATTAAACAAGGTAAGACGTGACATTTTATCAGATACAGTTAAACCTTATTGGTAATTTTGAAGTATTATTAACCTCTTTAATATCTTCAATTACATATTCCAGAGGATAAACCTGGATCGTGCCCTCATCATGTCTGGAACCCTGATTGGAAGCCCTGTGCAGACAAGTGCCACAATGACTATGACTGTGCTTACAATGAGAAGTGCTGCCGCCAAGGATATGGACATGAGTGTGTGGTGATCACACCCGGTAAGCTTTGTGTCCATATGAGATGTAGCAGGACTTTGTTGGTCAATACATTGTCGTGTTGACCTTTTCATATTCGCTGTTTTTTAAACAGTTGACTAAATATATTATTATTTGTTTCTTTTTACCAGAAGTCAAACCTGGAGCGTGTCCCAAATATGTCTTGGCGCCATTATTTAAACATTGTGCTGACAAGTGCTCTAATGACTATGACTGCCCTCTTAATGAGAAGTGCTGCTACCAAGGATGTGGACGAGTGTGTGTTACCATTAACCAAGGTAAGATGTTAATTTTTATTATAGTTAAACCTTATTGGTATTTTTGTAGTATTATTGACTATTCAATATCTTCATTTAGATATTTGAGATAAACTCAGTCCTTCTGTTGAGTTTACTGTTTTTTCTCATATTTATAAAAAAAATGATGAATATTGAGGGAGATGCTAAACTTACTTGATCACAATTTTGTTGTTATATTTGTTTTTCTGAGAAAAAAGCCAAACTCTCTACATTACAGAAGTCATACATCACTTTTCTTAACTTTTGATTTTTTTTGGTCCTGTTTTCCTAACTTTGGTGTTCTTGTCTTTGTCATGTCAGCGTTTCCATGGTAACCATTCCCCACGTGCCTCTATAAACACCACTGATGTCCCACAACAGAAAGCTGCGCTGACTATGAATTGTAATTTTTATCAATGAGCATCTACTTTGTTTTTCATTCTAGTTGATCACTTTATAATTTTACATTTTATGAACTCTACAGTGCCATAACCAATGTTTGGTGGTCACCTTTACGATTATTTATTTAGATAGATCATATTGTTGATTGTGTTTTGTGTAAATAGTCCTCTATGATCATTTAAAAAAAAAAAAAAAAAAATTTTATATAAATTTTTTCTTGTTAGTTGATGAGATCATTCTTTGATCCAAATAAAATGTATATTGGTTTATTTTGTAACATGATTTATATTGTGCAAATAAATTTCTTTCTGATGCACGAAAGTAAAATGTCTTCCTTATTGTGCTTACAAAATAACTATTTACATAAGCAAACAAGTTTTTACCATTTCATACTTCAGCAGTAGGATGGGACTTGTACTTTAAGAGTGGTTTAAATTGTTGGAACTGGATAAGCGTCACCATTTCCACTCACACATTGAGAACATAATTACACAGTCACTCACTGTGCCACTACATGTCACTTTGATAGCTTTGAAACAAAGAAATCTTGGTTGAATATTGGTTCAGTACAAATAGACAATAGTAAATATTAGACCCTGAAAAGGAGCAAGCGAGTCTGAAAATGGATGAATTGGTTAGTAAATAAAATATGGTAGTAGACAGAGCACTGAAGTAATGGCATTAAAAGAATTTGGGGCGTTTCCACTTTTCTCCTCTACAGCCTCAATTGTCAATTGTATGCAAACCTTGTGATATGTTCATTTAGCAACTTTAGCAAATGATTCTGTCCATAGTGAGGAGTTGCAAAGCTCGCTCAGTCAGTGTAGCCGGCTTGGAGAAGTTCATAATATATAGAGAGCGGTTATGGAAGGTTAAAGGGGGAAAAAACTCAGACATAACCTGTGGGCCAAGTAAATAAAATTCTTACTACAGCAATGACCAGTTTTGAAGAAACCAAAGCTTTCCAAACCAGTAAATCAAAATGAAGCAATTTCATCGTGAGACAGATTAGTTTTGGCCTCCTGACGAGTATAAGTAGAGTGCAAATACCTTGTTGCTTTACCTTAGCAGAGATTTTAGGAATCTGAACTTTATTTACATGACAATTTTTCTGACAAATTTTGACTTCTTACATTGTTACATGAAAACACATATTTCCAAACTTGTCTTGTTACTCTCTATAACTCTACAAAGGAAATGCATGCAGGACTAATTTGAACATAAAGAATACACAACAGTATGTGATGTAAGTAGGAAACATTTGGCAATGATTTGTATTCAACCACTGGATAGCACATTGGTGAACAAGTCTATTATATGTAGTTAAAGTCACTAGCTGCCATTTCTGTACTCAAACTGCCAATAGTAATGCAATGTAAACAAAATATTACCTATGGGTTTATGTTTCAATTTGGCTCCAGTTTCACTACTATGGAATTGGACAAAGTTACTCAAATACTGAGATGACAAATTATATTTTACCATGAAATCATAAATCTATTACAGACCCAAGCTTAAGATTAACAGACTGGATTCATGAATCACTAAGCCATAGAGGCCAGGATCTACCACAGCAGATCAGACCAAAGCTGTAAACTGTGCAAAGATGCCTCCAACATAGTCCAGCACATAGTGGCAGGCTGTAAGATGCAGGCAAGATTTATTTACATGAAAAGGCACAACCAAGTGGCATGTATAGTGAAAAGAACATCTGTACCCAGTATGGACTGGAAGCAGCTGCTAGCTAACCAACTGGACAACATGGTGATTAACAAACACCAGCAGAGGTCACTAGTCATAGATGTGACAAGACCAACTGACTGCAACACAAGAAGGAACCCGAGAAAGTGGAAAAAGTACCAAGAGTTCAAAGAACAATTGGAACAAATGTGGAAGGTCAAAGCACATGTGGTAGAAGGAGCACTCAAGGCAGTGACCTCTAAACTGGGAGAACTGGTGGCTCCAACAGATTCCAGGGACAACATCTGAAGCCTCAGTCCAGAACTGTGCAGTGCTAGGAACAGCAAAGGTCCTGCACAGAACTCTGGTGGTGCATGAATAAGGTGTCATGAAGGCTGTCATTAAGTGTCGTTCTTAGGGGTTAGGGTAACAAACACTTAATGACAGCCTGCATGACACCTTATTCATGGTAATGACAGCGTATTGTCATAATAATTACAGCCTTATGTACAAGTTATACTTGTTTAACTTAGTTTTACCATATATTTGTATTGCATTACATGATTAGCAAGTTTTTATGGCTGGCGATGTCTGATGAAGCGACATGACTTCTCCTTTGTCAACAACGACATTATCAGCCTGTTAGGTGCTGCACAATTTCTGTGAGGACAATAGTGAGCATATGATGTCACAGATGTGCAATAGTTGAATAATGATTTGCAGAGAGTGAACATTTCTACAACCACAGCACACAAGAGGTTTTGTGTATACATTTTGCAAATCTGTGGTGCTACTGTTCTGTTAAAATCCTTATCTACAATGCAACTGTGTGACCCCGAATATGTCAGGTATTTCTTATAGGATTTCAAGTGCATGTATAATAAATCATTTTGTTTCTCCTGAGATTATCCATGTCCTTATTTTACATTACTGCATTCCTAAAAAGCACAAAGCAAGAAGACGACAATTTAACAGCAATAGGAGACAACTGTCTCGTATTGAAACTTAAACTTTCTTTGAATGAGTAGATTTAACAAAAAGTTAGTCAAAACAATTTTATTCCGTAAACAAGCAGTGTGCAAAACCAAGTAACGTGCAAAGGGAAATGAGAGAGAACTAAGTAACTGCCCCAACTGATTCTGATTCATATTGATCATTTTGGGAAAATCAAAGCACTTTTTTTTTCTACATACAAAACTGTTTTTATCTTGTGCAAAATTATCTGATGGCTTACGCAAAACTGTACTCACTACATATTCATATGCACTTTTAGTGACTATGAAAAAGCACTATATGAAATCTATACAGAACAGCATTATTAGCCGTACCAATATCATGCGCAATATTGATTATTGATTTTTCTTGTTAAATACTACTTGGAATTATACTCGTGTACACTTGTCCTGAATTCCTGGGTTAAATGTATATTGTTAAATGTTGGTTTTTTTATGTATACTCTGCTTCTATTTTCCCCCGTTGTGAGATTAATAAGTCGCTATCATTTCATGATAATATTGGAGTGGAAGACAAATAAGAGGTTGAAATAAGTTGTAAAGTAGCAAGTAACTACTCCTCATTTTACCTTTAGGGAACAGCACCACCTGCTGGTCACACTACATAGACTGTAATAACGTGGCTGTGACAACTTATGCACATTCTGTGAAAAAGAAAAGTAACAAAATAAACTTCTTTTTTCTATGACTGTTTAAAATATAATATTGTATTCTGTTTAATTCAGGGCAGAAATACAATGAAGTCTGTGTTAATTTAAACATGTATGGATCTTGGAAAAAAAAGGGCTTTAAACATTTTTTAAAAACTTCTGAAGAATGATGGTGAATACAAGGGTTTTACTCTATGTTGCAAACCTTCATAAGTAATCTTTATCTGGTGAAAGGAGGCAGTTTGTATAATCTGTGTTGTAATCATACCTGCGTCGTGCTAGTATGGCCACTGTGTTACTGAATAAAGTGAAGAGTTTACATTTAACAAAAGAAAAATTAAAGAAATACAAACCAAAACATTTTAATTTAATGAAACGCATGCCTGAGCAGAAAACCATCTTTCAAAAAAGATCATCTGTCCTCTTCAATGTGTAAAAATAAAGAAATCCAGCTGAGAAAAGAACATTTAAAAAAAAAACTAATACACTCATACAAACCAGTGTTAGACTCAGTCCTTCTTCACATTCATGCACTGTTTCACAATGGTGGCACGCCCCTCATCCTTCGAATGACATTAGCTATTCGTTTGGCCAGTCCTGGGCTGGGCTCCTCAATCTGGAAGCTCCGGGTTAGCAGGTTGTACAAAGAGCCGTAACCCACGGCAACAACAGTGCACGTCAAACAGATGACGTTATAAGGCATACTGAAGTCTGGAGTAGGCAGGTTGACAAGTAACGGCTCTGTGTAGACCCGAACAAAGTAGCTCAACTCCTCTTTACAGGGAAAACTAGAGAGAAATGGGAGAGATGGTTCACACCAAGATGAGAAGAAACACCAAAAGGTAACAAGCAGAAGAAAATCAAACTCACAAACTGCTGAATAGGGGTTGTTCCTGAGTGATGCTGGTATTAGTGGCAACAGTGCTTGGTACAAGAGAGCTGATGACTGAAGAACTGCAATGAAAACAAGTATTACTGATAGGGCTGGGCAATATGGACCAAAATTCATATTTCAATATTTTTCTCAAAATGGCAATATAGGATATAAATCTCGATAAATTAAATTCAAATAAAGTCTTACCAGAAAAAAAATTCTCAGTTAAATTTGCTGATACAAACTGCCACAAAGGCTAAAATAGATCACGGTGCTTTAAGATTAACTTATGGGCAACTGGCGGCCCCGAAAGTAAAAGCACAAAATAAAAAAAACACAGAAAAACAAAAAAACTATGTAAAAGACCAACAACAATACACAAAAAACATACAAAAACATACAAACAAACGAACAAATAAATACACAAAAGAACAAGACAAATACACAAATGAAGAGAAAACAGACACTGAGACAACAAAAATACGTAAAAGAACAAAAATAAACAAAAGACACAAAATAAGAAAAAATACACAATGGGACAACAAAAATCCAAGAACAACATACCAAAAAATACAGAAGACGAGTCAGAAAGACATCCAAATTTACCAAGAAATACACAAAACAACAACAAAAATACATAGGACAACAAAATACACCAAAGGACTAAAAAACACACAATGGGACTGGGATCATCTAACTGTCATTTTTATGTTCTGAGTATTTTAATACAAAATAAGCTATGAAAAAAATATTGAAATATCCATATAGGTGTAATTTTCTAAATCGGCAAAATAGAAAATTTTTTTATATCTTGAGCCTCGACATATTGCCCAGCTGTAATTACTGATTTATTTATTTGGATGAAATTTGGACTACTAAATCTTTCCTGCAAAAATCAAATCCATAATCATCAAAGGCCATAAGTACACTGCAAAAAAAAAGAAGGATTTTTAGAGCATTACCCGACATAAAAGCCGTGGTTGGGGTCTGGTGTGTATTCGGTCCATTTGAGGAGGGCTCTCTCAAATTCCACGGTAACCTCAGTCGCAGAGTTGGGAGGAAGCTGGACCAACATCTCCAGCAGGTGAGGCCTCAGTCGGTCCTTTGACGGCTGATAGTGAATGTAGCCTGCAGAGGAACAGAGGAGAAGAATGATACACTGCATTACACTTGGTAAATAGTTGCATTTGGAACAAGTACAGATGAGAAAAGTAAAAAAAAAAAAGAAATGCGAAACATGGCTTATGTGCTCCCTCTGGTGGCTAAAGGCAGAACCCTGACCTAAGCTGGTAAAGGTATAGTCTGCAATGTCATAGTTGAATCTCCTCTATGCTTATTCTCCTCCCGTCAGTGCTCCATCCTAAGCCACACCCCCACAACCGTGAACACAAATCTGAATTCAAGCAAAATAAATAATTACCTGCTGTCCAATCGAAAGATAACCTCTGCATCACTTCTCAGGACGTTCCGATGCGTCTTTTGAATATTTCCAGCAACGGTGTCTTGTGATGAGTGTGTACGCGAGGAGAAGGGAGGGACAGCTTGGGGGCAGGACGAGACACCTGATTGGTTCTTTTCGTTTGGACCAAATGGCAAGGAGTGGTCAGAGTTTTTACAGGATTGCAGCTGCTACAGAGCTCTGATTCTTTTCCTTCCCTTTTCTGAACACTTAAAGCTGCAGTATGTAGAATCCTGAGACTTGTTTAGAAACAACACCTTTGTGCCTTTAGACTGTTGCTCCTCCTTGTCGGTCTCCCTTTTCCGCTTGCTTTGCCGTGTACTTCTGCTGGAATGTCCGTCATTCGCACCCATCCTGCAGCAGCTCCACTGGCTACCAATAACACATCGGATCAACTACAAAATATTACTACTTACCTTTAAGGCCATCTACAATCCCCCCCCTTACCTCTCCATTCAGATCATCCTCTTCCATCCACCTCACTCTCCACTAAACTGTTTACACTCACCTACTCCCTCTGATCAACTGTCTCTTCCATCATTGTCCACCTTGATTTTTTTTTGTACATTTTATGGTTTGTATGTTTTTTATCTTGTTCTTATCTGTGAATGTGTGGTGACCTTGGTACCATGAAAGGCACCTCAAATAAAATGCATTATTATTATTCTATTATTCTTGTTCTTTTACTACCGATGGTATGTGAATGCGCATTGACTTTAGTCGAGCAGCCAGCAGTTATGCCCAAAAAAGCTCATGAAGCACTGTTTTTAGGAAGATCTTTGATTGACTGAAATCTAGTGTTACACTCATGGATTTTTAAAGCCTAAATATAAAGCCAAGAGAAGAAGAAGACTTTGAATTACAATAAGCTCAAAGGTGATTGAGGATTATAGACCAAACGACACCCAAAAAAATGTACATACTGCAGCTTTAATTTATTGACTACTGTCAGGATGGAAGGACCGTTTCACCCAGTAGAACAAAAATAGTTTTTGAACAGGACTGCAGACTATACCTTTCAATCCTCGGCAAAGAACATCATAGAAAGGATACAAACAACGATCAAAACCAACAGATACAAACACTCCTTTATCCCTTCTGCCATCTACCTCTTTAATTACAGTAAAATAAGATAGTCATCACAATCGTCTATTAATCTATTAACCCGACGAGTGTGATGAGTTAATAGATCCATTTATTTGCTGGATTAATATCTATATTTTCTTCACTGTTTTCATGTCAACTTTTGTTTTTAATGGGTCAAATTGCACTGCTACATGTTTTTATGTACTATGAACTATTATGTGTTTTATTGTATGTTTTTTATGCTCCCCATGTCTTCCGCACTCTGAATCGCCCCTATTGGGGACAAATAAAGTTGATTGATTGATTGATCAATTAAAAAACAAAGAGTGGTGATTCTTTAAAGTAACACAATCTAAATAAATTATAAATACTATTTTAGTCATTATTATGTTATTCATTAGATTTGTTTATTACATAATTCTTATTATTCTTCCTTGTCAAAAAGTAACCTTTTTTCAAGGCTTTAATATTATTTTCATCCTGAAGAAAAAATAAAAATACATTACTCACTGGGCTTGTTTTCCTTTCCCTTGCTGGTGACTGTGAGTGTGTGAATGTAGAGGCGTAGGTACCATGGCACAGAGTCCAGCAGCAGCACTGGGAAGGACCTGTACGGGTGGTGGTTATACATGACTGTGTGGATCTCTCCCGTCTGCAGCCCGTATCCAGCCACGTATCGCTCAGCGTGGAGCAGAGGGCGCAGCATGTCCCCTGCAGGCGGGAAGTCAGGGTTTAATGAGTCAACCAGAAGGAGAACACTGTACTGTATAATGTGACAAAAATGCATGTTTACACTTGAGTTTGCTTTCATGAACCTTTACATTCTTTCAAAAGAAATACACAGCTTTTAAAACCTCAAGAGGAATAAAAATGTGGGGGGGGGGGGGGGGGGGGGGGGGGGGACATGCCGCCTTTTTATGTTTATTTTTCCTCTTTTCATTTATTACATTTAAACATATAATACATTTTCATTTTACATTTAATTTAATTATAATCAAATTATTTGAAAAAATATCTTTAAAAATAATAACATAATAATAATGTAGTATTTCCAGTAAACTTGTGAATTCCTGAGTTCTAATTTTGGTTTTTCATCATTTGATGAGGTTGAAGGTTTTATCATCCATCGATTGTATTACATGGACACTTAATAACGTTGATTTTCTTTATACGTCTTTAAATGAGGACCTAGTCTAACCTATTGCTTATTTACCACTATGGAGACACTAAACCGTAGTTTATAATAAACTGAATCTGATCATGTTTAAATAACCAGAAAGATGTCACTTAGTTTTCTGCTTATCATGTTTGAAAGCCTTTTTTGGATCGTGACCGAGAATTTCTTTTTGTTTCTACTATACTTCTAAATACAGTCAATAATAATAATAACAACAAAATGCAGTTCAAAAAATATCTAAGCGAGCACAACTTGTCACTAATCATAGCACCTTTACCTGTAATACAGTATAGTTGAGTGTTGTTTTAATTTGAAAAAGAATAATCATTTCAAAAAATTCAAAATAATATTTCTAATCAGCATTTGCTTTTTATTAATTACTAGACATTTCAGGCAACCCCATTTAAACTCCTGGTAGCTGGAGAGGTGCCAGGGTACTTCTTGAGCACTGCCGAGGTGCCCTTGATCAAGGCACTGAACCCCAACACTGCTCCAGGGACTACAGATGACAAATAGCCATTATGCTAATTCTGTCATATTTACAGAAACGTATATTAATATGCACTATCCCTATAATAAAAAATATAAATTAAATGTAAATGGTGTCCTGACCCCAAGGATGAAAAATCATACAGTATTATTTAATAAAAAGTTAGATTAAAGATTTTTCATTTTCTTTGCCTAATTCTAAAATTATTAGTAAAATATCTCCAGAAATGCACCAATGGGATATTGCCATTTTTTATCAAAAGGAGAAACTTCATGAAAGGGTTAAATACTGACAACAGAAAAGACTGAAAACTGCAGAAGAACAAGAACATGAGGAAAGTAGAAGATTACAGCAAACCCCTGTGTGTCATCTCTTTGACAGACATGTCTCACACTTAGACAACACAGTTCCCTCACCGTCAGTGGATTTCAAGCGGATAAGGAGGTTCAGTGAGCGAGTGCTACCAAACGTGGCCTGATCAGTCAGATCGTAGACAGAAAATGTCCGTCGGTCTCCGAGCACCACGGCCTGACTCAGGAGGGAAGAGGCTGGGCTGAGCTCAAACTGCTCTCCCTGGAAAAAACAAATCAAACCCGGCTTAATAAGCCAGTCACTGATCTCCACAAGTGTCTAAAACATTTTATTTTGAACAAAGCCAAGCATGTCTTACCTTCAATATTTTGAGAATGTTATATTGTTCTATTATCTTGCCATATTTCACTTATTTACAAAGTTGATTTTAGAAACCAAACCAATTCCTTATTTATCAAATCAGGGTTATTAAAATATAAAGACCCTATTTAACTCCAAACATTAGTTTTTATCTTTAAATCCAAAAGCAGAACACTGCCAGAGTGTTCAAAGATGATTTGTAAGTGAGAATGATGATCACAGGAGGAAATCTGATTTAAAACATTAAGTAGCTCATACTACTTTAAGACTAATGTGCTGGTCTGTTGTCAGTGTAAGGTTATGGAATGCTTAACAAAAATGATTTGAAGGTTTGTACAAATATTTGTCAATTTACAAAAATGTATGATGACGAAAAAACTTTTTTGGCTTAAGTCCCTCCTTTTGTCTTATTTCTGAATCCAAGTACCCGCTTTGTCCAACTACAACATTTAACTATAGAGCATAATGATGGAATGAATGAGTGATAACACACATTAAAATAATTTCATTTTGTAAATAAGTGGGAAAAAAACAAACAGTATTTAGTGCAGTGGTTCCCAACCTTTTTTGGCTTGTGACCCCATTTTGATATCAAGAATTTCTGGCTATTCCAAAGACATTTTTTTTTTAGAATTAGTTTTGATCATGTCTAATTTAAGTTTAACTGGTTTTATATTTCAAAAAGTGAGCGTAGAAATACAGTTGTTTACGATAGCGTGTTTTAATAATGATTAGAAATTTTTTTTAAATTTATTTACATTTTCCAGAAATTTCAGGCGGCCCCATTTAAACTCCAGGTGATCCCACATGGGGTCCTGACCCCAAGGTTGAAAAACCCTGATTTAGTGCTTCCTGAATAGATTTATTTCTATAGTTTTTATCGTTTCTGGTAATCTCACACCTGGGGTGGGACCAAGACTGACACTTTATTTGTTAATTTTCCACTCTCTCTTATCATGTACCCCCTGTAGTGCCATTACGTACCCCAATTTGAGAAACACTGCTTTAGAAAGTTGACTTATAGGGTGATTTGTAAATTTTGATTTGTCATTTTTGGGTTATTGGAAAATAGTTAAAATTGTGTGTATTAATGGGGGAAGGTTGGTGGGGTCATACATTAAGTATTGATTAAGGTAAGGGGCAAAAATAGAAAAAAATTGTGTTCTTCTACTGCTCCTTTCTAATCATTAAAATATTACATTTGGACTGTGATATTATTTTGATGTAAATGGGGAATCTACGTTTCTTTGCATTTTCATAAAAGGAATAAAAAGTAAATAAAAAAAATAAAAAAATAAACACATAATAAATAAATAAATTCCAAAATGAGGATGCCCCACCTGAGAGTTATCTGTGATGTCAATGTATATTTTACTGGAAGAGGCCAGAGGACAAGCTTCAGTCAAAGTCCGGGAGAACATCTTGAACAGAGACCACTCTGTGGAGAGAGTGGAGATGATGAGAAACCTCAGAGGCTTCATCTGAACTCAAACAAAGCATCAGAAATGTTGGAAAGAGCAACTTTTTCTCACCGCGTTTAGCCTGTCCAGAGGTGTGCAGGTCAAACACAGCATTCAGAGTCTGCCTCAGCTCCAACGATGTGCTTTTACAGCGCTGGTCCTGACAGATGGGTCTGATGTGGACCGCTTGAGAATGAAAACTGCTGTGGAACAGCTTCTCAGACTTTAGCAGGACAGCCAGACCAGCCTGCAGGACAACACAGTTAGAATTCTTTTGGAAAAAACAAAGAACACTCAAGTTCCAGGTGTGAAGGTTACAGAGACAAGCGTGTTGAAGTTCACCTTGGATCCGCAGGGCAACAGTTTCTTCCAGGGCGTCAAATTTTCTGTGCAAACGATTTCACGTGGGAGGGTAGCGTAGCGCAGGAAGCGGTGGTCTGTCACTTTAACACAAAATAAAAAAATAAAAAAAATCACTCAAAAGGTATGACAGAGCATCTTATCATTACTTTAAAAAAAATATTAAAAACCTATATTTTTATTGATTAGGAAGCTTAACAAAGTAACCAATAGATAGGAAAGAAATTAGATGATAGATATTTGTTTTTACAGATGACTTAGGACCTGTTATAAGAGATGCTAACAGAATGTTAACTTTTATGAGGTTATTTATTTCAGGCTCAGTAATTGTGATTAATTGTAATTTAACTTTAGTAGTTGAGAAAGTAATTGTAATTGGCTTTCTGAGGATAAAAATTAATTGTAGTTCAATTGTAATTGAAAAAATGCCAGTCACTGTAATCATAATTGAATTGTAATTGAACATGGGTAATTGAAAACGTTATTGTAACTGAAAAATGTAATTGACCCCAACCCTGACTCCTGCACTCTTGATCTGAACAAACCATCCATATTGTGACATAATTATTACACTGATGTTAGTTTGAAAAACGCAAATCTGACCTAAAAACTGAAACAAAGTGCTTGGAATTGGAAGTTTTTATTTTGTCAAGTTTCCAGCAATGATAAAATAAGAGTTTAGCCTCAGTGGTCTCTTCTCTACCAGGGAGAGTGTGAACAATGTACTATATTCTAAAGGAACGTTTAGAATACAGTACATTCTGTATTCTACTGCTCTATTGGCCCTGCCAATAGAGCAGTAGAATACTAGTAGAATAGAGCAGTATTGGCCCTGCCAATAGAGCAGTAGAATATAGAATATTAACTGTTAATAACTCTTACCATTTCCAACTCCCAGAGGTTTAAAGGCAGCGCTGGGCTGGACGGTGTTGGTGGAGTCAATGAAGTTCAAAGAAGCACAAAAAATACCAGACAGCACATTGGTCAGCTCTTTCCATGTGCCATCCACACTGTGGAAATAAACACGGTACAGGAATATAACAAATTATTAAAAAATAAATAAATAAAACAAAGAAAGTTAGCTTATAATATCACAAAAAAGTATGTCCTTAATATGCATTCATTATAGTTGAATAGAGCTGGGCAACATATAGAGTTTTCTTTTTTGGCGATAAAGAAAATTACAATAACGCCCATATTGATAAGTACGTTTGTTTTTATATCTTATTTAGTATTAAAATACTCGTTTAAGGAGTTGTTTCTTCCTCTACTTCTCAGAACATTTAAAGCTTAGTTAGATGATCACTGAGTGCGTCCTAACCCACACTACAGAACTCACTCACACGTGCTGCCCCTTAGAGGAGAAAAAGTATGAAGTGACATATTGTGCAGCTGTTTGTTAATCAGCAAACTCAATGTTTAAAAAAGACCTTATTAACTTAAAGATATTCAAATTGATATTGTACATCACCATTTTCAGAAAAAAATATTGAGATACGTGTTTTGTTCCATATCATCCAGCCCTATAGTTGCATGATGTTTGTATACAGTCAACTAATTAATAATCAGAATGGTTTACTTATTGCTATTCTAGTCACAAATAATCAGAGGTGAAAGACAAAATAAAGGATTACACACGTTACTGTAATTTAGTTGCTTTTACGGGTACTTGTACTTTTTTGAGCATATTTCTAAATCAGCAATTTTACTTGTATTTAAGTATGTTTAATAAGAATTAAAGTCATTCCTTAGATTTCTACACCCAACTATAACTGAGTAAATTATAGTTTTTTATTTTTATTTTAAAATGATCAACGGACATTGTGAAAGTCCAAAAAAAAAAGAAAATGACCAGACAAGAATGAAATGCATCACATACAGACAATTAACTGTAATGCACGGTGCCAAAAAAGCATTAAAATGAGGTTATTTTCTCAGTTTTAGAGTTCATAAATGTAGCTATACTTAGAGTCTGAGAAATTTTTTTCTTATTTTGAATTGAATTCATTGATGTTATTTTATTTTTAAAAAAAATAAATTGTACGTTTTGATAAACCTTTTATTTTTTACAGATGCCTTTGTGGAAAATAAATTAAGTTCCAATTGTGGAAGATTTGGTCTCTTCCTTTTTATTATGTTTCATTGTTTATACATGTGAGATGTTTACTGTATGCAGAGAAACCATGGCAAGATTTATTACCAAAAATAAACGTGGGGGGTGAAAGTAACGAGAATTTTATGTATGACTTACTTGTACTTGAGTTCAATTTCAATCAAGTAACAGTACTTCTACTTGAGTAGGATATATCAGTACTCTTTACACCTATGCAAATAATCATAAAAAAAATTTAAATAAAATGTTTTTGCAGGTTGGACTCACTCTGTGACAGAGTCCTGGAACCAAACCCAGAGCTCAGCCCCAGGGGGGGACGGTAGAAAGGGCTGACCCCACTGCATGGTCCTCCAGTAGCCCTGTGTGAATGAGATGTGCAGCTCCCGCACAGAGAACTTGGAGATGACCTGACCCAAAGACTTGGGAAACAGCTGGTAGTGGGACACTGCAAGGGAGGGAGGGGCAACAACACACTTCTTAAGAGGTCTGGACAAGGACATGGTTGCACATCAAGTCAGCTTCCTGTGGATGGCTTAAAGCAGAGGTTCCCAACCTTTTTCAGGCCGTGACCCCTATTTTGATATCACAAATGTCCACAGACCCCAGAGACATTTTTTTTTCTCTTATAATTTGTATTTAATTAAAAACTGATTAGCCAAGCCACCTCAGATATATTTTATACTGCATTTTAACTAGATTTATATTTTTTTAAATGTTATTTACAGTGTGTGATGTGTATTGGAAAAATATTAATTTGACAATTTTAATTATATATAATTTGAATATTTTTTTTTAATTTATTCAATAGTCTGAATAAAATTTGGAAATATATAACAGTAAGGGCCAAATGTATTCTTTGTTCCAGACTGAGCCGGTTTAAGGTCACTCGGTGCCCTAGGAAAAGGTGAACTTCATTATAATGCATATTTTTAGCTACGTTTTATTTATTTTTTAACCAATTATTAGACCTTTCAGGCGATGACACAAGGTTAAAGAACATGCACTCAAGATATTTTGAGTTTTCCATTTAGGCGATATTGAAAATTTATAATAGTGATGCCTATATCAATATAATTTTATTTTGTAGCTTATTTTGTATTAAAATACTCATTTTAGGAGTCGCTGCTTTCATTACTTCTCAGAACAACATGAAAAGAACAGTTGGATTTCTGAGTGCGTCCTAACACAGACCTTCCCCTAAATAAGCCACACTACAGACCTCACTCACACGTGCTGTCCCTTATAGGAAAAGAAGCCAAAAGTGGCACATATTGTGCAGCTGTTTGTTAATAAATGTGGCTGTGTTCCATTTTGAGAACAAATATCGAAATATTAATTTTGGTCCATATCGCCCATCTCTAGAAGAAACCATCTCTTTATCTTTATCTTTATCTTCATCTTTCCACTACTGACAGATGAAATGAATGGTTATCATCCACGTGATAAACTATGAAGAAGTCAGTGAATTAACCTTTGTTTCCTCTGCTGAAGTCTGCCTCCCACACGGTGCGGAACTGGAAACTAGCGTAGATGTCCCCAGAGTGCAGGGGCCTGACCACCAGCTCCTCCTGGAAGCTGTCAGTGTTTGTGTGTGGATGCGGCGGGGCTACACTCATGCCTGGGTCCACGTCCCCAACTTGGGACGCTTCCCACCGCCTCTCCTCCGCTCCTTCCCCCGGTGTCGAAGGAATATTACTCCGGACCACCACAAACACAGTCAGTATGAGGAAAACAAACACACGGATCGGATTGCGATTCCAGTAGGAAGCCATTTCTGAATGGATACACTTCCGTGTTGTTGCGTCACTCTTAAAACCAGCCAATGGGGTGCTTCTGCCTAGAACTTTTTTTTTTTTTTTTTTTTTTTTTTTTAAGCTTTATTTATCATTGGTGGGAAAATGATTTTTTTTCTTTTCTTTTCTTTCTTATTTTAACAGATGTTCCAGAATATTTTGAGTGAAAAAATTAACACTAAAACATAGAAAGAAACATTTACATAATTAAATAGGGATTAAATAAAAGTGCACACCTCCAGGAGAATATATTACAAATGCACAAATATATTACTGATAAATACAAGTATAGTACAGTGAGCCATCTACCAAGCACAGTGTAAAATCAAGAAGCTGTTGTTATTGTTTATCTATAAATTCTTTATTGAAAACAAAGTATTTTAACATTCATTTACAAACACCACACCAGTGTAGATCTTTCAAAAAAGAAAGTGAAAAACAATCAGGCATCAACAATGAAAATCCAATCCACATATCCAGCAGCAAAACAAAACAAAAAAACAACAGGGGTTATTCAACATACAACTTTAGAACTTTGGACAGTTTTATAGCTCTTCCGTTTTGTAATGTTTTCAATTAAATGTATTTTTATAATCAACTTCAAAGGCTTTAAAATTTGGGGATAGTTTAAAAAAACTTTCATACAAAACATTTTTGCACTGACTTGCAAAATGGTTTATTTGAAGCCAAATTTTTATTTTGATCAAGAAATGAACAGATCAGAATAAAACAAATGTGTAGCATTCCTTGGAGGTTTATATGCTCTCTTTGAGACAGTGCTTTGTTTTGTTTGTTTTTTTTCTGAACCTATATATAAATAAAATGTAAATAAATAAATAAAAAAGTATAAAAAAAATCTGAGGTGGCACACATCTTGTCACTTTGTGCACGAACCCTGGATTCCATTTGTAACAATGCACGATCAAAAACTACTTCTAGAGAAAAAAAATGTATCTAGCATTGCCATAAATTTCTAATGTACAAAAAAAAAAAAGAAACGCACGCAGTAATTTATTTTATTATTTATATTGTTCACAGCTTATTACAACCTATTGTTAGCTTGTTTTTTTTACCAACAGCTTATTATAACACAAACCCTACCATATAATATAATATAGCCTATATTTGTCTTTTTCTC
The DNA here is from genome assembly GCF_900634775.1 of Gouania willdenowi. Classification (NCBI taxonomy): domain Eukaryota; kingdom Metazoa; phylum Chordata; class Actinopteri; order Blenniiformes; family Gobiesocidae; genus Gouania; species Gouania willdenowi. The sequence continues at coordinate 34,188,243 of NC_041050.1, read as the reverse complement.
TACCATCTTCTTTTATTGAATGTTATGCACAGCACATTTACGCTTGCAGTAACAGTAAAAACAAGTGCATAAATCATGACATCATAAACAACAGCAATATAGAAAAGAAAACATTACAATAAAGAGGCATTGTGTAAAAGAAATCAAAAATAAGGTAGATCATCGAGATTAAGAGTTTACAAAGAAGTCAGAATTCTAATCTTTAAATAAATAATTTATCAAATGGAATGTGTATCCACCATTATCACCTAAACGCTCCTTTATTCTGAGTCACTTCAGCCTATGTTAATAAATCAACCAATTACAGCTAAAGACCAAGTCAAAAACCTTGGCTCAGATCTTACATTCAGCAGTCAGATCAAATCTATCACAAAAACAGCTTCTACCACCTAAAGAACATCTCCAGAGTGAAAGGTTTCATGACTCAGAAAGATCAGGAGAAACTGGTCCATGCTTTTATCTCCAGCAGACTGGACTATTGTAATGGTCTTCTGACAGGAATCCCCCAAAAGAGCATCAAACAGCTACAGCTGGTTCAGAACGCTGCAGCTCGGGTCTTAACCAGAACAAAGAGGTCAGAACACATTACTCCAGTTTTAAAGTCTTTACACTGGCTCCCAGTCAGCCTCAGAATAGACTTTAAAGTTCTGCTGCTGGTGTATAAATCTGTGAATGGGTTTGGTCCAGAATACATCAGTGACATGTTAGTCAGGTCTGAACCCAGCAGGTCTCTCAGATCTATGGACACAGGTCAGATAGTGGAGCCCAGAGTTCACAGTAAACATGGTGATGCTGCTTTTAGTTGTTATGCTGCAAAGAAATCGAACAAACTGCAGCAGCGCTGAAGTCAGCATCACATGTGAACATTTTTAAATCAAAGTTAAAGGCATTTTTTTTCTCCTGCGTATGATTGAGAGATTTTTGGTCATGTTGTTTATGTAATGTGTTTGTTGGTGATTTTAATTGATTTTACTGATGATCTTAAATGTTCTTATTGATTTTAAACAATTGAATGTTTTATCATATAAAGCACATTGAGTTTTGCCAAATGTGTATGAAATGTGCTATACAAATAAATTTGCCTTGCAGGCAATGGTGTCAATTTTCAATTAATTTAGCCAATTGCTGCGCTGGCTTGACTCCGTCTGACATGTCACGTCTGCGCCTGCGCAGCCTGTGACTGAAGCGATGATGATGATGATGGTTTATGCTCATCATCGGCCTTTTACTGTGATTCCAAACCACTGTAAACACAGTAGAATGTAGTGTACTACAGGGTGATGTTATTCGGCGCACTGTTGCTGGACATGATCAGGAACCCGTTGTTGGCATCATTGGGGGTGGGGGGGTGATATATCACCCCTCCCACATTCAACATTCACACGCGCACGCACGCGCACAGACGGACACACGGGGAATCTGGGCTCAGCCATGGTTGTGTGTTCGATGCTCAGAGCGCATTAAATCCAGCCTCTCTCTCCATCGCTGCTTTTCCTCTCTGACCTTGCCTTCCACATTGCATTGCCTCCGGTTGGCTTTTGAAATTCCCACCGCGTGATTCTCTTTATTTCTGCGCTGTCTCCCCCCATGGCTACGTCGGATGGACTAGACGGTTGTCTGCAACGAGGCAGATCTCAAAGTGACCCGAATATACTCATCGAACCGGGCATCGATCTCACTCACAGCCCAGGTAAGAAAGGCGCGTCATGGTCGCTGTGTCTGACATGTGTTTTTATGTACTATTATTATTATTACTACCGGCAGCACCGACAGATAATAATTGGTCACCATATGTCTCCAACGTGCAATATTGACTAACTGGATCGTAGTGCTGCAAATTGAAAATTAATGTGCCGTATCAGCGTCTGTGAATGGCTGCAGCATCATCCTCATCCTCATCCTCCAGCTGCCAGATAAAGACGCCTGTAGCCCGGAGGATGCGGGTGCATGGCCGGGACTCTGCAGGAATCTGCGCCTGTAGGTCGTTCAGCTTTAAGCGTGATGTGCAACATGCAGCTGCCTTCATTCTGCCTGTGTGTGTGTGTGTGAGAGAGAGAATGTTTGCATTATAAATCACATGTGTCAAACTCAAGGCCCGAGGACCAAATCCGGCCCTTTAGAGCAGTGTTTCTCAAATGGGGGTACGTGTACCCCTAGGGGTACGTGATGGCACGAGAGGGATTACTTGAAAGAAAGAAAAAGTGGGAAATTAACAAACAAAAACATTAAAGAATATGTGGGTTTCTAATTTTTATTTCTCGTTTAAAATGATAATCATGATAATGATGATGAAAATGATCTTGATTAGAACATGAACTGAAAATACAAGGATCAGTCTTGGTCCCACACCAGGCGGCGGATGACTGGAAATGATCAAAACTATAAAAATAAATCTATGGCAGTGGCTGTCTGTATGGTTGCTGTATCAATATACAAACATTCTATCCTCATTGGCCAGTTTAGATCACGTGACTAAGACTAAACCTAACGGTGACCCTAAGACGCTACGTAGGTGTACTTTGGTAAACGTACCAATAGCACCGGGGGTTGTCCGTATGGCAACCGTATATGGAGTCTAGACACTTTCTAAATCTATTCACGAGTCACTAAACACTGTTTAATTCCACTTATTTACAGAATGAAATGATTTAGAATGTGTGTTATCACTCATTCATTCCATCCATCCATTTTCTGACCCGCTTGTTACTGTTTTCAGGGTCACGGGGGTCTGCTGGTGTCTATCTCCAGCTCTCAATTATTCAGGGGTACACCCTGCACAGAACGCCAGTTCATCGCAGTCATTCTTTCCATAGTAGTTTTTTCATAGTATACTGAACAAAATGTTGTAGTGTGACAAAGGGGGTACTTGGATTTAGACATAAGAGAACGGGGGTTCGAGAAACACTGTTTTAGAGCATCAAATTCGGCCAGCAGGAAAAAGTAAAAATGACAGAAAAACATGTATCATTGTGTAAATAACAAAATTATTTAGTTGTAGCTACAGTATCTCGGCTCCTCCTTATATACATGGATATACATTTTCAATGCTTATAATCACATGATTACAGTTTACTCTGAAATTGATGAAAAAACTAAATTTTTCCAAAATCCTGCAAATTTCCTCAAATAACTCTGATTAAAAAAAAAAAAAAGGTTTAAAGGTTTAAGGTCACTTTTTGCTTGGATGTTGTCAGTCTTTTATAAACTTTATGCATATTTTATAACTGGAAGTGCAAACCAGAGCACATTAATGTTGAATTTGCTGTTTTTCCTGCCTACCATTTGTGGCCCACTTGAGATCAAACTTGTCTGTATTTAGCCCCTGGACTAAAATGATGTTTGACACCCCTGTACTAAATCAGGACACATGGTTTCAGCATCATGCTGTTTATATGGAAGAAAAGAAGCCACATCTTGGTGCACACTACAGTAGGGTTTTCCGATAGGTCTGTCCCTGCGTATTGACAGCTTTCACATCCCCAACCCCCCCCTTCACTTCGTAATGATCACTGTTATGATCAATGACTGTCCACGTGACACAGGCTATAGGAAGAATCCCACTTCCATCAGCATCAGCAGCAACTACTATGGATCCCACAGGTGTGCTGGTCTAGGTCGTCTCTATCAGTCATGCAACAATGAATTGATCTTTTATTAATAAGAGGACACCAGGGAGCAGTGTGGTTATATCCACTTAAGTTGTAAGTACTCACGTTACTGTAATCGATTGTACATTGTACATTTTTGAGTATATTTCTAAATCAGTCATTTTACTTTTACGTTTTAAGAGAAGTAAAGCAATTTGTTACATTTCCACACCCAACCATTACTGAGTAAATGATTATTTTTTTGTTTTAAAATGATCAACGGACATTGTGAAACTACAAAATATGAAATGACTAGACAACAATCAAATGCATCACATCATAGCATTGAATGAAGGTTACTTTCTCAGTTTTAGAGTTCATAAATGTAGCTATACTTAATATTTTTCATTTTGAATTAAATTAATTGGTTATTTTTTCTAAAAAAAAAAAAGAATTGTACATTTTGATAAACCTTTTATTTTATACAGATGGCTTTTTGGAGAACAAATTCAGTTCCAATTGTGCAAGATTATGCAAGTATGCAAGGGAACCATGGCAAAATTTATTATCAAAAATAAACGTCAGGGGGGTGAAAGTAACTAATAACTTTTACTTTCAGTAGTATTTAATTGAGCTAATTTTTACGTGTACTTGAGTGTTTTATGTAGAAAGTGTCTATTCGTACGGTTGCCATACAGACAACCTCCAGTGCTATTGGTACGGTTACCAAAGCACACGTACGTAGCGTCATAGGGTTAGTATCAGGTTATAACCCTATATCGCAACCATTTTTTAGGGTTAGGTTTAGTCTTAGTCACGTGACGTAAACTGCCCAAATAGGGGCGCTGCGTACGGATAGAATGTCGATATATTGATACGGCAACCGTACGGATAGCCACTGCCTTTTATGTATGACTTACTTATACTTGTACTTGAGTACAATTTCAATCAAGTAACAATACTTTTACATGAGTAGGATATATATTAGTACTCTTACACTTCTGTGAATCTCACAGTTGTGATGGTCTAGGTTGTCTCTGTCAGTCATGCAACAATATATTGATTTTTTATTAATAATAGGACATTTTTTGGATCGTGACCCCATTTTGATATCAAGAATTTCTGGCGACACTAAAGAGATTTTTTTCCAGAATTACTTCTTGATCATGTTTGTTACATTGTATACAAACTTATTTTGTTTAAATAATTATTTTATCTTAGGAGCCACTGCTTTTGCTGCTTCTTAGAACAGCATTAAAAGCACAGTTAAATGGATTTCTGAGTGCGTTCTAACCCAGACCTTCATCTAAACAAGCCACACTACAGAACTCACTCACACGTGCTGTCCCTTAGAGGAGAAAAAAAAAGGCAAAAGTAGCACATTTTGTGCAACTGTTTGTTAATAAATGTGTGTGTGCCATTTTGCATCAGCAAATTTAACCCAGAGTTATCTTTTTGGTCAGACTTTATTTGAATTAAAATTGAGATTTATATCGTATATCGCCATTTTGAGAAAAAAAAGAGTTAATTGTTGTGGTCCATGTCATGATGCTTAAACATTCTGTCCAATGTCATTTCTTTTAGATAAAAAAGGTTTGAATGCATAAAAAGATATCGAATATCAAATATGTAGTAACTTAGTGTATTTGCGCTCACTTAGATTTATTTTTGTTTAAATATTAGTAAATGCTGTACTTTAGTTATATTATATTAAAGTCCTGTATAAGATTTCAAAGTATTTTTATTTTTATTTCCATCATAATATTCATGCAAATCTTGTCCGATGATGCCCATTTTATGAAATATCATGCGGTAAAATCAAGTTGTGGCAGCTTAGATATTTTTTAACTGCCTTTTTTATTTTTTTTTATTGTTAACCAAATGTGTGTTTTACAAAGTGAAAATATAGAATACAGCTGTTGTGACTGCGTTGATTTATTTTAATAAAGAATAATAATCTAAAAAAATATTTCTAACCAGTAATTTTTTTTTTTCTCAATTACTAGACATTTCAGGCGACCACATTTTAACTCCATGCGACCCCCCCCCACATGTGGTCCCGACCCCAAGGTTGAAAAACCTTGCCTTAACGTCTCCTTTTGTTGACCACGTTTCTGCCTCTTGGTGAGAATACATGCTTTGATATTTACGTAAGTGGAGCTATTTATGGTTATATTGTGTGGGCCTGCTAAGAGTCATTGCTCACTCCCACACATGGTGAGTTTTACGCACATGGAGAGGGCTTTACTGAATGATTCAGTCAAAAATGAAAAAAAAATAAAATGTGACGTTTCATCATCTTTCATCTCTTTACCAATTAGCATCGTTTTTTTTCCCCCCCATACCGCTCACATCACACCTGTCTCCACTCCTCAGTTGTCTGTAGCACATTTGTTTTTTATTGGACCCTCACTCAATTCAACCCCCTCAGGGATGATTTAATTCACGTGTTGGTTGGTAGGTGAATGTAATGATGTCACACTGACTGGGTCCTTGACACACACCTGTATAAACAATGCTGGATAAATCAGCCTCCAACAGCTGCAAACCACCATGTCAATGCTACTGTACCAGAGCATTGACAGACAGAGTAAATACAGTTTCAGCTGCAAGGACAGCATCGGTGTCTGATGACCTAAAGTACACACAACCCCAGCCCAACCCTTCTGTGTGCGGATCATCGCCTGCACTAACGTCTGGGGCACGGGGGTCTGTGCCAAAGTAATCCTTTGGCAAAGATGGCCTTTTTGTCCCCAGTACGGTGACGCCTGCCCTGCAGCTTCGGTCTGCGGAGTCTGACGGTGGATTCATCCACTCAGTAAGGGAAAGACGTTACACAGTGTCTTAGAGAGTCACAGCAATGTTTTATTCTCAATGAATGAGGGGCTGTGGTCACATTGGGAGAGTCGGAGTAAAACCTTCCATGTGTCCAACAAACTAATAGGATACAGACGTCATGCACAACCCAACAGATATGCAGCAGTATTAGGCTACGATGTTCACTTCTGGAAGAAAGCATGCATGTTTGTACACTATGCTGAATCCAGTAGTAATGGGATCCACGCTGGCAAACCAACGGTTCCCACTCAAATTCAAGAAATCCAAGAAGGCCACCATCCGTATTACCATTTTGAATATTTTGTCATAACTCTGGTTCTATTTGACATAGAAGCAAGATCTCATTGGCGAGTTATAGGTTTCTTGGGTCAAGGAATTCAATAATATATCTTAAAATACTGTAAATTGTGCTCAGAGGAAGATCCAAGATGGCCGCCATCCCTATTGTGAATTTCAATCTTATCATAACTTTGGTTCTGTTAGACGTCGAAACATGATCTTTGTGGCAAAATGTAGGTTTTTGGGGTCATTGATTGTCATGAAATAACTTACAATACTGTAAATCACATTCAGAGCAAGATATAAGACGGCCACCAAAACACTTTACACATGGAGAAGAGTGAAATTGTGATTTCTTTGCTGACACAACTGTGTATGTATAAGGGTGAAGGATTTGATTTAAATCCCCATCAAAACATGAATTAATAAATGTTTTCTCATTTATTTCTTAGGAAGATTATAACCATTGTGAGCCTGGTGCATGCATGCATAAGCATTAATCTGATGATGTGTTCATTTTGCAGCACTTGCCAACATGTGCAATGATTAAACTCCAAACTTTTGATGTAGATATCTGCTTAATATTTAAATGACTGTTATTACCTTGAATCCAACACAGGGCTTGGAGCAGGAACTTCTTACTTTATGGCAGATGTGCTAATGATCCGACTCAACTAATTTACTGTTCCATTGAGGAAAAATTTGCTAGAAAAAAGTTTTAAATAAAGATTCAATAATTTAATTTCAATAAAAAAACAACCAACCTTTCATTGCACTGGTTGTTCTCTGTGGTAACCAGAGTGCTGAACTAACCGAAGAAGAAATTCCCAGAGCTCACTGGTTTTTATCAGTTTGTTCCACACATCTAGAGCTGGTACATGTGATGACCACTTAAAAATGTGAACAGAGGCCAGCAGCTCAGACTCCTTCAAGAACAGATTCTGACAATGCTTAGTGTTTTTCTATTGCTCGTCTTTCTCTGTTGGTCTAACTGATTCCAGGATAAATCCTCTCCTATTTGAGATCAAGAGATCCCCAGAGGATTGCAGTAGGTAAACAAGGTCCCTCCCCCAACCCACAGAGATATAACCAGAGAAAAATGGCTTTTATTGGAGAGGATGACTCACCCCACACCCGAGCAAACGTTATCTGTAATTTGTCTCCCGTAGTTTTGCCATTTCAAGAGAATGCAAAGAATTCAAGTCAGGGAGGCTTGTTTAATTTCTGTCCTTGTGAAAGGGAATGTGTGTAACACATAAAACCCTACAATAATGAAATTCCTCAGGAATAAAACCTATAATCATTAATAAAGTAAACTTTATATAAAGTTTGTGCACAACAATGACAAAGAAAAATATCCTCGGTCGTTAAATCGTGTGTCAGCGCTACAATCAGTTGTTGGTGTTACTGTACTCTTTCTTAGAAAGGTGTCATATTACACTTACTCCTAAAACATTGTCATTATAAACCTCATCCAAACCCATTTTAGAATATCTTCGAAATAAGGCAGCCTGTTTGTATACAGTATCTGTTGAGAAGATATGCAACTTCTGATCACACTTTTATAAAATCACAACTTTTACCAGATGTTTGCTGCAGTACGTTTTGTTGCAGACAAATTTATTTATTTATTTATTTTTTAATTTTATTACACGTTAGCACAGCGGTGTCAAACTCATTTTAGTTCAGGGGCCAAATATGGAACAGTTTGATCTCAAGAGGGCCACGGACTTCATGCTGGAAACTGATTAATTTCAACATTATTGTGCCCTGGTTTTCACTTGTACATATATATAAAATAGAAAATATGTAAGAAACCGACAATAATAAACAATAAGTGACAAATAGCAGTGACAACAGGGTCTTTACTTTAAATGTCTTTGTGCACACACTTTCAAGGAAAATGTTGTAATCATTTGAGTAAAAATAAATGATTTTGTAAGAATTTTTAGTGTTTTTTTCCCCAAAGAGTTGAACATTAAAAATAACTGCACTTTCTAAGAAAAAAAGTGACAGATATCAGTCCCTGCAGGATCTTTACTTAAGTTTCCTTTATTTTGTGACAATTTTTTTATTTAATTTGGGGAAACTGTGGATTTTTTTTTTTTTTTTAAATCTCAGGATTTTGGAAAAAATTACAGTTCTTTCAACAATTTGGGACTAAAAATGACTGCCATCATGCGATAGGAGGAATTGGGAAAACTGTGAGCCCTGCAAATATTGAGGAGTTTTATTTAATTTGTGTATTTGGAGGGACTGAGATGTCTACAACTGAATTATTTGGTCATTTACACAAAGATTCATGTTTTCTCTGTCATTTTTACAATCTCCACGTACGTTAGCATCTACTGTATCTCAGCGCTGCATTGTGAAAGAGGTCAGTGAGTTTGAATCCAGGTTACAGCCGTTCAGGAAACGTTTACAGGTTTTTTATTGTTTGTTGGTTTTTTGGATGAGCGTGTTTTAATTAACACTAGACTAAGTCAAGATTGGTTCATCACGGTTAGTCTTCAGGGACTGTGAGTCAGTCAAGGCCACCTGTTCTAGCTGCAGAGCTGCTCATTCTCTCCTTTTTACTAAGAAATCTTCACAGGCTGCCCTTTTTAAATAAGAAGTCCAGTGCATGAGAATAACACCTATGAAAATAAGAATTTATTTCAACAACGTCACATTTTCAGAAGGGAAAAAACAACAGTTTAAGCTTATCTAATTTCATGCTTCAAATAAAATCCACTTGGAAAAAGTTCAGGTCAAGCATTATTCGCATTCACTCCTGCGTTCGTTTAGTTTTCTGAACCATGGTGTGCACGAGATTGAGACAAGAAGTCAAAATAAATGAGGATGTGATTGAGAACAGATGATTGAATGTAAAATCGAGACAAAGAGGCTCAAAACTGCAGCACGGTTTACCACAACGAATTAGCAAACAGTAAGTACTATAATCTTGGTTAAAAAAAGGTTGTTTTTAATGTACTATTGTAGCTTTTTGTGACTGTTTTTCCCCTCCCAGTGGAATCTTAAGTTAGCATCAATGAATGAGCTTCTTGTCTACAAAAAGTTTTGAGGTCTAGCGCTATCAAAGTTCTGACCTAAATGCATGAGGATCCTGGGATCCACACTGGCAAATCAACGCTTCCCACTCAATATCAAGAAATCCAAGATGGCCACCATCAATATTGCCACAACTCAGATATCTCCATCAAAAGTTTGAGTTTAATCATTGCACATGTTAGCAAGTGCTGCAAAATTAACACATCACCAGATTAATGCTTATGCATGCATGCATCAGGATCACAATGGATGAAATAAATGAAAATAGATACATGAATTCATGTTTTGATGGGGATTTAAATCAAATCGTTCACCCTTTAAAATGTGTCTCTCTCATACACAGCTGTGGCTGCAAAGAAATCACAATTTCATCCTTTCCATGTGTAAAGCGTTGTAGTGGCTGAAGTAACCGAAGTTATGGTAGAATTTGCAATATGGATGGCGGCCATCTTGGATCTTGGTCTGAGCACAATTTACAGTATTTTAAGATACAGTATATTATTGAACTCCTTGACCCTGAAAATCTATATTTTGCTACTAAGATCATGCTTTGATGTCAAATAGAATCAAAGTTATGACAAAATATCCAAATTAGCAATACAGATGGTGGCCAACTTGGATTTCTTGATTTTGAGTGGGAACCATTGTTTTGCCAGCGTGGATCCCATTAAAAATGGCCTCAGCTTACTCAAAACCCCCATTTACAAATTGTCATGCTTTCTTTGAGAAGTGAAGATCTTAGCCTAATATTGGTTCATATCTGCCGGGCTAGATGAAGTTCTGACCTCAAAACTCTGACTTTTTGCTTCAAGGGAATATGAATACATTTTACTTGAGAAACGTATCTGTCCTACCTCAGGACATCTTATAAAAGCTGATTCACTTTACAGTCACGTCACGTACACTTTAACGTTAAGGCAATTATTTGATCATTAAAAAGGCATTAACATTAGGAAAATGTGCAATATTATAATACATAATATATTTTTTTTTTATTATTTTAGTTCAAAACAAAAACTTTAGTTTACAATAGGACCCAGTAGCATTTAGTGTGAAGAGTTTAGTTAATGTGTATTGTGTAGTTACCTGTTTGATGATCAGATCAAATATGAATGGCATTATCCTGCTTTGTTATTAGTCATGATAAATGTAATCACCATTTACGGATCAACTGACGGTTTTCCCCACAATAATCCTCCGTCAGTGTGGATTAGCAGCGTCGCTGAGCTCTGCTCTCTGTGGACACCTGCATGGTTGGGCTCAATTATAACTGTGATCGCGTGATTGATAATTAATTACAATAATGACAGAATTATGGTTGTAATTATAATTTAAAAATATATACATGTATGTTGCTGTTGTAATCTTAATTTAGTTGTAATTGAGTTCAGATAATTGACTTTGTAATTGCAATGGACATTTTAGAAAAACTGTCAGTGTCAAGGCATAAAAATTGAAGCTGTAGATAGTAAATCAATAAAATGGGGGGGCATTTTTTAACCACACCAACATCATTAATACCAATATTTTCATGGATAAACAAGCCTAACAATGTAACCAAGAGATAAACTAATTGGATGATAGATAATGTTTTTAGTCTATTTTACAGCTGGTTTAAGACAGGGGAGACAACTGACTGCTTATCATGGTGCTACCGTATGCTAACAGAAAGCTAACACTAAAAGGTTACGATTTATGGGGTTATTCATTTCAGGCTCTGTAACTGTGATTTTTTTTATTTGAACTTTAGTAATTGAGAACATAATTGTAATTGACTTTCAGGGGGAAGACAATATTTTTCATTTTAATTGTAATTGGGAAAAATGCCGGTCACTTAATCATAATTGAGTTGGAATTGAACATGGATAGTTGTATTTGAAAAATGTATATGACCCCAACCATGGACACTTGCAAGTCCTAGAATCATACCATCTCCCTACGGACACAAAGCAGATTGACTATTCCATAATATCTGTGCCATGTGTTGCCACGTCTGTTGTTTGTGTGTCTGCGCTTGTGTTTTCCTTTTTTTTTAAATTATCATTCAGTTTCCACGAGACCATTTCCCTGAAAACTAAGTGTTTTCAGATTGAGAAAGGCCATAAGAATACTTCAGCAGCCTAATCACTGAGAAGAGGCCTTTGTTTAAATGTCATAGAGCTTTTTGGCCTCTGATGGCGGAGGTTAAACGCAGTTCAGGAAACAACACGAAAGTGCAGCTTTGCTTTGACTGTGAGGCTGTAAACAGCAGAGACATGCTTAGAGGAAGCAGAAGAAAAGGAGGAGAAGAAAGGCAGGGAAACAGTGTTAGGAAAGCTAAATATTACTGTAGGTGGTAGTAGGGGTGTGCATTGCCATGAATCTGAGGATACAATATGATTCACGATTTGCATGTCACAATACGATAAATCCTGATACTAAACAGTACGATATACATTGTGATATTTCACAACTTCAGTCGTTACAAATTTCACCTTTACAAGCACAAAATGGTATGAAATACAATTTATTTCATTTTTTTAAATTGTGAGAATAAGTAAAGGGTAACTAATATGGATGTCCGGATACAATACCAATATTGCAGCCTTGAGTATTGACCGATACCGATTTGATACAATATTAGCACAAATTATTTTGTAGTGTGGAATGTTAGAAAAGGCTTGATCAAGTGATGTTACTCAAACAGAGAACAATAGTCAGCAACAGTAGGAATTAGAAAAACTGACCCATTTATTGGTTTACGTAAATTTTAACCTTAAACATAATATCTACAGTATTCTATAATAGAATAAATATAATTAGAGGTGTCCCGATCCGATATTGGTATCGAATATCGGCCCAATGTCAGCCAGAAAACGAATATCGGATTTTATCAGACTGCATCTAAAATCACTGATATAAACTCTCCGATAAAATGTTCCGCTCCAGTACTTCTATCTATAGATGACTGTGGTTCACACTCCAACAAAGTAACCTACTGTTACTGTTACTGTTAAGTTATATGAGAAATAGGAGACAATATGTGGACTTTGAACAACACATATCAATATGCCAAACCATACAATGTGCCTGTGCCACAGGGTTCAAGTTTAGGGCCAAAACTGTTCATTCTATATATAAACGACATTTTCAAAGTCTCAAATTGCCTTAAACTAACGCTGTTTGCGGACGACACAACCATCCTATGTTCAGGTAAAGACATTAAAACTCTAATAGAAACGACGAATGAGGAACTATCAAAAATCCAAACATGGCTCAATGTAAATAAACTAGCCCTAAACTAAAATTCATCAGCTTTGGAAATAAAAAAATAACAGAAAATATTAGACTGAAACAAGACATGGACATAATTGAACAAGTAAAAGAATATAGAGCACTAGGAGTGTGGATAGATGAGAAACTGACCTGGAAAAAACACATACTGTACAAGTAGTTAAAAACAAAGTTGCTAAAAGCACCTACATCCTATGGAAATGACAACAAATACTACAAACCAAATCACTGAAGACAATCTATTCTTCCCTTGTTGGGTCACATTTAAATTACTGCTCAGAAATCTGGGGAAACACCTACAAAACGTATCTTGAACCTTTATTTAAACTACAAAAAAAAGCAATTAGGATTTTATATAAGGCACCACACAACGCACACACAAATGAACTATTTGAAAAGGCCAAATACCTAAAACTACAAGAAATAATACACTACAACACAAATTCTCACATATAGGGCATCACTAAAAACACTCCCATACCAAATACAAAAACGTTTCACATACAAACACACTGCTTATGAACTAAGACATAATAATGTGTTTATACAAGAAAGGGTTAAATCTAACATTAGAAAATACAGCACTGTCAACAGAGCTATTACCAGCTGGAATAACCTTGATGCAGAGACTAAACAAGCTGCAAACTTGGCTAGAAAGAAAGAGAAAAAACTCGGAAGACATTTTTGCAAGAATACGAGATCAACACATCAATGAGAAAGAAGATGAACTTTTCTTTTAAACTGGAGGAACACAAACAATGTTTGGGAATGAAATCTACGGGGGAAGAAGGACGTCACGAACAACGATGGAGAGGAAGAATAATAAAAAAAAAAAAAGAAGACAACACTGACTACAGATGAGAATAAATCCCACACAAAAAAGGACAAAAAAAAAAAGAAAAAAACGAAATTGTGTTCAGAACCAAAGAATGTTTGACCAGAGAGACGAGCTCTGATGTAAATTTTCTGTGTTCAAAATAGGGGACGGGACTCGGATAAGCAACCTGCTTCTCTCGTCTCCTTTTTCGACAAAAAAAAGAGAAAAAGAAAACTTCTGTAAATGCAACCATGTCGGAAATAAACTAAATAAATAAATAAATAAATAAATAAATAAATAAATAAATAAATAAATAAATAGATTTTTGTGGCAGGGAAAGATACTTTCCTCATTTAATGATGGCCACGGTTTTAGATGATGGTCAAAGAGGCGTGGCTTGGAAGAACTTCCTGTGCTGAGTGGGGTTTGGTGTGTTTGTGCCACTGCTTGTTATAATCATTCAACTTGGCTGGTGAACACAAAACAATGTGTCCATCTGCCAGTGTTTTAGAGTCAATCCAGGTCGACATTCTAATCACGACTACTAGTTAAATTTTTTGCTTCTCTAGTAAACCAAAATTGAATACATGTAGCACTAGTAGACCTTAACTTTTGTTGAAAGTTATGCTCCTCAAACAGCTTTTCATACTGATCAAGATGTGGCCGGATGGATGGACACAATATGTTCCGCTAACTCACATGTCAAATTCAAGGCTTGTGGGCCAAGTTTGGCCCGTCAGATCATCTAGTCCGGCCCACCGGAAGATTTTGTTCAAAGTAGAAACTATACAGCAAAAGCAGGACTTTTTGTAAATTACCATATAGATTAAAGATAAAATATGATGGGGATGCAATACAGTACTGCATTATTTACACTGATATTAAATCACAATTATTTTTAAAAAGCTAGAGAATTCTGGCAAATTATCCAACAGAATTCTCACAAATTACATTGAAAATTTTGAGACAATAAATTTACTTCACAAAAACATGGATTTTTCTGGTCCGGCCCACTTGAGGTCAAACTGGGTCATATGTTGCCCTTGAACTGAAATACGTTTGACGCCCTTGCTCTAACTGCTCCTCTCAGATTAGCTTTTTTTACTCTGTAAAACAGGTTTGATATATTTCCTCCTCCCCGTTTTTAGTTTTACCTGTGTGCACCATCAGAATCCGTGTACCCTTTGTTCTTTGGTTATTCTGTTTTAAAACCAAATCAAAATCACAAATAAACAGTGTGGTTATTTTGTTTTACTGACTTAAAACCAAAACAGAAACACAGAAAGATCAAAAAACCAGACCAGCAGCGTTTTTCAGTTTTAAAATTAAATCATCTTTTTGTGTGATATTGTTTCATGTTTTAAGATCACCATACAGAGAGGACCAACAGACGGACTTTTACTACCGCACAAAAATTGATTAACTGGTGAATTGAAACTCTTCATTTCTTGCGATCAACTTCCGTGTATGTTGACGGCTGCCGTTAGTGGCTATCAGTATTACGTGTACAAAATATATTTTTTACTGTCCTCAAAAAAGCTGTGTTATTGTTTTTTTCAAAAGAGTCAAAACGTAGAAATTCTAACATTTATTGTTCCTCACACCAGCTTCGCAAACGAACATCAGTCGCCAGTTTATTTGGATACTATTTGGACCGTAACACTGTCTGGTAAAGTTGGCACGATATTCACAGATTCGGACTTCCAGCGTCAATAACTCTTTAACGAAACATCAACACAAATTATGCCTCTTTGCCATCGGTGTGAGGTGGACAACATGCTACAATGTCATTTTATCAAACACAGCAGAATAAAAGTCCTCCCCCATCTGTGGGTCTACTCTGTGTGGTGAGCTTAAAACTTGAAGCTCTCGTCCTTGTTTCCCTCAAACATCCAAATATCACACAAATGGAATATTTCATCTTAAAACAGAAAAACATTGCTTATCTGGCTTTTGATTTTTCTGTATTTCTTTTAGGGTTTTAAGTCAGTAAAACAAAATAACCACACTGTTTATTTGTTATTATGATTTGATTTTAAAACGGAATAACCAAAGTACGAGCTGTACATGGATTAATGAGCTCACAACGCTACACAATATTTCTTTCCAGGCTTTGTTTTGGACTTTGGATAAATCAGGTGTTTTCCCTGCTTTTAAGTCTGTGTAGATAAAAATTCCTCTAATCTTTCTAGACTGAAAAAAAAAAAAAAAAAGCATATTCCATAAATAAAGGAAAGAAGCCCTACTACTCATTTGATACATTAGAGGCGACAAAGAGAGAACTCGCGTGCTTTTTATCTTGGTTTTATTTTGATGCCGGCTCAGTTTTAAAACCCAGACTGTGTGAGAAAGTACTTTTTCACTCTGTTGTAATGAGATTTAAATTACACAATAGACAACAGCTTTTTCCCACTATCCTCATGTCCTCCCCTCTCACACACATTTATGTATTGTACTGGTCTCACTTGTTATCACCCCAGCATCCTTTCTCCCCTAAAGTGTGTCTGCCAGATGGAGTCTGGGATGGATGAGGAGGAGGAGGGTAAACTCAAGACCCAGAACTTCTTGGTAATAAATGTGCTTGTCTGGAACCATGGAATCATATGAGAAAGGGAGAAAGGAGGTATAAGCTATAGTCTATAGTGTAGGAGGCGGTAAAGCAAAGATAGAGGAGGAGAGCAGAGGTTGAGTCTGAAAAAGAACAGAGGCAAAAGGGAAAAGATGTGAGGCTTTTTGTAGTCAGTGTGAGAGCCACTCACAGTGCATTGCAGTGTTATTGAGCTTATCTGACAGAGGCTCTCAGGAGATGGTAAATTAAATACAAAGCCATATCAGATTACTGTACCTGTAGGAATACAGCCGTAAGAAGGAAATTAATAGAAGCCTTTTCATTTTATTGCTCGACTGACTGTATGTGCGTTTCAAACGAGGTAAGAAAGTGAAGTTCATGAAATCAGAACAAACGGTTTATCCAATCAGCTGCTGTTTTTAAGGTTGAGCTAGTAATTGTAAAAGGGCAGCACATGATTTCAATCAGAAGTCAAATCTCTGCGTGTGAAAGTTGGATATAAGGATCAGTAGATCTACCTGTAGCTGATGCAGAATATAATTTCATAAATATAAAGATATGTTAGTTTATTCAAATGAAAAATAAGAAAAATATGGATTACGAGTTTCATTTAAAAGAGGGAAACGCGTCATGAGCACACTGAATTTAGCTTTACACATGTGACACTTTTATATGAGGCTATTGTGAAAGCCCCCAGAACAGATTGCATCATGTTAAGTTAATCTCTCATATTATCCTTGGGGTCAATTTGACCCTGTTCAATGTTTATGATTCAAAAAATAATAGTTGACTTTTTTTTTTTGCTTCATACTGTAAATGTAGGATGAATTATTTATGAAGTCGTGGGGCAATGGCAGCTTTATTACATTATTATCTTTACTATTATTATACACATTACATTAGTTATAACTACACTATGAAATTAAGTAACACAGTCATATTGTACAGGTTTAAATAACCTAAGAAGTCCAAGTCCGACACTACCATGCTACAAATATATTATAATTAATTACATTTACAAGTAGTCTGAGCTACGTAACTAAGGCCTAAATAATCTGAATCACTATGTAGGCACATGAAAAAAATACATTCTGTTAATTTAACACTTTTCTGATGGAAATGCTTCCAATAGTTTTATTATGTTCAGCCAACAAGTCATTTAAGTGATTAAAGTATATACTGTACTCAAACTACATGATTTAAATAAAGCAATAATTCAGTAGCTTATGCTCTGTGGTCTCACATCACTACACTGTAACTGAAATCTAAAATAAAGATAAATAAACATTACATATAACACCCAGGGCGAGGTCGTTTCATGTAAACTTCAGAAAGAAAACAACATGACGACTATGTGTACTTCATTTTAATATTTCACTTTATATTACACCCTGAGATTACTTATAAGTAATGTTTCTTTTGAGACTAATATATTTTTCCTTCTTTAATCTTTATAATAAAAACATTTATGCCTGACAGCATGGCAATAATAGATGATTTTAGCTGTAGTAATTGGTTATTAGGAGATTAAAACCTTTAAAATGTAATCATATCTCTATTATTATGTTTTCTCTCCTCTCATTTCTTTCACCGCGTTGAAATTTCCTGCACACCATCCGTTTTATGGCCTTAATAAAGCAAAGAGCTGGAATGAATAATCAATTCTAGTCAATCAGAATTAATTTATTCAGAAAATATGATCAGTCATGGCTGTTTCACATGCTTTACAATTACTTGATTAAATGTTGCAGTAAAGGTAGAAAGAAGGAGGAGAGAAAAAACTGTGATGTGCAGTGAGTGATTTAGGGTTTCAGTGTATAGTGGAGGAGGATTCAGCACCATGGACAGAGCCAGGCTGCTGTTGAACTGAGCAGAGCTGTGGTCTGCCTACTGATAAGTCTGTTGTGGATCACAGATGCCTCGACTTAACCAGCGCCTTTATCTACTGGGAAAATGCCTCTGATGAATAAATAAATAAATGAATAAAAGAGCAGAGACAATGCTAAACGATATATAACGCAATATTTCACCACACGATTATCATATCAGATTACTTTCATTTAAAAGAGGGAAACACGTCAGGAGCACACTAAGTTTAGCATGAGACATATAAAGACACTTTTATATGAGGCTATTTTGAAATCCCCAAGAACAGATTGTATCATGTTAAGTTAAACCCTCATATTTGACCCCATTCAAAAAATAAGAGTTAAGATTTGACAATAAATAACGCCATATTTCACCACACGATTATCATATTAATCCAAAAATGTGTCCCAATCTATTTTCTCTAATCATGTTTTTTTCATGTAAAAACAGTTAAATTTCGCAAACATATGCATAGCATGTAAACGCCTGGTCTCTAGGTGTCAGTGAACCACATCAGACCTCAATGCATTTTAACTTAGAAGTTGATTTAACTTTATTTTCATAAAATAGAGATAAGATTTTAAGAACTTAACAGAATCAAAATCTGTTGTAGAAGCAAAAGTAATTTTTTTGGAAAAATGTAATTTGACAGTTTGATAAATATACCACTAGTTTTTGATATTAGTACTTGGATTTACAGTTAGTTACTATTTACTGGTTTCCACAAGTTTTAAAAAAAAAAATGAAATAAAATGTATTTCATACCATTTTGTACTAGTGTAAAGGTGAAATTTGTAATTATTGATATTGCGATATAACGTGATGGATGTTGTATTGGAGGAGAAAAAGCCTGAAGTAGCACATATTGTACAGCTCTTTGTTAAGAAATGTGCCTGTGTGGCATTTTTCATCAGCAAACTGAACCTAGAATCGTCTTTCTGGTAAGACTTTATTAAGTTAAAATTATCCAGAATTATATTATCACCATTTTGAGAAAAAAAATATTGCGATATGTGTTTTGGTCCATATTGTCCAGCCCTACCTGGTGCTCTGAAAACACTGTTGGAGTTAATTTTGCTTTTCATGTGCTTTTTTTTTTAGAAAATAATTTTGTTATAAATGAGGAAATAAATGCCAAAATTGCCACCCTAATAATTTCCTAATTACATACTCTGGTGTTTGTTTCATGTCAGAGATGTTAGTTCTCCCTCATTCTCTTGTGCACTAATAATTTACAACATGTGTTGCACATTTTGTTTGATTAGGCATTTATTTAATGTCTATATTTGTACATTTTTTAATTAAGGCTTTTTTTTTTTAGTTTTGTTCCATAGATTTGTTGACCCCTTTTTAAATGTTAAAGATTACATTTAGAATAAAAGTATTTCAATTTGGCCTTTTTTTTTTTTTTTTTAAACCAAATCAATAATTATTAATATCGACTGATATGAAACACTATTGTGATACATTTTTCAAGAATATCGCCCAGCCCTACCTGGTGCTCACTCTTCTTTGCTGCTACACAAAGTCCTACATTCGCTCAGGTTTTTTTTGTTTGTTGCAAAATACATTTATATTCAGGCAAAAATGCAAGTTTATCAATTGATCAACATCCCTCTCTTCACTTATGGGACTCAACTAATATTTAGAATTCAGCTTAAAGTATAGCCTCTGCTCCTCTGCAATGAAAAGACCATGGAGGAAGAGACCCTTGGCTCAGTCCCTAGTTTGAAAATATATATTTTTTAGTTGGCAAAAAAACATCAGGACATTTGAACTTTTACTACTAACACTGCAAATCAGTGTGGAGTATAAAGGCAGATTGGTGTGAAATGAGGATCTCCTTTAGAATTCCTTAGTCAGTATTTTCATACACTTGTTACACTGTAAAAAAAATCTGTAAAATTTACGGGTAAAAACTGTGAAACCATGACAGTAAAAAACTGTAAATATAAATAATGGGTTTTTACTGTTTATATAACATTAAAATCATAGTAAACTCGTTAATCATGAAAAAACTGTAATGATTACATTTTTTCTCTTTAAAATATACATTCCCTCTCTCTTGCACCGTTTTTTAACTGAAAAAAATACGTATAACATATTGCACTCGAGTACTGTATTTTGCAATTATTTTTTAATTACAGCTAAAAGTCAATGTGAAAGTGCAACAAGACACAACAGTAAAAAATATGCAATTACTATTAATATATATTAACTTTAAATAATATCGATTATATATTATTAAAACTAATTTAGTGATTTTAAAGAAAAGTCATATTGAATTTAAAAACCTCTTTTTCAAAGGAGTCCTGCGGTCTTAAAACATGATTTTTAAAAGTATCTCAAATGTAACAACAATGCTAAAAGATTAAACAAGTTTCCACAGTTAACGCGGCTGAATTTGAACTGGCCAATCAGTGCACTGCTTCTGTCTCCGGTTCGGCAACCGACACAGTCAGCCTCCCGCGCATGCGCTGATTGTGATTACAGCGCGAGTGAGTGGAGTCGGCTGGAGTGACCCGTTCCCGTTGGACATGGACATGGACATGGACATGGACATCACATCCTGACGCTGCAGTTTGAAGTCCATGGTTGTAACCGAGAGCTTCTTCACCTGCCGTCTTGAGTTTCTTGGTGAGTAACTCAGTACACATCTTTGAAGACGCTACACTGTAGTCCGTAAACCTTATGTAATGACATTTAGCTGCGCGTTTATGGGTATACAATTCTTATAACAGCCTAGGAAAGCCTATTAATTCAAGTTGGCATTGTTTTAGAAGATTCTTCTTTAGTCAGGAGTAATAAGAAAGCGTTTTGCACTACTCTGTAACACAGTGTAGGTTTTCCCGCCGAGCGCCAAGCTAAAGCGGGGCCGTCTATGTGCTGAAGCCCGAAGCTAACCAGGTTGCTTATGTTTGAATGCCACGTTATAGGTTGACAAAATGTATTCTTGTAATATATGTGGAGAAAGCGTCCAGTCTGTGAAAGCATATGTGTTACACTGTAGATTGCACCGCAATGAACCCCGACTTATTTTCAAATGTATTGGGACCCGTTGTAAGCAAGTGTTTTCTGGATATACAGCTTTAAAGTCACATTTCTATCGTCACCATAACTGGACGCCAACAACTACTCACCTGCCTTATTGTCTGTGGTAGGTTACACCAACAAACCTATATACTCATTGTTGAGTTTGTAGTGCATAGTGTGTTAGGATGTGATTTGGGACACACCCGATATTACTTATTTAAATGTCCAACCCGAAATCCCCTTTAAAGTATATTCTCTTCATTTCTTTATTCTTAGGTTCCTCCTGCTTTGCTGCTGAAACGTATATGTTGAGCATAGACGGAGAGATTGTCAACAACTACATCACTTCCTTCACATATGCCATCTGCTTGATGTTTGGAAGTTACTACTGCTTCAACATACACTACCCAGTGGAACTACGGTCAACACTGGAGTTCCGCCAACGGTAAAATGCATTTTTGTTATACTCCCAGAAATTGCAAAGCATTTGAGTTTATGTTTGTTTGTTTTTGTTTTCAAGGTGCTTCTTTTCAATAAATCCTGAGAAAGGCACCAAGGTGGAGTGGAAAAAAAAAAAAGTGTTTGCAGTCAATCCTCGAGTGTTAACACTAATAACTGACCTCGCTGACCATGAGTGGACCTACCAGTGAAGAGGTCAGTGAAAATAATGCAAAAATGATTAGTCTTCAGGGACTGAGGGCCTTCTAGTTTACAAGGATTTTCAATCACTGGACTGGATTGTGTTACAGAGTAAAACTGCTTTTAACGGTGCACATTTTGTTTGTGCTTTTACAGATCCATCAACCCAAGCTCCATCCTGGCATGCTCCTCAAGTGTTTTCTTCTTTCTCCTCATCCATCGGTACATCATTGTAAGACTTTGTTATTCACTGGCTCCAGTGATGATTGAAAGGTACACTTTCTGTTCAATAATGTGCAGCAGTTTTGTTGTTGTCTAACTTGTTTGTTAGACCTTGTTCGTGTTGAGCTTTCCTGCTCTGGTTATGCACTTTAAGCATGCTTGTTTCTGGGTGAAAATCTTGTTGAAAAAAGTTATTGAATTGACATTGTAAAATTTCGAGTGAAAGTACATCTATAAGGTTCGGTGTTAAAATAACAAAACTGACAAAAATTGTTGCTTCAAACTGCTCATCTGCGTTTTATTTTTGACTGATTGATCTGTAACTTTCTAGAGTTTTAGAAGTCTGTTAATGTCAGTTGTAAGGCCACATTTGTAAAAACAGTGGAGGATCCCTCTAAATGATGCATTTGTTTTAGCTTGATGTTACCCCTACTCAGGGATGATTTTTCTTTAATAATATGAACCACACTGTTATTGAGTGTTTCAGCATTTTTATGTTATGTTTGTCATTTAAATGAATCCAGGTCTGATATTTAAAATACATTTTTTGATTGAGAATTGTTCCTACAAGTCATGATTGATTTGTGACATGTATCAATTCTGAAATTCTGTTTGTTTAGAACCTCAAAGATAAAAAAAATAAAGAACAAGTATTAAAACATTTCAATTTGGTTTATTGTGGTTTTTACAAATTGATAGAAGGATACTGAGTTTAGAACTACCAGGTAGGAGGACTAGAGGAAGACCAAAGAGGAGGTTTATAGATGTGGTAAAAGAGGACATGAAGGTAGTTGGTGTCAGAGAAAAAGATACAGTAGACAGGTCTAGATGGAAGAAACTGATTTACTGTGGAGACCCCTGAAGGGAAAAGACCAAAGAAGAAATGGTTTTTACAAAAAAAAAAAAAAAAAAAATTTTTTTTGGGTCTTAATATTTTCACTTATTTCTTGTGATTTTTACAGAATAACTCTGTAATTTTCTAAATCTGACTGTTAATTTTCCATTCAAAAACTGTCATATGTCATGGCAAAAAGCTTATTTTATACGGTATTTTCAGATACATTTTTAAGTAAAACTGTGTAAAATATATATTGATACACCTTGTTTTTTACAGCAACATATAGAATAAATAACATTTGTTAATCGTAAAAACAACAGCCATAATACATTTATTTTCTGTAAATGGAGAAAATATTATACCGTAATTTTACGGTATATTTTCGGCAACCGCAGCTGCCAGGAATTTACCGTAAAATCAACATTTTTTTTTTTACAGTGTACTTCTACCATCATAACGCAAAAGCTGCCCATCATTTTCATTGCTGCATATATAAATGAATCCATTTGGGGGTGTAACGTTGTCATTGTTAGAACGTCAGTATTCTTTTGTTTTGGAGACCATGTTGAATTTTCCTTGCAGAGCAACAGGAGCTCAGTGGTAAAGATATCAGCTTCTTTTAAATAAAAAAAAAATAATAGGATACAGACACTCCCATGTTCCTGCACACTGCTTACTCTCTCATCTTTGAACATATTCTCTAGGTATTACATAAACCCCAAACATTTAGACTGGAAATACTAAAAAATAATACCAGTAAATTGCACACCACATTTTTTTTTATACACATTAACTCACCTGTTCAGATACGATAAAAACTCTGGCTTCCTCCAAAAACCCACAATTTTTTTATTTGTCTTATAATTTTAGCAATAATTATTAAAAGGAGTAAATCAACATTCAGAATGGTTGACATTGGCTGTGTTATAAATGTCACAATAACGTACTACTCATACTATGTCTGAGGTCAAAATGAGTATGTAGTGCGTTCACATTAGATAGTATGGAAGGATTGAGTACACGAGAAATACAAGGATGTATATCAGGACATTTTTAAGTATGCAAGGTGGGCACACTAGTCATACTCAACTGTCCCATGATGCATTGTGAGTGAAACGTTCATTCTGGGACGGGCTTCAAGCTAAAAATCAAACATTCCTTTTTCAAAATAAAAGCGTCTCTTCTTGTCTTCTATTAGTTTTTTAATTATTTTGTAAATAGGACTCTTGTTTTGAAGTTAACAGGAAGTTTAGTCAGTAGTACGATGGAGGGTTTTATGGATCAAATGACCACATGTTGATATTCAACTTTGTCACTTTTTTGTTAAAAATATTTTCAGAACTTTCAAAAGTTGGCAAATCAACAGACATATTTAGCCTCAGTGTGATTCAGGTTTTTGTCGTTGTAGATTTGAAATGCATCTTGGGAAATTTGGAAGTATACTTCAGTGGGAACGGTCACCATCCTGGTTGTCCTAATCTTACTGATAATATACAGTAGATAGTATATACTCATTGAGTGTACAGTACGTTAGTGTGCCATTTTGAACACAGCCTAGATCAGTGGTTCCCAAACAGGGGTACGTGCACCCCTAGGGATACATGAGCACATTGCAGGAGGTATTTGGAAAGATTTAACAATTCATTTACAAATAATCTTGAAATGTTCCTTTTTAGACAATTTTTGAACAAATTCACCAGAAGCGAACCATGCTACTGCTCAATAAAATGCTATATTTTCTTGTAATTTATTGGAAAAATGATTATTTTATGCTGTAGAGGCCATTTTATTACACTTCAAACAATACAAGACAATAATCAGCTACATTTTACAAAGGAGACAGTGTTTACTTACTATTTCAGTAATCACGTAAAGGTTGCATGGTATTTAAAAATAAATAAATGTCACTTTAAAGTACACTCATTGGTTTGAATTTGTAGATTAAGCCTTAGGGAACCAATGTTGGAGACAGTCTGTTTCACAAATAAAAAAGCATATGAATTTATGGCGAGTGTACTAATTCTATGAAGAGGGGGTACACATGATTTGACAAAAATGCAAAGGGGGTACATGAGACTGAAAAGATTGGGAACCACTGGCCTGCATTAACCTGTTTTTTGAAAGTCAATGTGTCCATTAAGCTATATTAGAGTTTTTCATCAGCAAGGTTATACAGCATTTTTTTAAAGAAGTAATTCACTGGAATGCATCCCATAATTTGGTATAAAAAAGAAAGCAGAAATGGATGGATATGATTGTATATAATGTGATGGACTTCAGGAACAACCTGAAGAACACAGAGTGAACCCAGACCTTTAATACATTTCCTCTTCCTGATGGAGTCAAATGACATTTTTTTTTTTTTTTTTAAATGATGATAGCTGAAAACTTTAGAGGTTCTTTTTGACACATTCACTTTGTCTTCCTTTAGTGATTGTTGTGCAGGAAGAGCAGGTTGGATTGACATTGTCTGAGGCTCACCCTATTGTGTGGGTGACAGGAATGGCACTTTGAGTGAGAACACTTTGGGTCAAGTCGGGTGCTTGTGGGGACCCCAGAGAGACTTTCACAGACAGTCATGTCTGTGATAAATGTATTCTTTGTGTGTGTCTGTTTGAAAATGATCAGTGCAGTTTTACGTAATTGGATATTAGGTATTTCCTTCCATTTGACAAATCCGAACAACTGTTGTAAAGACGGCTTTCACCTTGTTTTCACTGCGAGTCTAACTTCTGTGAAACTGTGACAGTTTAGCCTCATCTTTACAGTCAATGTGTCGGATGTGTTACATCACACAGACACACACACACACACAGCAGGTGCAACACTCCTGATGAAGCTAAGCTAACGTAATGTTTAACTGCACAGAGAATAAATATATCAGCTAACTTTAGATCTGACCTTTCAGTGCTGTTTTGATGACAAAACCATTAGGCTTGTGAAAAATATCAAGATATATTGAGATTTCTTTTTTTTTTTGCAATTACAATATTTCATATATTGATGTATTTTTATTTTATAGCTCATTTTCAATTTTTAAAAATACTCGCTTTAGGTGCTGCTGCTTTTGTTACTTCTCAGAATAGCAAGAAAATCACAATTTAATGGATTACTGAGTGCGTCCTAACTAGGGCTGGGCGATATGGTGCAAAATGTAGATATTTCTTCTCAAAATGACTAATATAAATCTCAATATTTTTAACTCAATAAAGTCTAACAAGAAACACTATTCTGGGTTAAATTTTCTAATGAAAAATGCCACACAGGCACATTTATTAACAACCAGCTACACAATATGTGCCAGCTTATAAGCTTTAGTCTTTTTCTCATCTAAGGGACAGCACTTGTGAGTGAGTTCTGTATTGTGGCTTGTTTAGGGCAAGGTCTCACTCAGAAATCCACTTAATTGTGCTTTTCTTGCTGTTCTGAGAAGTAGCGAAAGCAACAACTCCTAAAACGAGTATGCTATAGAATAAAATATATTGATATAGGCTACATTGTTATTTTCCAAATCTCGATATATTGCCCAGGTCTAGTCCTAACACAGACCTCCGCCTTAAAGAAGCCACACTACAGAACTCACTCACACGTGCTGTCCCTTAAAGGAGAAATAGCTAAAAGTGGCACATATTGTGCAGCTGGTTGTTAATAAATGTGCCTGTGTGGCATTTTTCAAATTTAACCCTGAATTGTTTTTCTGGTAAGACTTTATTATATTAAAATATCAAGATTAATATCATATTGCCATTTTGAGAACAAAAAATATTGAGATATAAGTTTTGGTCCATATTGCTCAGCCCTACTTACTTAACTCTCCTATATGAGAGTTTAGCATGTTCAGTTATGTAAGCTTGTTTATTAAACCTATTCTTGCTCATTCTTGGGTGTGATCATTGTCTCTTTTCAGTGATTTATCTGCTTTCATTAAGCATTTGTAGAGCCTAATGATAAGTTTGTTAGAAGAAATGACTCTAGAGTCATTAAGGTTTTACTTTGTCTGTCAACTCCAAAACGTCAAGTGAAGCTAATACTGAGGGTTCTCCGCCTAGGTGAAACACTGCTCTCCCTTTTTATATCCTCCCTATAATAAAAAAAAATGCTTTCCCTTCGTTAGGGAGCGCTGGTGATGGTCACAATTAAGCAATAAAATAAAACAATTTATTTTATTGCAATAACAAAACATGCATTGCTGTCTCAGAAAAAACACAAGTTTCAAGATTGTATGTTTTTCAGTTTCACTTCTGGTATTTAAAATTAAAAGTTCTAAAAAAACATATATTTCCTGCAAATTGCAGATTGCTGTGTCATTGAAAAAAATTATAATATTGAAAACAACAACTGGAAATTACTTATTTTTCAGTAATAAAATATGTGGCCCACTAGATATCAAACTGCTGGCCCCTGAACTAAAATGAGTTAAACACCCCTGGTTTAAAGGATGGATGGATGGATAGTTGTATATAAATAACTTTAAATCCCAAACCTAAATGTGGAGATCCCATAATAATAATCAGCCTTACACCAGACAACAAACCCAGTTCCTATCCATCGTCATTCTCAACACTAACATATGGGAATGAGCAAAAAGCCTCAGGCCATTCCTATTGGCTGCTGGCCTCACTGACATCAATTCACTTACTTGATGCCAGCCTCCCACACACTGGTGTTTCACACTTTGTTAGTAATCCCTCTGATGATCTTGAGTCTTAACCTTTACACACAGTAGTAAAAACCAGCTGCACAGGAGTAAGATTCACTCTGTACTCCCACTTTATTACACAAAATGTGGAAGGGTCCGTCCGTCCGTCCGAGTTAAAGGGAACAGCTTTTCTCCCAAACTATTTAAGATAGGATAACCAAATTTGATGTGTGGCTTCAGGGTACTAATACCTTGATGGAGTTCATAAAAAAGAAGTGCGCAATTATTTTTACCGGAGTTATTGCCCTTGTTTTGTTTTTTTACTCTGTTCGTGGTATCTTCAAAGGGGACAGCAGCTTTTCATAGAAATCCATTAAAATTGTTAGTAAATTCATATTCTGATGTGATAATATTTTCTCATGTATACATCTAAGTTAGATTTAGGACATTTAGGAAAAGGTTGTGAGTTATGATGAGAACCAATCTGGCGGAGGATGATGATGACTATGTCTTCTTGTTTTAGATGGTCTTATTTAAGAATGGGTATGGAAGGAATAATCTGTGCATTCACCATGTTTAGTTTCTAAAAATAATCATTAAAAACTGCTTAAGCATTGCTTGTGTGTCAATTGCAAGATTTTCATACTTCAACAATGAAGATTAATATTGAAATCTTAACAAAGCATTGATGTTTGTTTAGAGGATGAAGGGATTTGGGTAAATCTATCACTGATTCCCACCATCACTATGTTTCTCCCTGTCATTCATGCTTCTGTTATTACATTGTTTGGGCGTTTCAGTGAGTGTTTAGCCATGCGCTCTGACTGGGGCCGGACCCCCAGGCAGTGGGGCCACAGACAGATGGCAGCACCGTTGTAATACCAGGGGGGCAAAGTGAGTATAGCTAGCATAAAGCGGGTAAGGAGGTGCTTCATTCAAGGGCACGTTGTCATTTAGACCCAGTTGGAAAACAATTGCGGCAGGGGCGAGAATGTGAGGGTTATTATTGGTTCCAAGGAAGGAGATCGCAAAACATTATTTTGAGTATAGTCCGAATTTGGTTGCTGGATTACGTTAAAAGTACCAAACAGATTTTAACAAAATTTTAACAAAGATAGATTTTATACCATGGAAAATTGCATTACATTTTGGATCCAGATCAATATACTGATTCTGGATCAGTTTCAAAAATTTAAAAATAAATCTTATCTCTAATTAGTGATGAAATTTAAAAAATATATCTTGGTTCGTGATTGACCGATCTTTATGAAATTTGACCCATTTATGTCGGGTTGGTTCCTCAGTTACCCCAATTTTCATCTGAATTAGATATGGTTTGCACATTTAATTGATATTTTTCTGAAAAGTACATGAGGGCCCATACATTTGGACCTACTGTATCATTATTAATGGGGACAAAAAAATATTCCAAGCCTTTAAAACAGGGATGTTAAACTCATTTTAGTTAAGGGGCCAAATACGGACCAGTTTGTTCTCAAGTGGGCCACAGATTATAGGTTGGGAAATAGGAAAAAAATGTAACATCATTGCACTAGTTTTCAATATCAGTTCACAATTATTGTCATCAATTTTTGTGTAATTTAAAGGACTTTTAAAAATTTAAAAATGACTGTATTCATGTGATATAAACAAAGAAAAAATACAAGCCCCTAAAAATATTGTCAAGTTTAATTAAATTGGTGAATTTGAGATAACTACAACTGGATTATTTGGTAATTTACACAATACTTTGTTTTTATTTTTTCCTGCGGGCCAAATTGGATGCTCTAAAGGGCTGGATTTGGCCCCCAGGCCTTGAGTTTGACACATATGCTTTAAAGTGTGAATGATCATGGATCATGGCAGTTATCTGGATCCAGAGAGGATATTTGGTGCTTGGCAGAGGTTTGCGCTCTCTTACTTCTCTTGTTTGGCTTTTAGCTGAGGATTTTTAATAGCACAGGTGGGATGTGATCTATACCAGTGGTTATCCAACGTTTTCCAGTTATATGTGCCCCTGGGATTTTTATATTTCGTTTTGCCAAGTTCTGCCCTACCATTCAGAGCTTTTTAATTATATTATAATCTCCTTTTTAAAATCCAGTCATTAGACACTTTTAAATCATAATCCTGAATCAACATTGAAATTATAATTATTCAGGACGAGATGGTAAATATTACACTATAAACTATAGGATGAGTCAAATCCAGTAAAATTAATAAAAAGCACAGGTTGCTTTCTAACATAGTGGGATGCTTCAGAAGATGCAGTCTCCATACTGTTTGCTCATTTACTGTACGTAATAGAACTATGAAACTGTTTAAATAAGCTTGATAAATCTTTAACTTAAGTACACCAGTACACATTCCCTGAATTGCCTAATAAACAATACACTATTTGCCAATTTTTACAAATAAATGAAAAAGAAATGCATTTAACTTAAGTGCCGATGCTAAACAATGTTTAAGTCCAAGTTTCCTGATTACTTTTGCATGAATTGTCCAAGCAACAGGAGTTTGTGGCTATATTCTGATGCTCTTACCAGCTGTTCGTCCAAACACAGAGTTTTTTTTTTAATCAAAGTTCAGTCCCAATTGTGGGGAAATAACTATTTCCCCTGTAGGCTGCTAAACAAGCACTGATATGGCCCCCAGTTCACCCACAGTGACTGGTTAGTGTCATTTTACAGAATCAGGTGTGCACATTCAAAAGTGGGAGGGGCTTCCACCTGGCCCCTCCCCCTGGTTAGCAGGAGGGAGGGATGAAGCTAGCTCACAGGCAGTTTGGCAGAATGAGGCTGCTTCCAAATAGTCCCTCCTATCTCCTTTTCTATCCACTGTTCCTTAACCCCCGGAAGTGTTAAAGTTTCAGCCATGATAAGGAGCGTTTTAATTCTCTAAAAACTAAGAAAAGAAGGCTCAATGCTTCCTTTATAACCTCATTTAGCCTAAGAAACACTGATGCATCCTTTACCAAAGGCGACCAGAGCTGCGTTGGAATAGTCCCTCCCATCTCCTTTCCTAGCCACTTGTCCTTAATCCCCGGAAGTGTTTAAGCAGCGGCCATGATGAGGAGCATTCCAATCCTCTAAAAGCTAAGGAAAGGAAGCTCAATGCTTCCTTTATAACCTCCTTTAGCCGAGGAAACACTAATGCATCCGTTACCAAAGGAGAACAAGATATAAAGGGACCCTCTCATCCAAGCGTTCACGGAAATTTACAAAAACTCAAAAGGGACTTCGATTACGTAAATTACCAATGCAATAATATGCCTTGAACAACTTTAAATAATCTAAAACCCATATCTTATGCTATGCAAGCCATATTATCAGATTATAACTAAAAAAAAAGGCCATTTAGCCACATTTAATTTTATTCATCATATTTTGTTAATCTTAGTAATGCTTTGTGCGGTTGTACATGTGTAAGTCTACGATGTTATGTTGGCCTAAAACGTGTATAAATGAAACAATTTCATAAAATCATGCTTATTTTGGATTAATGTTGATTTCTGAGTGGATGGTGAGTGTGAGCAACCATTCTCAATGTGACGTTCTTTTAGTTTCACTTTTGTTTTTTCTTGGATTTACCTTCAAACCTTGTGATATTTGAGATTACATCAGTGTTAGAGGCACAGGGAAACGTGTTATAAATGCTTTTAGTAGTCCATTTTCAGAAATTTGTAGATTTGTTCCCACCACCTCTCTAACCTTCGCCGCCGCTGTCGGATTATTACGTCACCTAGTGGAAGTGCGTCTGATTGTCAAAACAAATGTGATGGCCTTTCCCTCACTTTTTAGGAAGTTTAGAACACCTTTCCGTCACCAAGTGAAGTCATCAGGAAAGGAGATAGGAGGGACTGTTCGGACGCACCCTGAATGAAGTTAATTACGTTCCAATTTGAGAAGCACTGGTACGATGATCATTAAAGTGGGAGGCGGTGCCGACCCATCCACTGAGCCTCCCAGAGCAAATCCTATCAAACAGCATTAAATTTCAATTTGATCATTTCAGGGTTCGTCCTCTGAGAACCTCCTGATGTAATGAGACGTTAATTGAAGAATTTCCCCCACTTGTCATCAGAATATCATTTTAGTCACATCATTCATCCTCATTAAAGTGTCATGCTTTAAGGCCGACAGAGTTGGTGTTAAACCAGTGATAGTTTAAATATGGTAAACCGGTAAATTGCACACTGTGTTGTAGCTTTAACCATAACAGCCCGGCAGACATGTCAAAAAAGATGTTCACTTCTGCAAGAAAGCATGAAAATGTGTACATGGGATTTTTTTAAGTATGCTGAATTCATTTTTAATGGGATCCACACTGGCAAACCAATGGTTCCCACTAAAAATGATGATATCCAAGATATCGGCCTCCATCCGTATTGCCAATTTGGATATTTTGTCATAACTCATATCTACATCAAAAGTTTGAGTTTAATCATTGCACATTTTGGCAAGTGCTGGAAAATGAACACATCAACAGATAAATGCTTATGCATGCACCAGGATCACAATGGATATAATCTAAGAAATAAATGAATAGATATATTAATTTGTGTTTTGATGTGGCTGTTAAGAAATTGCAATTTTAAGCCATTTAATGATAATCCTTATCCCCAAAAACCTACACTTTGCCACATGTTTCTATGTCTAACAGAACCTGAAAATTTGCAATAAGGATGGTGGCCATCTTTTTTATTTTGAGTGGTAACCATTGGTATTATTATAATTGAATTCCTTGACCCTGAAACCTACAATTCACCACTGATGTGTCTATGTCAAATAGAACCAAAGTATTTGAATTGGCAATACAGATGGCGGCCATCTTGGATTCCTTGATTTTGAGTGGGAACCATTGGTTTACTAGCGTGGATCTCATTAAAAATGGATTCAGCTTCATACTGAAACACCCCCCATGTACAAATGTTCATGCTTTCTTCCAAAAGTGAACATCTCACCCCCAATCTCCACTGGATGCTGCTCCGCTGCGTTACGTCACCGCCGCGCCACCCTTTAGTCTACAGTTATGTGTTAATTTCCACCGGGTCCGCTGCGGTGCGTGTCAGCTCCTTCCCAGTGCCCTCCGTCAGATATACGCAGGGCTTCTATTTCTGGCGGACGCCGGAGCACGACGCATCAATCAGCACAGAGCAAATGAAGCTAAACAGGAAGTTAAGCACGTACTCCGCAATAAAATATCCGGTTACTTTTCAAAATAAAACACTTCAGATTATATTTCAAGTCACTACATCACCAAAACTTCCCAATGTGTAAAAACAAAATCACATCCACTATATTGTTTCCTCTCATACTGTAACTCACTGTAAACTGCAGCAGCTTTGATTTAGTTCATGTTTTACTGGTGCAGTTTTATCTCTTCTCTGTTGGCTGTTGATAAAAAATGTAGCTATGACAAATCCAGAGAGTCCAACTTCCTTGTACTCCTTTGTTAGGAACACTGACCTGTTTATTGTTGTTTACAACACATACCTTTGCATGCGTTCTCGCGCGATTATATAAATATCGTGAGAACTCCCCTGTCTCGTGACGTCACAGTCGTCCAACCGGCGTGCACGTGGCGCACTCAAAACGCAACCGGTGGGGATTACCGGACGGCAGACAGCGGAGCAAAACCGGATCAGTGCCGTGGTGCAGCGCAGACGTATCCAGTGGAAACCCCGAGTTAGCCTAATATTGCTACATATCATATATCAATCATCAATCAATCAATCTTTTATTTTGTATAGCGCCAAATCATAACCAATGGTATCTCAAGACACTTTACAGTAGAGCAGTGTTAAGGACGGACTCTTCATTTTATGGATACACACATACGCATATATACGTGTATACACATACATATGTATCCCACACCCAACATGAATTCATCATGGCGGCATATAGTACTCTCTATGCAGCTAGAAGGCGATTACTTTAGGTTTGCATGTTCCTTCTGACAGTAACTGAGTTTTCTCCAGCAAGTTCTTCCACAATCAATACACATCTATATCAGGTCAGGAGTTTCTATTGACTGTAGGAGTGAGTGTGTGTGTGTGTGTGTGTGTGTGTGTGTGTGTGTGTGTGTGTGTGTGTGTGTGTGTGTGTGTGTGTGTGTGTGTGTGCCCCTATTCAGTTGCTCCTTTTGTCTTCATACTGGGTGTGTTCAAGGTTTTAACACAGATTTGTAGAATAATCTTTGTCTTTTGTAATAAAGTCTGATAACAAGAGAATAAATTAATAATATGATCTGTGACCTCTCGTGCTGAGTGTGATGAGTTGCTTTTTACACTGATAGTGACGAGTGTTACAAACACAATCCCCGTCTGTCAGTGATTAAAGAGAACCAAGATTAACTAAGACACATTATGTGATGTTTAATCAATTCTCCATTTATTCTTATTCTATTCTTAGATTTTCCACTTGTTTCTTTTTTTTTTTAATCACAGCTGTTGCCTGTCAACCATTGGTCCGACTGTGTCTGTTCCTCAGTCGTAATAACGTGTTGATCCCAGATTCTGTCGCCAGTTACAAATCAAGCAGGACTCCGTGTTCCTTTCCCTACGGCGTCATGTTTAATGTATTCTCTCTTTGTGTGTAACTTCACATTAACTGCAGCGCTCAAATAGAGCCATGGTATTACTCGATTATCACCCTATATCACCCCGATCCATGAATTCTGCTTTTTGTGTAGTTTTTACTGACTTCTGCTGGTTTTTAATGAGATTGCAAATTTTTAAACCCTCCTACCAGTGTTTGGGTCAATTATAATTGTAATAGCATATTTGATAATTAATTACAATTATGACATATTATAAATGTATTTCTAATTTTTCTTGAATATGTATTGCTGTTTTAATCGTAATTGAATTGTACTTGAGTTCAGATATTTGACTTTGTAATTGTAATTAGCATGGAAATTACATAAAAATTGTCAATTACACATGCATAGTTAACAATTATAAAACAAAAAAAAACACATGTTTCATATCAAGTTTTCCCACTACCTGTCAGTTATCTTGAGGATCATTTTACCATTTAAAAAATAATATTAATACCAATTAGAGCTGCACGATTAATCAATATAAAATAGAAACAAGAATTATTTATTGAAGGGGATTTTTTAAAAGTCAAAATCAGAAAATCCATTTTCCCGTTTAATCATGTGTAATCACAGCAAGAGTCTCTCTCCCTTTACAAACTGTTGAAAAACACATGTTTAATGTGATAGAACTGCTACAACCTCTTCTTTGTGTGAGGTTTTTTTTTTCTAATGCAAGGTTGAGCAGGTTGTGTTTTTATCAAACCCATAGGGGATTTAACATTATTTGTTAAAGCTTTGCTGCTGCACTTTATTCCTAAGACGGAAACTTTTTTACAATTTTCGTATAATTTTTTACAATTATACGAAAATACTTGCAATAATTAAACCCACTGTCAAGAAAATCGAAAACGTAATCAGAATTGCATGATAGATAATAGTTTTACTGGATTTTACAGCTGATTTTAGACATGGGTCAAAAACCGATGCATCATCATAAAAGATGCTAACAGAAAGCTAACACAAGAGGAAGGTTACATTCTATAGGGTTATTTATTTCATGCTCAGTCATTTTAGTAATTGCGAACATAATTGTAATCGACTTTCAGGGGGAAAGTGATAATTGTAATAGAACATGGATATTTGAAGACTTATTGCCTCCTTTCCTTAAAAGATAATTAGTATTTCCTCATTTGTGTACTCTTTATTGTGTAGGATGGGCTCATTATGGATATGTGATTGTGTTGACATGCTGTATAAGTGGGTGCGGTCTCTGGTGCCGCTCACTTTTACATTTCCTGCCCGGTTACATTTACATATTGCCTGTTGGATTCCACTCCTGAATCATTTCCCATCTGCATTAATGAGGAGTTGAGTTTAGAGAAGGCAGATTGTATGCGTCCACTGTGTCCAGCTCTACTGATTGTACTGCTTGTGTTTGGATCCAAACCCACCTGCCATGGGATGGGACCACAGTGTATATGTGTGTGTGAGGGTGGAGGAAACAGGAGGATGGGTACCGCCCCCACCCCTTATGACACATGGGTTTGTGGAAGTAGTAGCTGTATTAGCATTTCATTAAGCGCTGACACAGTGCATCCATCCTCAGACACGCATTTCAGAGCATCCTCATGAGAAATGTGCTCGCCTGTGTTTTTTTCATCTAACTCCTGTTCTCCATCCAGACTCCTGTCATTCTCTCTGAATAACCAACCCCTTCTATGAAAAATGAAGTGTTACTTGATATGCATTATAAATAGCTGCTCCGTGATTGGAGAAAGCCAGATTCTTCTTCCGTATAGCAACAGCGCCCCACCCCCCCCTCCCCTCCCACCCTCCTTCTCTGTGGAATCCCCCCATATTTTAACCCCTCCCTTCCTCCCGGCTCCTTCCCCTTGTTCAAAATACAGACACATCTCGTCCTCCATGTGGTTTCACCATCTACCCACAATGCACCGGGGTGCTGGCACTGGCTTAGACGTGGCATAAATGGAGGGAGGGGGTGTGTGGGGGCTTCCATCCACTATCTCTGCTGCCTGCTGAGCTACACAGACTCACTGACTCCTCCCCAACAACCGCTGCAGCAGCATCTGGATGTGGTCACCATGGCAACAGCCACGGGTCTGACCCCACCCCCTTTCCTTTCCCCTTCTCTTCTCTTCACACACACACACACACACACACACAGATGAACCCCCGCCCTCTCCCACTCTTAAGCACTCTCTCTTTTCTCTGCGTTTCCTTCAAGCTTGACCTGAATTCTGCTGCCACGGCGTGTCTGGGGTGGTCGACGTACTGGACATCTGACAGTAGTGATGATGATGATGATGATGATGATGATGATGATGTTGATGATGATGGAGGGAGATGGGCAAACATGGTCAACTGACCTGTACTTTTAGGGTCAAACAATTCCAAATGAGAAATTTACAGTATCGTGAAATTTTACTCAAGTACAAGTAAGTCCTACATAACATACTCAAGAACAAGTAAGAAGTAGCTCAATTAAATAGTACTCAAAGTAAAAGCTACTAGTTTTTCTCACAATAGCAATATACGATATACATGTAGATCTTGATTTTTTTTTTTATTTTTTTTGGTAATTCAAATAAAGTAAGAGCAGAAAAACAATTCAGGGTTAAATTTACACGGCACAGGCACATTTATTTAACAAGTTGCACAATATGTGCCACTTTTGGCTTTTTTCTTCTATAAGGGACAGCACGTGTGAGTGAGTTCTGTAGTGTGGCTTGTTTTGGGGAAGTTCTGGATTAGAACGCACTCAGAAATTCAGCCAAACGTCCTTTTCATGTTGTTCTGAGTAGTAGTGAAAGCAGCAACTCCTAAAATGAGTATTTTAATACAATATATATATATATATATATATATATATACAGTATGTATATAGATAAATCCTGCACAATTGGAACTTAGGCATCTGTTTAAAATAAAAGGTTTGTTAAATATCTTTTGCACAAAACAAAACACTTATCAGTGATGTATCTTCATTATCAAACCCAAAGTGTTCCATGTATAAACAATTAAACAACATTAAACAACTCAAAGTATTATTAATCCTTTTTTCTTGTGTGTGCCAAGTAGGCCTGGGCGTTAAAAATGATAATATGTATCGCTATAGATATGTGATCAAAATCAATAGAAAATATGTGCGATAGAATGTCCAATAAAGTCACTGAACTCCGCTTGAAAAAACACAGAACCGCAAGGCATTCTGGGGAATGTATTCAGAAGAACGGCTGCACATTTAGTTTAATTAAGCATTTATTTAAAGTTTATATTTGCACCTTGACCAGTTTGTTTATTTAATTGAGTTTTTTTCTGTTCCTTTTATAGTGGTGTTGACCTCTTTAAATGATAAATGTCAAATATTGTGTTAAAAAGTATATATATTTGGTTATTTTTCTTCTTGTCCTGAAAAAAAAACTAATCAATAATTATCGATATCGACTGATATGAAACACTCATATCGTGATACATTTTTCAGGTGTATCGCCCAGCCCTAGGGCCAAGCTTTATTCTTTGTAGATATCCGAAATTGTGGAAGTTTGTTTCATTTAGCCGATAAAATATATGTATATAATTGAAAGAAAAAAAAAATATATATATATATATATATATATATATATATTTTTTAAATAATTGTTTTTCTCGATTATGTTATTTTTGTAATCATTGAGCTTAGTAATGAAAATGGTAATCTGATTTTGATTAATTGGACAGTCTTGCTATCATCGGGTTTATTCTGCTTTTGACACATATTGGTACTTTTCCATTTTTCACCCTTTAATCTCCTAATCTGTTCCCACTTTAGCATTTTCTTAGAAAAAAAAAAAAGTCATCCTTGTTCTTCACTTTTCTTGCTTTTCCTTTTTTCCTCCTCTGTTTCTATTCGCCCCCCCACCCCCCCCCCCCCCCCCCCCCACCACTCTAGTCTCCACACCTTAATCATGTGCTTGATGGAAAATGCACGGACTGCAAAAACATGCATTAAAAAGTCAGCATTATTCTCCATCCTCAATCACTCTACTTCACTTCACACCTCCAAAGAATCTCAACCCCCTCCCACACACATTCCAAATCCTTGCCTCCTCTTCCTCTCTGGCTGATTATTCGTCAACAATTTATCAGCCTTCAGCAAACTTGTGTAGCTTCTTTTTTTTTTTTGTCACACCGACTGAAGCATGTAGCTCTTGGCATTTACATAGCATTTATTATTGTGCTTTTCCATTTTTTTTCTTTTTGGCTCTCTGTAAATGCCTGTAGCCGCGTCACACTTTGATTAGTCACAAGTCGTCCTTCGTACAAGTTTCTTAGAATGAGAGAAAGGAGACAGGAAGTGCAGAGACAGCAGCTCATCATGAACAACACTAAAAGCATCATTACAATCATATTAGGACTCATGTCTTCAATATCTTAATTAGGATATAACAGTTATGAAATTTCCGCAGATGCAGTTATATTGAAAGTAATTCATTTGTTAGTTACACACACACGTCATACATCTTCTAATGATAGAGCTAATGCTCTGCAATAGAACATATATATATATATATATATATATATATATATATATATCGTAGTGCGACAAAAACGTCTACCATAAGATGTATAAACGGTAACCTATCGCAGGAGGGGTCACCAACCTTTCTGAAACTGTGAGCTACTTCATAGGTACTGTATAGTTTTAAGTAAGGCTGAACGATTAGTTGCATTTGCGATATTATCGCGATATAATTTTTTTTTCCTTTTTTTGTCAAAGGTTGTTGGGAGTTTGATTTACCTAAAAATCGTCCAAATGGTTAAAGCAGATATTAGTTCTACTTACTTTTCCTGCACTTTTGTACGTGTGATGTTTCTGACTGGATATTAATAAGCTTTATTATTATTTTCTTAATATCTGTTTATTTTATTTATTTATAGACTGTCCTGTTAAGTTCAGATATGTTGAAGAGGTAAAGCCACTGATTTGTTTGCTTTATTGTTGTAGTCTCTGCTTTAAAATGTATATTTATAGTTTAAATAAATCTGAAAGTGTTTTTTATGAAACAGATTGATTTGTTGCTTGTGTTCATTGAAAAATACATGACTAGAGGCCCTTGAAAAAAATAATCGTATATTAAATCGCAATCACAGTATTGAGGAAGGGAAAAAAAACGCAATTAAATTATTTTCCAAAATCGTTCAGCCCTAAACTTTTAAGGGCTTTTAATTTCTGATTTTAAATGTTTTTGCTGCTGATGGTTCTTAATCACTTTTAAGCTGTTGAATGTTTTGCTCATTTCGATCATGTAAAGCACATTGAGTCGCCTTGTGTATGAAATGCGCTACACAAATACATTTGCGTTGCCTTCTTAATTTCTTAAATACCACATTTTCACTTTAATTAGATGGTCAGATAATAAGGAAGCCTGTAGCAGTAACTTAAACAAGGTAGGAAATGTTGAGGTTTCAAGTACATGCAACACTTTTTTCTCCTAA
The DNA here is from genome assembly GCF_900634775.1 of Gouania willdenowi. Lineage (NCBI taxonomy): Eukaryota > Metazoa > Chordata > Actinopteri > Blenniiformes > Gobiesocidae > Gouania > Gouania willdenowi. Next base: position 34,148,547 of record NC_041050.1, on the reverse strand, counting down.
TTTATGCAATTGGTTCATTTCCATAAAATTTGCATTTAAAAAAAAAAAATATCTTATTTATTGTATTATTTATAACATACCACTGACCATTCACCAAATCTGCAACACTTAAAAACATTTGTCTTAATGTTTCAGTGAAAATAAACATTTAAAGATGGTTAATGTAATACTCAAACTTCATCAGTAGTATTTAACTTTAATCAGTATTAACTACATCTGTTATATGTAGTCATCGTTGTGTTTGAATCCTGGAAAGTAAATCAGATTTTAGTACTTGGTGCCCGCGGGCACCATGTGTTGGTGACCCCTGCTCTATCGTTTATATCGCAAATATAGTGTGTGTGGTTTTGGTCCCAAAATATAGTAGAATATAACCTAACGAAACTTCTACTATCATATATGAACTTTGATGGAGCTCGCAACTACAGGTACGGTTTAAAACGATAGCGGTGGCTAATGTTGTTGGTGTTTGCGCCCCCTGGTGGCACTTCCATATGCACATTAAAATGAATCAGAACACGTGACGACGTGTAGCAAAAGTCACGAATAATCCTTCATAGAGAAGATTCTTAAAGGAGAAGTACCATTTATTTTGGGATTTTTTAGTTGATTTCTATATATGATAAAATATAACTGTTTATAATTTGATATATCATAAAATATATAATAAACGCCCCTGCAAGAAGGAGCAAACGGGTCAGAAAATAAATAATACATTTTTTGTTCAGTTTATGCATTTTTAAGGAAGAAATACTAGCAGAATATATATATCATTATCAGGATATAAATCTACTTATATCGTGTTGTAACATTTTCTCCTATCGCACAGCACTGAATGCAGCTATTAGTGTGCATTATTCATTTTATGGACTATAATACTTGTTTTTTTGGTAAAATGTTCAAACATTCATAAGTTATTTGGAGCTTAAAAACCACACATTTGATTACAAATTGTTCGACCCATTCAACACGACACAGACGTATGAAAACCCTGAGATTCAGCCTCACTTTGTGTGTGTGTGTGTGTGTGTGTGTGTGTGTGTGTGTGTGTGTGTACACAACGTTAAGGATGCTTGTTATTTCTGTCTTTTGGGTTCCTGTTTGAAGGGTTGTTGCCTGATGTCTGTTCTCTCAGGCAGGTGCACACACGCACGGACACGTACACACACACACACACACACAAAGATTGAGCTCAGTTTTTTCTCTGTGGCTAAAACTGAAATCATTTCCCAGAAATCACTGAGGCTGGAACACCTGTTGGTCTCCAGGAAAACATGTTATTTTTTTGCCAAAATGACTCCGTCTGTGTGTTGGTGACAAGTAACAAAGTACAAATACTTTATTATTTACAAAGTACAAATACTCTGTTACTGTACTTAAGGAGTTTTTCTGGTGTCTGTACTTTACTTGAGTATTATTATTTTTTTGTTGGTGATTTTTTACTTTTACTTTTTACTCTTCAGTCCAGGAGAACCTGGAGAACATGGTTCTCTTGAGGCTAAATAAAAAAAAGTTGGTAATCTGAGCTTTTTTCTGTTGGGCAGGTCCGTTAGTTTTTTGGTTAATATTTTCAAGGATATAAATTGTTAAACTCAAAGCTGCTCAGGGTTTTACTGAGCATTTGCAGGGTTTTTTTTCTTGAAATGTTTTATTTACAAATGTTCTCTGTAATGAGTGCTAAATTATCCAGGTGTTCATAAAAGGTGACAGATTTAACTTGTTTTCATGTACCAGTAAAAAATGTTAAACTCAAAGCTGCTCTGGGTTTTATTGAGCATTTGTGGGGTTTTTAATCTACACATTGTATTTACTATGATATTTTATTTAATTTTTTAAATGTATATCTTTAACTTAATTTCATTTTCATTAATTTAATTTAATTTATTTTATTTTACAAACTCGATTTATTATGAGTTCTAAATTCTCAGGTGTACAAACGTAACAGATTTAATTTATTTCCATGCACCACTATTCTACAAGTTCGTAAAAAAATGAAAGATATGGAATTTGCTGGTTTAAAAACCCTGTTTTATTATTGAAGGGACATTTGTTTTACTTTTTTTTTAACTTAAGTACATTTAGTAGCATGTACTTTTTAAATTTACCCAAGTAAGAGAGCAACTTCAGTAGTTTAACCAGAGTCATTTTTATTCAAGTATCTATATTTTTACTTGAGTACTGAGGACTAGTAGTTTTGCCACATCTGGCTTTTATCTTTCCCTAAAATTTGGACTGTGAGAGATAATAATTGTGATTAATGGAGGGAAGGGATTTGCTGTAAAAATAACAGCCAGGAGGGCGTTGATAAAATGAGTCGTTCTGATTCAACCTGTTCACAGCACTTTGAGTTTATTCAGTAAGGTGAGTATAAACTAATTGGGCTTCCATTTTTCTTTCTTTCCCTTCCATCTCCACCCCCCCCCACTGTGAACCCCCCAACCCACCTACCTCTATCTCTCTCTCTGGGTGTCACCTCCACCTTCCACCGTAGTAGAGGTGCTGGACCAGCAGAGGGTACTAAGGACAGGCTGCTTGGTGACCGGAGTCCACACCCCCCCCATCCGACGCAACAGCAAGCTGGCCTCCCTGGGTCGTATCTTCAAACCGTGGAAGTGGAGGAAAAAGAAAAACGAGAAGCTTAAGCAGAGTTCCACAGGTACGAGTGATAGGGGTGCATCAGGGTTGGGGGGGTTCAATTATAATTGTAATCATGTAAATGTAATTTGAAAAATATGTATGTCACAATTGAGTTAAGATAATTGACTTTGTAATTGTAATCGTCATGGAAATTAAATAAAAACTGTCAATTTATTTACAGTAAATGCAGGTCTATTGATTACTAGGGCTGCACAATTAATTACGTTTTTTAATTGTGATCACGATATTGCTTGCTACGATTATACAGTATTAACCTGATCGTCGGCAATATTGATATTTAAAATACAGGTTCTACACTCTGTAGTAGTGTATTTATTCATCCTTTAGTTAGTATAGTATAGTTAGCCTTTGGTACAATTTTAAATTTTAAAGCTTGATTTTGGACTGTAAATTACACATTGTTTATGTATCATTTTTTTTCCCTAATATAATAGATAATTGTGATTATAATCGTGATTACAATATTGATCAATTTTTGGCCATAGTCGTGCAGCACTATTGCTTACACACGTGTAGCCAGTGGCGCCGCCAAGATTCAATTTCATAGTACGCACAGATTTCTTTTCTTAATAGGGATGATACAGTTTCACAGAGTAAGGGATTTAACTGATGTTTTGTACAGTTTAGATTTATTGCTTAATTCCAACTTTTGTCCCTAGTTGGACTTTTATATCAGATAATATAATAAATGGACTAAAATATAAATGTAAAAATGCTAAAACGACATCGTGCACACACACAATCACCACAACGCTATATAAATAAGTTAGAAAAATTGTAATTGAACTTTAGCAATTGAGAACGTAATTGTAATTGAATTTCAGGGGGAAAATAAAAATGATAATGTATTTGTAATTGGAAAAAATGCTGTTTATAGTAATCATAATTGAATTGTAATTGAAAACATAATTGACCTCAGCAACCCCAGTGTGCATTGCTATGATTCTTGACGATGATTCACGATATCCCCATATATGCTGCTGATACTGTATATTCCGATACTAAACATCTATCACAATTATTAACTACGAATTTCACCTTTACAAGAACAAAAACTGAATGAAAGACAATGTATTTCATTTTTTTAAACTTGCAAGAACAAGTAAATGGTATTTAACTGTAATTCAAGTACAAATATCAATAACAAGTGGTACAGTATGTTTATCAAAATGTTAAATGACGTTTTTTCCACAAAGTTTAAATTGAGGACTGAGGCGGTTTAACAAGGTGTGGTTATCAAACGTCGACGTGCTATACATGTGTTAGCACAATTAAATGTGTAAACATGATTTAAAAAACCTTTTTATCTGTACAATAATTGCGAGGTGTAATATTGCGATACATCGTGATGTAGTTGATTATTTATTTATCATACTTATTGTATGACTACAAAGTAAAAAAAACATTTTCCAATCTTGTTTAAAGAAAATTATCATTCAAATTCATATTCAATACATATGCCTCACATGCAGTTTGACCCAGATTACTGTACAGGTTTATTATGCTAATTGCAGTGGCTACTTGCACCTGGGCAAACTTCTTATTCACCCTATAGCTAAATTATTGTTCTTGTGAAATATTATTTTTTCAGCCATACGTGCACCCATAGCCTATAATTCAAAAAAATGACATAAGAATGGTGGTTGTAGAAGAAAATTCATTTATTTGTTTCCAAATAAATGAATTTAAAAGAAAAAAGAAGAAATAAAATCCAATGTGTGTGTGTAGTAGTGCTAACACAGTGTGACCTGCTCACAGCTGACGGACAGCATCCCATGACTCATCACAGTCACCTTGTGCGTCGGCTTTTAAAAGCATCTTTATATTTGCTGAACTCACTCACTGAGGTGACGCTGTTGTTGACTTCCTGAATCAAGGTGACTCAATGAGTGAATGACAGGGTTTTTCCAACCACTGGGCTCACGTGTGGGCCATGGGACACTATTAAATTCACCTAATTGTTTGAAAAAAAAAACTAATTTGAAAACAAATGAATTATTGTCTGCAATTATGCTGCTGTGAGCCCCTCCCCATGCCCAAGTGTACAGACACGATACATTTATACATTATATAAAAATAATATTAACTACACAAGACCTGTATTTGTAAGGCGAATAGGTATTTGGCAATTGAAAATTGCCAAATAGAATTGTTCACGCAAAAGACATCTTATTGTGTGTATTTCGTTGTCAATGTCACATTGAAAGGAAATGTTGTTCAATGGTACCAGTCTGAGCACTTCATCTCAATTTGTGGCTAAGTCATGGGGGGAAAGTAGTTTTTTGTGACATCATGAACTTTGACCCCTACCGAACTTTTTACTGCTAGCTCGTACAGCTTTGGTCCATTTAAATAAAATACTCGACTTGAGATGAGCTTTTTATAAATGTATGCATCAAACATGTACATAAATATATTTGTACAGATATGGAAAATTTTGGTTTTTGACACTTGACGCAACCTTGACATTTTGGCTCCAATTATGGTCGACTGCACATCCTTGACATTGCAAGGCGAATACGTATTTGTCAATTTGAAAAAATTAGAACCTGTATCTGGATTTGTTGACAAGTTATATAATGCAGGAAAAACAGAAGACTGACCTTGACCTTAGATGTGACCTTGAGCAAAGGACAAGGTCACACATTGAAAGGAAATGTTGTTCAATGGTACCAGTCTGAGCACTGTATGTCAATTTCTGGCTAAGTCATGGGGGGAAAGTAGTTTTTTGTGACATCATGAACTTTGACCCCTACCGAACTTTTTACTGCTAGCTCGTACAGCTTTGGTCCATTTAAATAAAATACTCGACTTGAGATGAGCTTTTTATAAATGTATGCATCAAACATGTACATAAATATATTTGTGCAGATATGGAAAATTTTGGTTTTTGACACTTGACGCAACCTTGACATTTTGGCTCCAAATATGGTCGACTGCACATCCTTGACATTGCAAGGCGAATACGTATTTGTCAATTTGAAAAAATGAGAACCTGTATCTGGATTTGTTGACAAGTTATATAATGCAGGAAAAACAGAAGACTGACCTTGACCTTAGATGTGACCTTGAGCGAAGGACAAGGTCACACATTGAAAGGAAATGTTGTTCAATGGTACCAGTCTGAGCACTGTATGTCAATTTGTGGGAAAATAGTATTTTTTGTGACATCATGAAGTTTGATCCCTACCAATCTGGTAGATTGTACAGTTTTGGTCCACTTAAATAAACTACTCCACATGAAGTGATATTTTCATAAATGGAAGCATCGAAGTTGTACAAAAAATATATTTGTAGAGATATGGAAAACTTTGGTTTTTGACACTTGACCTTGACATTGAGGCTCCAAAAAGGTCGACTGCACATCCTTGACATTGTCCCTATGAGATGACATACGTGTCATTAGTGCTGCATTAATAGCCTAGCAGGAGTTCCACGACAAAGGAGAAAAATAATAATAAAATAACTCCTACGAGAACAGCAATTTTCAATTGCCAAATACAATAATATAAAAATAATCACAAACAAAACCATATCTAACAGAATAAAGATTAATTGTAGTTCTAATCATATTTTATGTGTTTTTAAAATGTATTTTTATCCCTCCCATGACGTGTATCAAGTATGCTTGTTTGTTTTGTTTAAAACATTTTCACTTGGTGGTGTGTCTGTTATCTATAAGCGACACTAAAACATTACTAGTACAAATCAGCCTGTACATGTTTCATCATCACATTATGGCAGTGTTTTTCAATCTTGGGGTCGTGACCCCATGTGGAACTCAAATGGGGTCGCCTGAAATGTCTAGTAATTGATTAAAAAAATTGCTGATTCAAATCCTATTTTTGTATTTTTTTTTTTTTTTACATTATTCCTTTTGAAGATAAAACACTACACAAAACACCTGTATTCAAATATGAATCTGGTTTGTTTTTTTTTTAAATGCAGTTTAAAAATGTAATAATTAGATTATTAATTAAGTAATTAAATAATAATAAAAATTAAATTTATATTTTGTAATTTCTTTTCATTATTATTCCTTTTCAAATTAAAACACCACACACTCAAAGAACTATTCAATTTTAAAAGAAGTTATTTTTTTGTTTTTTTTTTTAAAGGCAGAAGTTCGTTTAATAATTAAATTTACATTTCATTAAATCATGAAAATACAATTATACCTTTGTAATTAAAAATATATATATATATTTTCAAATTAAAACACCCCAAACAATCTCAAACAACTATATTCAAATATAAATCCAGTTTTTAAAATGCAGTATAAAAGTTAAATAATTAAATAGTTAATTAAGTGATGAAATTATAATGAAAATTAAATGCATGTTTTTGTAATGTCTTAATTATTATTCCTTTTCAAATTAAAACACCACACAGTCTCAAAGAACTATATACAAATGTAAATGTAGTTTTTTTTTTTTTAAATGCAGAATTTCTTTTTAATATTTAATTACATAATGAAAATTAAAATCATACTTTTGTAATAAAAAAGATAATCTTTTTTCAAATTAAAACACCACAAACAGTTTCAAACAACTATATTCAAATGTAAAGCTAGTTGTAGAAATTCAGTATAAAAGTTAAATAAATAAATAGTTAAAGTGTTGAAATACTGAAAATGAAATATATATATATATATATTTTGCAATTTATTTTAATTATTCATTTTCAAATTAAAACACCACACTTTCACTTCCTCAAATATAAGTCTAGTTTAAAAAAAAATACAGTGTAAAAATATCTTGTCACTATAGTGCTCGTAACACTATATCACAAACAAGATAAATCATAAATAAACTAATAATAAATATAAATTATCTGGGGTTGCCAGAAATGTCATGATATAAAAATGAGGTCAGGAAAAAGGATTGGGAACCAGTGCATTATGGGAATACCCAGATGCAGTCCTTACACTGTCACTTCCTTCTCATTAAGGATAATTACTTTTCCTTTTCATTCACAGATGTAGCGTTATCCAGTGGCCTTCTATGTCACGACCCGAACTCGCCCACACAGGGCTGCTGCTCAGAAAGTGCCGTCTTACTGGGAGGATTCGGAGGTTCATTGAGTTCAAACCTCACTGTCAGCAGTGTGGAATATCTGGGCCCTGAAGAGGACCACCCAAACTCAGGTAATGATAAATCTGTCCCTAACTTGTGCATTAATGATGAATGATGGCTTGGTTTGCCGTAAGTTGCCATCTGTCTGTCTGAGTGATTGATTGAATGTGAATAATGGTGGAAAGCACTTTGAAACAACTAAAGTAAAGTGGTGAAATGACAGAAGAAACCAGTGAAGTCCATTTATTCACATCAACTCACGATGAAACAATGCCTGAGGAGAAAATGGATTGATAAAGTAGTCCGTCTTAAGGTTGATGTTAGGAGATCAATGAGGCTGTAGCAATCATTGTAATGAAATGTTCAAGTGCACTCTGGATGATAATGGGACCCTCGTGTTTCATACTGGTGCAAAACACAAACAATAAACAGTTAGTGCACAACTGTGTGAGCATCATTTAACCCAGGGCTGTCAAACTCATTTTAAATCAGGGGCCAAACATGGAGCAGTTTATCTAGAGTGGGCCACAGATTTTAATAATTAGGCCAACAACAACCACCCACTTGTGGTTGTTGTTGTTGTTGTATACACTAGTTAAAATTGCTACTTCTCTGTTATAGGAATAATCTATGGATGTATACGCATAAACGCTCGGAGCCCGGTTTTTGATTTGGGGCCAAGAAAAAACACCCAGTTTGGTGGTACCGAGTCACTGGCACATACTAATATATAAATAATATATAAATGGGCCCATTACCGTGTCACAGGGGCCCCATTTTTAAAATGACTTCTCCTCCGTTAGTTCTCGTTAGATTGGAATGAATGAATATAATGAGACGCTCTGAGCCCTTTTTTTTTTAAAATGGGGACCGGGGACCCACCCCCCCATTTCTGGTCATTTCCAAATTTATAAGAACATAGTCGTGTGATGTATCGTTTCAAAGGTAATTCAACGTAGATAATGATTATGCTTCGCACAATTCGATTACCGGTTCTGTTCATTATTTTTATGGACAGAATTTTTAGGTGCTGCCAGGGACCGGAGGGAACCCGATCTGGGAACCTCAGGATTCCATCTCTGCTGTTTGCAGATGATGTTGTGTTGGCTTCATCAAATCGGGACCTTCAGTGTGCACTGGGGCGGTTTGCAGCCGAGTGTGAAGCGGCCAGGATGAGGATCAGCACCTCCAAATCTGAGCCCATGGTTCTCCACCGGAAAAAAGGTGGCTTCCCCTCTCTGGGTCGGTGTAGAATCCCTGCCTCAAGTGGAGGAGTTCAAGTATCTCAGGGTCTTGTTCACAAGTGAGGGTCGGATGGAGCGATAGACGGATCGGTGCAGCGTCAGCAGTGATGCGGTCGCTGTAAAGAGGGAGCTGAGTCGGGGGGCAAAGCTCTCAATTTACCGATCGATCTACATTCCTACCCTCACCTATGGTCATGAGATTTGGGTAATGACCAAAAGGACAAGATTGCGAATACAGGTGGCCGAAAACAGTTTCCTTTGCAGGGTGGCTGGGCGCACCCTTCGTGATAGGGTGAGAAGCTCAGTCACTCGGGAGGAGCTCGGAGTAGAGTCGCTGCTCCTTCACGTCGAAAGGAGCCAGCTGAGGTGGCTCGGGCATCTGTATCGGGTGCCTCCTGGTCACCGCCCTCGGGAGGTGTTTCAGGCATGGCCTACTAGGAAAAGGCCTCGTGGAAGGCCCAGGACACGCTGGAGGGACTATGTCTCTGAGCTGGCCTGGTGTCGCCTCGGGGTCCCCCCAGAACGGCTGGAGGAGGTGTGCGTGGATCGGGAGGTCTGGGCATCTCTGCTGAGACTGCTGCCTCCGCGACCCAGCCCCGGATAAAAGCGGAAGAAAATGGATGGATATTGCGACAGTTGGTGGTGCCAAATCATTGACACATACCAATATATGAATGGGGTCCATTACACCATATGTGCCACGGGGGCACCAGGGGCCCCATTTTTCAAGTGACTACTCCTTCGTTAATGATTGTTGAATCAGGCTGTTATTTGACATGGATATTCTATGAGCGAATGTTTTGAGCTTCTCTGAGAACTTTTTTTACTCTGTGGAACCAAGTCATTTGACTGAATTCTCAGGAAAGTGGTACGTGCTATTCAGCGCAGAGACGTTCTGCGGGCCCGGCCCAAGTTCATCCGAACTTGTCTCATCATTATTGGGCTCTGGTTAGAGAAACGTATAAATAAATGTACAGCACTGATAATATCATTGCAATAAGTGACAGATTTCAGTCCCTGCAAGATCTTCACTTTCAATTTATTTGATTTTGTGACCAATTCTTATGTAATTTGGGGAAATTTTGTGAAATAATTTGAAAAAAATTGCCTGTATCTTGCACCACAAGAGTTTAATTTAATTGTACCTTGTGTATAATGACAATAAAAAGATTCTATTCTATTTTATTTCTATATAAGCATGTGGAAAATGTGAGCCCTGCTAATATTGTCATTATCATATGTGTATTATTGTGGAGATATCTACAACTGAATTAGTTGGTCATTTACACAATGATTCATGCTTTCTGACTTTTTTTTACTTTCTGCTGCTGGCTGAATTGGATGCTCTAAAGCAGTGTTTCCCAAATGGGGGTTACCTGTCCCCCTAAGGGTACGCAATGACATTGCAGAGGGTACTTGAGAGAGAGAAGTGATACAAACTATAGAAAAATCCATTTTGGCGCCATTAATTCAGTGCTTTTCAACCTTAGGGTCACCTGACACAATCTTGTATTTCTATACATTCACTTTGTGAAATATAAGTTTAAGTTAAACTAAAATGCAGTTAATATACAAATATGTGTGTGTGTGTGTGTGTGTGTGTGTATCTGCGCTCAAACATGATATTAAAAAAAAAAATGTCTTTGGGGTCACCAGAACTTTTTGATATCACAATCCAATAAATGACTGTTTCTTTCCAATTAGTTACAAAATTGGATGATTTAAAATGTGTGTTATTACTCATTCATACAAGCATTATGCTCCAGAGTTGTTTTTGTAAATAGTGAATGGTTGTCTAAGCAAAATGTTGTTGTTGTACAAAAGGGGGTTCTTGGATTCAGAAATAAGAGAAAGGGGGTACTCGAACCAAAAACGTTTGAGAACCACTGCTCTAAAAGGACAGTTTGACATGTGTTTTAACCCATTCAATTAAAGATTAAACTGAATGGGGGGGGGGGGTGTCTAAGAGCAGGCTGCATTACTGTACTTACCTAAAGACTATTTGTTCACTGACTGTTGGAGAGATGTAATATGTTTTCTAATTGTTTTTTTTTATTATAATTACACAAATCAACCACTAGAGGTCCCCACAGACAAGCACATGTTTTCACAGATGTTCACACAAACTGTTCCCAGGTTCTCATTTTGGCATTTAAGGGCAAAATAACAAACATTTGCTGTTTGGTGATAAATTTTTCAGTCTAATGATCAATAATTAGAGACTATTTGAATTAAGTGCATTCAAGTGAATATTGTCATCTGCTCAATAGTTTTTTTGCCTATCATTTTAAACCATGACCAGGCCTTATAGAAGTGAATGTTCCTCTGATTTTCTGTCTTTGAGTATATGATTGAGCAGCATTTATAGTATGCGCTGCCTTAAATATAAAATAGATTATTTAAAAACAAGAAAACACAAAACCCACTTAAGACAAAGACATATTACACAACTGTGAAATGGCAACAACAAACAAACATGCAATAATCAAAAAGTTAGAGACTTTTTGTTGTTTTAACCTCCATCAGTTTATTATTACTGTATCGCTTTTACCAAATTCACATTTGCATTTGAACTTATACCAACGGTGCAACCAAATATGGCTTTGCTCTTATTGTTCTTTTTGTTACACTCCCAAACTCCCTTTCCCTTGTATTCCCCCCATCACATGGGTGTATAACTGCCATTCATTTTGACATGTTTTTCCTTTTGATAAAGTGTGTTTTATCCTTTCATATAGGGAGGGCTGGTGAGGATCACAATTAAGCTACAGAATAAACATTTTATTTTTCTTTTCTTTGCAAATGTTGCTAAAATATTGCACTTCTCATCGTGTTAAACGTTGACAATATATGTACACATGGTAAAGAAGAAAAAGGATATAAATGCAAAAATAAAATAAATGTCGAATCAAACTCAACAAGCTATTTTTGACTTGAACAACAACTGGACTTCACTCCTTCAATTACTTCTTTATTTTTATTCAAAGTATTGTTTGTAGGTACTAAGCCTCACAAGGAAAATACACAATACAACAACAATTAGAAAACCATTCCTTTCTTGAAATCAAAGTTTACTTATCAACTTTTTACCTTTGAAGTGTTATTGAAGTGTATTTTAATATATTTTACGATTTTAATTCAGTACAACAAGGTTTTCCACTTCCAATCTTAATTAGATTAAATTATTGGTGTTTTACAGTCTTTAACATGTGAGTATATATTATTTATTTGTCAAGTCTTAAAGAAACAAATCAAATATTTATAGTCACCATTCTTTTTAACTCCACAAACTGCTTTTAACCATTTTATCTGAACGTATTTGTACTTCACATTAACCAGATCTGGTTTCAACTACACAGTTAACATGGCACTTGAAATAAGCTTAATCCATATTTAAATGAAGCAAGTACATCAACCTAATAAACAGGATTTTAATCGCCTTTTCATTTCCAAACCTGACAGATAAATTAACAACAAATGCATTCAACTGAAGTTTTCATGCTCAACAATGTTAAAGTCCAGGTTTCCTTATTACTTTTGAATGAATTTTCCAAGCAAAAGAAGTTGAAATGAAACCCGTGTTTGTATTTCGAGGCTCTTACCACGACTAGTCCATCCAGACATGTAAAGAGTCATCACATCAAAGTTCAGTCCCAACTGAGGGTCAATAATTATTTCCTCATGTAGCTGCTGAACAAACACTGCCACAGTGACAGGTTAGTGTCATTAAAAGGTGTAATTCAGGTGTGCACACTCACAAGTGGGAGGGGCTTCCACCTGGCCCCTCCCCCTGCTTAGCAGGAGGGAGGGAGGGAGCTACAGGCAGTTTGGCAGAACAATAAATAAAGATTATTATTTTTCCCCCAGAAAACCTTAAAATGGGGAAACTTTTTAACCCCTTTTTTGCTCCTTTTCAAGAAGTTCGGACACTTTTTTCTGACTTAACTACCTTTTGCCAATAAATATCAACATTTTCCTATTTTTTTGGACATTTTTGAAGTTATTTTTGACACTTTTAATACATTTTTTTTTCTTTTTGTTCCACGTTTTTTCCCTTTTTCACTGCTGTTTGTCACATTTTGCTCATTTAAGCTATCCTTTGCCATTACATACCACCTGGTTCGTTTTTATTTGCCCATTTTTGGCCACTCTTAACTGATTTTGGCCCAATTTACTCACTTTTCACTCTTTTCTTGCCACGTTTTTTCCACTTTTGGAACATTATTTTCCACCTGTTATCATGTTTGCCTCCACTCACTCGTCAAAAAAACGTAGTGGACCAGACCACTTTCAGTTGATGGCCGACTGGGACGATGCCCGGTGTGCCAGATGGCCAGTCCACCCCTGGTGATGGATGTAGTAAGATATGGACCAAAACTCATATCTCAATAATTTTGCTCAAAATGGCGATAAACAATATTAATCTCTGGGTTAAATTTGCTGATGAAAAATGCCACACAGGGTCATTTATTAACAAACAGCTGCACAATGTGTGCCACTTTTGGTTTTTTTCCCTCTAAGGGACAGCACGTGTGAGTGAGTTCTGTATTGTGGTTTGATTAGGGGAAGGTCTGGGTTAGGACGTACTCAAAAATCCATCTAACTGAGCTTTTCATGCTGTTCTGAGAAGTAACGCGAGCAATGATACTATAAATTATATTTATCTCAAAAATATGGAAAGATTGTAAAGAAGAACACTGTTTGACTGTACTCTAGGAATAATATTAAATACTTGTATGATGTTATTTGTACTGTTTGTTTATTTATTTATTTGAGCAACATAAAAAACACATTTAATGTACAATACGTAACACGTATTTAAAGGAGAAAGTGCTCAAAAGGAGTTGGCAGAGTTCAAGTTAACTTATTGGTGCCTACCCCTCCTTCACACAATAACATTTTAAACTTCGCATTTGGTTTTCCATTATGTAAGAATACTATACAAACATATACAGTGCATATACATACATATTTTTTGTCATTTACGTTCATTCGTGATAAAAGTAATGGAAAAAAAACACAATATTTTCTTTTTTATCGTTTATGTTTGTTTGTAACAAAAAGTAAAGAAAAAAATAAACCAAAATATATTTTTTTTTTTTATCGTTTATGTTCGTTTGTAACAAAAAGTAAAGAAAAAATAAACCAAAATATATATATTTTTTTTTTATCGTTTATGTTCGTTTGTAACAAAAAGTAAAGAAAAAATAAACCAAAATATTTTTTTTTTTTTATCGTTTATGTTCGTTTGTAACAAAAAGTAATGGAAAAAATAAACCAAAATATTTTTTTTATCGTTTATGTTTGTTTGTAACAAAAAGTCATGGAAAAATAAACCAGAATATTAACTTTTTTTTTATGTGTGATTGTATAAATAAAAACCAGTAAAATATAGGCGATATTGTCATTTTCTGTATCGCTAAAAATATAAAACTTGATATACCTTGGATTTCAATGTATTGCCCAGCCCTAGATGTATTACGCAGTTTGAGATAATACAATTACTTTTAAAACGTATTTGCTTCTTCTGTGTAGCTCATCAAACCAAACCCAATATTGAAGTTTGTTCTGTTCTTTTGTGTTTCCCAGTAGCCGCTCCACTTCAGGACTGTGAACGACTAGAAGAGAATGTTCAACGAGCTCAGGACGAGGGAGAAGAAGAGGTGCACCCTGCGGGGGATTTACCCGATGGGTTGCAGGACGTGGGCGAGCAGATGGAAGAACGATCAGAGGAAGAGACCACCTCAGGAACTTCACCACCCCAAGTTCCTCTCAAACTTTTGCCCCAGCCCAGTAGCGGAGATGGTGAGGTTAACCGACTGTCAGTTTATTTGAGATGTGAGTTTTTGGGGTACTTTTCTCATTTTCTATTATGTGCTTTGTCTTGGAAATGCATATTTGTTGAAACTTGTTCAGATGTTTTTAAAAGTGTCAAAATAAAGTTCCTGGCCATGTTTATAGTATTTGTAGTTGTTGTATATAGACATGATAAATATAAGGCCTCATTAAAGGAACTTTAAATATGATTGTTCTCTGTCTGATTGTGTTAGAAATAATTGGCCCTTACATGTAATTCCAGAAAGTCAATTTTGTCTTCTTTTTTTAAATAATATGTTAAGCTTTCATTTATTCACACAACTTTATCAGATTGCTTTGATGTAGGGATACATCAAAGCAATCACTAGACGCCTCTGAGGATGACTGACAGTTGGCAGTCATAATCTGTCTGACACCTGCTGCTTCATCTACTGCCTGAAAAGTAAAAGTGATACAATTATAGTGCAGTATCAGTGTAATGGGAAAGTGTAAACAGTGCTTATTTGCAAATACACACTGTGTAGGTTACAGAAAATGAAGAAAATGAATAGAATAGAACTTTGTCATTGCAACAAGTGCAACAAAATTGCAAAAATCCTTCAGTCAGTGAAAACAACAAGAATTTAAAATAGAATGAATATGAAACAAAGATAAGTGTGCAAAATATAATTTTAAATAAGTTAAAAAAAAATCATGTATAATGTATAAGTAAAAATGCATAAATAATTGTAAGAAAAATAAGAGGCAGTAAATGAATCATTATCATAACTAAGTTAACATGTTCTTCTTCTTCTTATAGAAAACATGTTCATTTTCAGCATTAAAATCATTTCCATGAAATGAAACTCCTCCCACACAATGTTAAAGTGTTGTCATTGTTTTTCACCCTATCTGCTCAGACTCTGGCCCCGTGTCACTTCCTGCTCACCTGCCTAACTCCTACCTTCCTAAGGAGCCTCCACCCAGGGCCTCTGACAGCATGGCCTCCATCACCCTCCCCCTACGAGGGCCCCTGGCCAACAGCTCAGGGTCCCCACATATCGGCAATATGATCCACCCTCCCATGCCTCCGAGCTGCATCATGGAGGAACTGCAGAGAGCCTTCGCTTCCAAGAACCGACAGGAGAGGTGAGCGACACTACATTAACTGTACAGTATATTCACCACGTTAATGAAAACACATTTATTTCTACTCTTTTGTTGCAGCTATTAAATATGATCTTCTTTTTGACATGCTTTTTTATGTTCTTTACCACATTTCTCTCCAACTCTCACTGAGGTGGAGGAAGTTAAATGAAAAGTTTAATTTCTAACATGATTCAGACACAACATATTTAAACAACACTGTTAGCTTCATATACCGTTACATGTCTTCTTCTTTTTTTTTTTTGGAATAGTTTATAAAATGTATCTTTAGCAGAGTTGGGATCAAATACATTTTTCATTTACAATTACGTTTTCAATTATCCATGTTCAATTACGATTACAGTGACCAGCATTTTTTCTAATTACAATTAAATTTCTTTTTTTTTTATCCTCAGAAAGTTAATTACAATTATGTTCTCAATTACTAAAGTTCAATAAAAAATTAATCACAATTACGGAGCCTGAAATAAATAACATAATAAAAAGCTTTTTGTTAGCGTCTCTATTGATAACAGGTCCTAAATCAGCTGTAAAATACACTAAAAACAAACATCTATCATCTAATTTATTTCCTATTTATTAGTTACCTTGTTATGCTTCATAATCAATGAAAATATAGGTTTTATTATTTTTGGTGTGGGTGTCTGAGCCTTTTTTGTGTCAGTATACCTATTGATTTCATTTTTTTGTAATAGTAAGATGTAGGAACGCTTGATATGAAACATATTTTAATAATTGTAGAACTGTAACATTATAATTGACCATTTTGATAGAATTTCCAATTACAAAGTAAATTAAACTCAGTTACAATTTAATTATGATTATGACAGCAACATAATTTTAAAATGACAATTACAATTACACCATAACTGGAATTATTTATCAATTACGTGATTGCAATTAGAATTGATTCCAACCCTGATCTTTAGTTTTGCTACAAACAGAGTAAATAGTGAATAGCAGAGTAGAGTCAGTAGGTGGCAGAATTAGGCCACATTAGGGTGGTCCATTAAAGCCTGGATTAGAACCCTGCATTAGGTTTCTAATCCAGAAGATGATTTAGGAGGAAAGTTGAGAAAAAAGGAGATGTTTTAGAGGTTGCACTCACTGCTCAAAATGTCCTGGAATTTGACTAATAATAATATTTATAATTCATTTTATTTAAAAGCACCTTTCAGGCCACCCAAGGACACTTTACAATAAAAACAGAATAAACTACAGACTAATTACACATACATTATACTATATTTTATTTTATTTTGAGCATCATTGCATTGAAAAAAAAAATGAAACATGGTAGAATATATAAACAATATACAGTCATTCTCATCAAAGTGTCTTGAATAGGAATAAAATAAATACAAATTATTTTTTAATGTTTCATAATTCTACTTTTGAATAAAAAGTGCAATTAACAATTTGCATAGGTGTTTTTTAATAGGAATCAAATTAACAGTGAAAAAAAAATCTATTACGATTTTTTATTTTTATTTTTTTACCGGCAGAAGATATTAGCTGGAAAGATATATTTATTTTTTCAAATAAAAAGTGTAGTTAACAATATGCAGTCATTCTTGTTAAAGTGTCTTGAATTCAAATATAAAACAAAACATAAAATATGATTAGAACTACAATTGATCTTTATTTTGTGAAATGTTTTCATATATTTATGTTATATAATTTTTCATATTTATATATATTATATATATAATATTTTTACGTTATATTGTTTTATATTACATTTTTACAAGATATACATGAATGATTATTATTATTAAATAAATAAATATGTTTCTGATCAAATTTTGTTGTTAAACGTTAAGAGTGATTGTTTTCAAAAATGTTTTTTTACACCAATTTGGTGAAATTTAATAATCTCCCACCTGATGATTTCTCGCGGCACAGTGGTTGAAAAACCCTACACCATGTTAATAGTATGAAGCTATTCTTGCAACCTCGAAATATCAAATATTTTGCATAAAATTTAAAAACCAAAATTATTTGGCAACATATTAAAAAAAAATCTAGAGAATCAAAAAATGATAGTTTTTGGGACCACCCTAGGTCACGTTCATAAATGTTATTTTGATGCTGCAGGACTCTCTTTAGTGCATTAAGGCTTTTAAAGATATGAACAACACTGATATGAATTTGTTGCATTTCTATTGATTGACTGTTGATTGATCTTGACTTTTATATCAGTTTCATTCCTTAAAACCCCCCTCACCTGTTAGACTCTTAACATCTGTTGGATGTGTGTGTGCCCCTCCCAACCCCCCAACCCCCCAACCCCAGTGTCCATGAAGGGTGTGAGCAGGGCTCGCCCCCCCGGCTGTGGTGCTCTGATGGAAGGATGTCTCGCTCCTGCAGCGCTGAGAACCAACACATGTCGTTTTTTGGGGGCGGCTGTGTCCTGGGGGGAGGGTCCGACTGGCCCAAGAAGGAGGCTGAGGAGAACAAGGAGAACGTGCGGCTGGACCAGTGCTTCTCCAACACCTCAGGCCTCCCCAATGACCTGGAGGGCTGGAACGAGTCCGTCATCTCTGGTGGGTCCAGGAGATGGAAATGTAGAGTCAAATTAGGATTGTACAGTTTTGGACTGTTAAACGATACTTAGGCAGGTTCAGTGAAAACATGCAACAATAGCAATTTTGTTTTATTCGACTTTTTAGATTTGATTTGATTTTGTTTTATTCTATTCTACCTATCTATTTGTTCACAACTTTTACGGACAAAATTTGTAGGCACAGTCAGGGCGTTGAGGGGGTCCGGTTTGGGGGCCTCAGGATTGCATCACTGCTGTTTGCAGATGATATGGTCCTGTTGGCTCCATCAAGCTGCAACCTGTGAAGCGGCCGTGATGAAAATCAGCTCTAAATCCGAGTCCATGGTTCTTGACCGGAAAAGGGTGGAGTGTCTTCTCCGGGTTGGAGATAAGATCCTGCCCCAAGTGGAGGAGTTCAAGTACCTCGGGGAGAAAGGAGATAGAGATCGACAGGCGGATTGGTGCAGATTCTGCAGTGATGTGGAGTCTGAACCGATCCATTGTGGTAAAGATGGAGCTGAGCCAAAAGGCGAAGCTCTGGATTTACAGGTCGATATACGTTCCTACCCTCACCTATGGTCATGAGCTTTGGATCATAACTGAAAGAACAAGATTGCAGTTACAAGCAGCCAAAATGAGTTTTCTCCGTAGGGTGGCTAGGCTCTTCCTAGAGATAGGGTGAGAAGCTCAGTCATTTGTGAGGGGCTCAGAGTAGAGCTGCTGCTCCTCCGCATTGAGAAGATCCAGATGAGGTGGCTTGGGTGCCTAATTAGAACGTCCCTCTGAAAGGAGACCTCGAGGAAGACTCAGGACACGCTGGAGAAACTGTGTCTCTCAGCTGTCCTGGGAACGCCTCGAGATCTGCTGCTGCCCCCGCGACCCGGCAACAGAAAAGCGGAAGAAAATGGATGGATGGATGAACATTCTATTCTATTTTTTTTAATCTTTATTATTTATTTAATTTTTTTTTTTTTTTATCTTAGGCAAGTTCATTGTGAAAACATAGAACAATTCCAAATTATTTCAGGGCCTTTCAGTGTCAAACTATGTTATTACTAATTCAATTTTTTCTTTTTTTTTAAATTAAATTTTACTTTATTGTATTGCATTATATTCTTTTTTTCCCCCTTTATTTTATTTTGGACAGCATGGTGTAGTGATTAGCAGTCAGCCTCAAAGAAAAAAGGTTCTGTGTCCTATATGTGTGGCGTTTGCATATTCTCCCCATACTGGCGTGGAGTTTCTCCATTCATTTATTTATTCGTTTATTTGACATGGACTGTGTACATTCATCAACTTTTGAACGATACATGAGCAAATTCAGTGAAAACATGCAACAATTTCAAATAATTTTCTCATTTGAATTTGATCCTATTTTAGCCCCACTATAAATGTACGTTATAATTATGAATCTATCTGTATTTGTGGTTGCAGGTACGCTTCCTCGCAGGCTAAGAAAGGAGTTGCTTGCTGTCAAACTACGAAACAGACCCAGCAAACAGGAGTTAGAGGACAGGAACATCTTTCCTGCGCGGAGCGACCAGGAACGACAGGAAATCCGCCAACAAATTGAGATGAAACTTGCCAAGTAAGCAACAAAGATTTTGTAAATTTTCCCGAATTATCCACCTGAAAAATAAAGGAAAGTGATGTTAAAGAGTAACTAAACCTTGAATACACTTTTTGCTGCTGAAAACAAATGTATATGGTTGTGAAGTAGCATTGTTGATTTGTTCTTGTCCAACTCAACAGTAAGAATGACTGCCCTCTATGGGTTGAAACTGGCTATTACAATCATATTTTGCTATTGGCTAAAAAGGAGGCCAATAATGTTTTAGAGGCAGCTATTATCACGAACAGTGATGTGCTGTGAGCACTAGGGTTGGGTAGGCAGGGCTTTGCAAATCGAGACCACCAATGTCGACACCAATGACAATTCCATATGTTTCTGCTGGCAAACGTTAATCAAACAAAATCAACATTGTAAAACACCATTAGAGAAACTTACAGAATTATTTAATATAGCCTCCATACTCTCCCAACAAGATATATCTCATGACACGGCAGCACATTTGTTGTTTGTGTTGGAAACACAGAAACACGGAGAAAACGACAGCAACGACAACTCGGAACAGCCTCAGTGAGGCGCATCCATAAAGCCAATCCTTCCTTTTGTATCGTTCACTGTGAAAAATACAAACACTTCTCTGACCTTACCTTTGCTGAAGGTCTGGTAGCTCAGGTGTTGGTCTCCATCTTTTAAAAGCTGTCGTTTCACCTCAAAAGAAAGTTTCTTTATCGTCTCTAGCGCTGTCATCCTGTGTGTAGTGTTATCCCGCCCACTCACTAGAGAACGTAGCAGCAACGGCCACGCTGTATCAACTCACTAATGCACTGTGAACTTACGTATAGCATTTAGCATAGCACGGTTACGTCCAAAGGCAGCGTACAGAGCTCTCTTTTTACGTAAATGGTTTTCATCTTGGGGAACTGACTGCGCATGTGCAAACACATAAAACACGCAATGGGAACAGAGGCAGAGCAGCAATGTGCTTTTGGAAGAGGGTGTGGCTTCCTCCTGCCTTACAGCGGAGTGAGACTGTGCAGCATCTCTGCAGTACCAGGAAATAGCGCTGTTTAGTCATTTGGCTATGAAAAGCACAAAATGCTGACACTTTCAAACTTATAGGTACTGTAGGCTATCAGGAATGGAAGAATAAATAATTTATAAATATAATATAACTAAAACAAATTATCAGAATATCAATTCACCCTTGGGTAGGCACTGCCTACCTTGCCTTCCCTGACGGCACGTCACTGATCACGGACCACCACTGTCTTTTCATATATTTCCAGCCAAGATGAAACCACGCCCCTTCTCCACTACTCAATTTAACAATTAGGCTGTGTTGGAAATGTCACACTAACGTACTACTCATACTAAGTCTGATGGCAAAATTAGTATGTGGTGTGTTCCGTTCACGTTAGACAGTATGAAAAGATTGAGTATGCGAGAAATACCCAGTTGTTTACTATATCAGGGCATTTTTTAAGTATGCACAGTAGGCACATGAGTCATACTCAACCCCCCCATGATGCATTGCGAGCTGAACGTAAAATCATCCCGGGACCAGCTTCAAGCTAAAAGTCAAACATCCCCTTTTCAAAATAAAAGCATCTATTCTTGTCTCACATTAGGGAGAAAGGTTGATAATTAACAGAGATATTTAGCCTCAGTGTGCTTCAGGTTTTTGTCCTTGTAGGTTTGAAATGCATCTTGGGAAACTTGAAAGTACACTGCAGTGGGAACGCTCATCATCGGTCATCGTCCTAACCACACTTATTGTATATCGTAGTGTTGTAGTAGTCGAGACCAGTCTTGGTCTCGAGACCAAATTTTAAAGGTCTCGGTCTCGTCTCGGACTCGGAAGCATTTTGACTCGGTCTTGTCTCGGACTCGGGATTTTCCCTCAAGACCGTTCGAGACCAGCACTAATTCCTGCTATTTTTAAATAGGTGAAGCCTGTTCCATTTACCGAGGTCTGTGTGTGTTTAATAAGTCTGTGTGTGTCCGACTGAAAGTCTGCATGTTTATGCCTCTGTCCATCCACTTTTCATTATATCCATGTCTTTTAAGGCTTTTATTACACAGTGTCGGCTGTAGTCGACATCTTGGATTATGTCATCTCCAGCGCGTCATCGCCACAAGTCGTGCAAGAGCAGAATGACTCAAAAAACTGTAACAAGGTCTTATATTAGTCTATTTTCTTTTTAAAGTGGTGTTTTTTTGTGGCTTTAGATTCCAATTACATATTTGTATATAATATCTTCCCTACAATATAAATAACTTCACAATATAACTATTTTTATAGTTTCTGTTTCCACTGTATTCAGAATAATAATAATCTTTCTCAACAAGAACTGTTGATTGATTTGTCACATGACTGTTCCAGGGTTTGAGTTTGTTTTATTTAGTTTCACCATGTTATTTCTTGGCAGAAATGCTTTGAAACACTTGCTGTACATTCAGCTGACATAAAAATCTTGTTTTCAAATTTGTACAATAATTGTGAATTTATCAGTAGCAGTAGTAGTTTTAATATTCTAGTTAATTTTTTGCAGGCACCATTTTTCTCCGTCAAATGTATTTAAAAGAAACTAAAACTAAAGAGAGAATTTTATTTAACTGTCAAACCTTGTCATAAGTTTATCTATTTCTATATTTTTTTTTAATTAAAAAAAACGTTTATGGTCTTGTCTTGGTCTCGGTGCATTCTGGTCTTGGGCAAGTCTTGGTCTCGGATAGTGTGGTCTTGAACACAACACTAGTATATAGCAGACAGTATATACTCATTGAGTGTGTTGTATATAAGTATGTTAGTGTGCGATTTCAACCACAGCCTCAGTCTCCTCAAACATACATATTTACACAATACAAATAGAATAAATTAAGAAATACATATATCATTTAAGAAAACACCAGATTGTTAACGCCCTCCATGTATCATGATAACCATCATGTTACATAAAATGGACTTGGTTAATGACACAGATTTGAAATGTGTTTGCACCTCTTAACAGATCGAGACAGGACAAACCTATATAGGCAAGTGCCTATTATGTAACAGCCATTGTAGTTGGAGGATAGAGTGAGAAATCGGATCAGTATGGATTATCTGTTTGGCACAGGCTTGATCTACTGTATATTTTTATGTAATCTACTAGGATGAAACTGTTATAGGGTGTTGATTTTTTCAAAGAGGAAAGACTTCTTTTTGAAGATAGTTTAGAGTAGTCACTGCATGGACGCTGAGGTATTAGTTTGAACAGTGACCGGCAGGGTTGATGTAATTATAATTGTAATTTTAATTAAAAAAATTCTGTTGCTGTTATAATCATAACTGAGTAATAATTGAGTTCAGATACTGTAATTGACTTTGCAATTGGCGTGGAAATTCTAGGAAAACTGTCAGTACCAAGGCATAAAAATTTTAAAATTTTTTTTTTTTTTTTTTTTAGAAAAGGTTATTATAAGACCATAAAAACCAGTTCAAATAGTTAAGCTCACTTAAACTGGAATGAAAATCCAGTAAGGCATGAAAAATAAAAATAATGTGGGAAAAACACCCACATTTCAGAGATAAGGCTGTAAATCTATCTATAAAAGCAAGGAACGTCTGTGTGCGTGTGTGTGTGTTTGTGGAGCGAATATCTACCCGGCGCGGTATCTGATCGACCTGAAATTTTGTCAACAGCTTCCAAATACCCCGAGTGTGTGCATCTGTTATTTTGGAGTAATTCGCACAGAGCTGAGAGGGTGTGGGCTCTCTAGTGATTTGATGAAAACATTGGAACATAGGGATGACATCATCACTGTAGAGGTAGGACTGATGACAATGCGCCAGGCACGTGATGCTGTCACCTGAAGTCCGAAATGCCCGCCTGGCCAGCAACGCTGCGCGCGAGGTAAGACGGTATGTAGCAGAAACACCTCAGCAGCAGGTGGAACACTTTAACGCAACAGAGTATGTACACCTCTTTTTACATCCAACCTTCAAACACATACTCAATTGGCCATTAATGACAACTCTACTTAAGCTCCTCCCACTATATGAATACATACCTCCGACGGGCACTGAACTAGTAAGGCATAAAAATGGAAAGATCTTTGACTTTTTTTTTTTTTTTTTTTTTTTACTGTTGAGACTATTTTAATATTTGAAGAAAAAACAAATTAAATCATATACTGACAGAAAAGAGGCTCAGACGCCCACAACAAAATATTAATACTAATATTTGTATTGATTAGGAAGCCCAACAAAGTAAATGTATTTTACAGCTGATTTAAGACGCAAGTCAAACTGACCCGTTAACATAAGAGATGCTAACAGAAAGCTAACACAGGAGGAAAGTTACGTTTTATTGGGCTATTTATTTCAGGCTAAGTAATTGTGATTAATTGTAATTGAACTTTAGTGGTTGAGAAAGTAATTGTAATTGACTTTCAGGGGGAATAATAATGGCAGTGGCTATCCATGTGGTTGTTATATCAATATACCGACAGTCTATGCAGTGCCCCTCATTGACCCATTTAGGTCATGTGACTAAGACTAAACCTAAGGGTAAACCTAACCCTAGCCCTAAAAATTGTTGCGATATAGGGTTATAACCTCACCCTAAGATGCTACGTATGTGTACTTCAGTAAACTTACCAATAGCTTCGGGGGTTGTCTGTACGGCAACCACACAATTTCTATAATAATTGTGATTTTAATTGTAATTGGAAAAAATGCAGATTGTCGTAATCATAATTGAGTTGTAATTAAACATGGATAATTAAAGACGTAATTGTAACTGAAAAATGTAATTGAGCCCCCAACCTTGGTAGGAAATATTAATAATAAACATGTGGTTTTATATAACTGTGTCTATTGTTGTGGTACTTTGTGCAGTGCAACGAGTACACTCTACTTCCAGGAAAAGTGTTTGTTCTGCAGATGTTTGTGTGTTCCTTAATAACACACTGCCTGCACACTAATAGATCAGCTGTTGTTTGTAGTGAATGTGCTCCCTCCCTCACACC
This sequence comes from Gouania willdenowi, assembly GCF_900634775.1. Classification (NCBI taxonomy): domain Eukaryota; kingdom Metazoa; phylum Chordata; class Actinopteri; order Blenniiformes; family Gobiesocidae; genus Gouania; species Gouania willdenowi. The sequence goes on along the minus strand of NC_041050.1, from coordinate 34,123,479 downwards.
ACTGCATCAAACAGGGGCGCACCACATTGTTACATAATCTCACACTTACACCTACGCGCATGTACTCTCTAAGTGTCTGCGAGGCAACTAATATTACTCAATCCTCTATTCTTAGATCCACGGGAACAAATCGTCTCATTCTTATTGCAGATAAACATGTGGATGAGTTGATGAAGCAAAGAGTGAAGGGTGGGGGTGCGGGGGGTAGCTAGATGTTGCATCACAGTGATCAGACATGGAGACTCTACTTATTGCACAGACGTGAGAGAAAACATTTGTTCCGAGTTGCAGCTTCTGATGTAATGAAGAGTGTTAACCTGAGCAATGAAAGTACAACTGCAACCTGCAGCTCTTTGACAATTTTGCAATGGCTCCCTATATATAAAGAATTGTTTTCTTACAGAGAGTATTAATGATTAATGACACTGACACTAAATAAAATCATGATATAAGAATTCAACCTAAAAAAAAAATCATGTTGTGCAATAACACCTCCTACAGACCGTCAACTTTTCTTAAACCTGTGGCTAACCTTAAGTTTGAAATCCCCGGTGAGATAATCAACTAAAAGACTATTCTGGAAGAAAATAAAGATTTTAATTGTGTGGGGAACAGATTAATTTATGTACCGACTAAATATACTTGCTTGATATGTGACAAGAAATTAGCAAATAGCATGTGCTGACCGACATGATGATCATGTTATCAAATTCAAGTTATTTGTGTTGCCCTTCAAAGATCTTAACTAAAATAATTAAAAAATAAATAAATAACATTATTCAATATAATTTAACTGTATAGAATTGTATACACTGTATTATGGAAACATATTGCATTCACTAGAAGAAGAAAAAATAAATCAGGTTTTTCTGAATAACTCATTTTTTGGGTTGTTTTTTGGGCTGTTTTTCTGTTTTTCAGACAATTTTTTTAATGTATTTCAGAATCATTTTTCATCATTTTCATCATCAATCATGGTTTTTGGAGTCATTTTTTTGTGTTTTTTGTGCAATTTATTTATTTTTTAATTAACGAGATCCTTGGAAATTCCGGGAGAACAGAGTAATTTTTTTCTGTTTTTCTCTCTAAGTTTTTTCTATTTTTCTGACTATTTTTTTCCTGGGTTTTTTTTTTTTTTTTTTACTATTTCAGGAAAAAAAAAAATAAACTTAAAAAAACAGAAAATATAAGTCTGAAAGACAGGAAAAAAATTGTCTGAAAAACTGAAAAAAATAGCCCATAAAACAAACCAAAAAAATACATTATTCAGAAAAAACTGTTTTTTGTAAATGCAATACGCCTCCGCACTGTATTGTCTTCTTTAACAAGGTCTTTTTTTTTCAGTTCTGGGACTTTAATCCTGGTGAGATGATGCAAAATGGCTGCTTTGAGAGTAAAGATTGCAGACCGCTGATTTAGAGTGATGTATTCATGTACAACATCCCATCTATGGGGAAATACATAAGGCTATATATAGCTGTGTTAAATCAAGAAAAAAGTCAAAATATCACACAGAGGAGTACCATAAACCTCATTCACGACTCCTCATTTCTATCTAGTCAGCTGTTTCATCTCCCCAGACATTCATGATAATAAAAACCTGCTGCACGTTCACATCAGATGGAGTAGAAAACACCACTTAGACCTCAAGGGGATAGTAGCACCTTATCTATCTGTTATGACAGTAATAGATGCTCTTTCTATCTTTAGAGTCCCCCCCCCCACTGGACGCACTGTGCCGTTTCTAATCTTAGCTCCTGACTCTGTTCAATAATGCATCGTTTCATGCGCTCCCTCCCCTGCACAAATGTCGGAGCGTGATATCAGCAGAAAAAATACCAGCAGGGTAGGCGGAGGTGGAGGAGGTGAAACCTTCTGCTGGACTTGAAAAATGAGGACAAACTCATATTGTCTAATTTGGTGCTGTTGTCGGCTTAAATAATAGCCTGAGAACCAATGAATCTTTGATTCTCCTTCCCTTTGTGTGGACATATTTCACCCTCTTGGTGCAATAGTGAAACTTTCCATTGAAGCGCATTTAAGTCTGGGAATCTGACCATATTTTGACCTGTTACTACTCAGAATCAGAAGAATCAAAATGTTCTGCTGCTTAGTGACAATGATAATATCTAATTTGTAAAATGTTAACTCGAGTGTGACAGTTGTTGCTCATGAACTTGGAGGAAAACTGCTGTTAAAGCTTTAATGCTGACTACATATATTTAAGCTTTTGGTAACGTGTACAAACATGTGTTCATTGCCAATAAACACATACAGCCAAAGGAGTTGGCAATTCTTTTTCGCAATGCAATTTGTTCGAGTTATTGTAAAAGTTATTAACCTTTACGTTTCATGTTGGCACTATTGGCCATGTCCTATAAAAGAATATTTTGTGCTCGCGTAGGCATTGTTAGTCAGAGGTTTGTTTAGCTTGAAGAATGAGAAACATCCCCACAGCCTGAAAAATCTAAACGAGTCTCCTTTCAAGACACGAAAACTAAGGCAGTGGAGCGGTGTGTTGCTAAAAATAGCCCCCGCCGTGTGTATGGAGTAGTGAGAAGCTCTTTCTGTGTTACTAGGGAGAAGGGAGAATCTGTGAGGAAAGACTATTGTCTCCAAGAGGCTGTGCTGTTGTTGCTAGGCAACACTCGCCGATCAGGTCAATAACACGGTGGTGTTTTCAGAAGCTTCAATTGTGTTTTTTTGGGATTTTTTTTTTATTTGTTGTTGTTGCTTCATCTGTTTGAGATGTGTGAAGGAAGGATAATTACAGGGTTTGTGGAAGAGTCGTGACATACAGAGACATTCGCTACCTCATGATGTTTATTTCTTCAACACAAGCTAAACAAACGTCTGAATGGAGCACAGAATAATATACTATTAGAGAATAAGAAATTTGTCTTTGTTGTGTTTTGATTTTTTGTTTTTTTTTTTTTTTTTTTACAATAAAGATAGAGAAATTTACTCCCAAAAAAAACATAGGAAAACTACAAATATGGACAACAATAACAGGGGGGGAAAAAAACAACAAAAACACAGATTGGTCATTATTCTAAGCTGAAATGAATGTCTGATTAAAGTTGCCAATAGCTTGGCTAAAGTGATGGAAAGTACGGGTACATGTCTTTTTTTGTTGTGTTTTTTTTAATGCCGTTGTCATTTTGTTTTGTTATTTCTTCTAATTTATGTCTGTCCCACAGTCATATATTTGCACTATGTTTTTACTGTCTGCTATTCTATAGTGTTGCATGTGAACTACTCTGGGGATCAATAAAGGTCTATTCTATTCAGTTCTATTCTATTTAGAGTAGTGGTCTGAGACATGCTTGATTGGATCAAGGTGAACTGTAGGAAAAAGGAGGACAGCAAGTATGTGTGAACACTGACACAAAGACAAATGACTAGTGATGAGTTTCTTCAAAAACAATAATCTACTCATTTAATTATCACCCAGAAACAGAGTTTAATTCTTCTGATAATTATCTTTTAATTAAGATAATTTCTTAAAGGGATTGTTGTTATTCTATAACACACGGTCATTCTTGTTCATTAGCCTAATTAATTACCTACAATGGTGCATCATAATATGCACTATTTAACAGAATCAGTGTTGTCAGATTAACTCACCATCAATTCCTCACTTTGTGTCCTTTTTTAATTATTATTTTCTCATTTTATTTAAACAAAAAGTAGATTTAAAGGTAATTTTGTTGAAAATATAAAAAGAAGGAAAAAAAATAAAAGAATTTTGCTCTTCAGTGCTTATCAAAAGGGTTTTTTGTGTGTCTTGGGGGTGCCATAAACGCATGCACAGAACCCATCTATAAAGTGTGGGTTCTGGCTGTGATAAAGGGATAAAGAGAGGCCCGCTGTGTGGTGACATTCTACCATCGCCGTCCTTTCCACCTTTAGAGGTCTCTCTGTGATGTGGGCCGCTCGCTGTCTGAAGTGCAGGAGCCCTTTATGTGGTTCCCATTTATTATTTATACAAAGTGCACTAACTTTGGAGCGTTTTGTTAGGCTTTGATGCAGATTGAGCCTTTGTAGAGACAAAGGAAGATTTCTAGTTTTGTGCTGAAAGCTTGCTAATATTGTTTTATACCAGGGGTCTGCAATCTTCACTCTCAAAGGAGCCATTTTGTCTAATCTCACCTGCATTGAAATCCTTCTGGAGCCGAAAAAATATCTTCTACAATGTATAACATTCTATACAGTTAAAAGAGTATAGAATAATATTATTATGAGTTAATAGATTTGAAGGTCTACAAAAAATAACTTGAATTAGATAACACATGATCATGTTGGTCAACACATGCTAATTGCTCATTTCTTGCTACATATCAAGTGTACATATTAAGCCAACATGTTGCCAATTGAATAAATCTTTCCACACACAAATAAAGTCTCTATTTTTTTTTTCAGAATAGTCTTTTTGTGAGTTTAATTATCTTACCAGGGATTTAAAAGTTTAGGTTAGCCACAGGTGTATTTAAAGTTGATGGTTGGTGAAGTAGGAAAGAGGAAGAGTTATTATTATATTATTATTTTAAGGTTAACCAGTTGTTTTATCTGAATTTTATTTCAATACCCTCTGTAAGAAATAACAATTCATTATTTTAGTTTTTTTTTTTTTTTTTTTTTTAAAGCTATAGGGAGCCTTTGCAAAAGAGTCAAAGAGCCACATGAGGCTCCAGAGCCACAGGTTGCAGACCCCTGTTTTATACTGATGAGCAGATTCAGTTTCTGCTGTTTGCAACTAAGAATTTAAAAAAGAAGAAATCTTGCATCATGTAAAGAGGTCGACTTTAAATGTAGTTTAAATTGCCAAAAGGACATTAACTTCTTAATGTTGTCCGGCTGGCTTTATCACAGTGGGGGCCTCAAAAATTCATTAGAATAATATAATTTGTGTGTTTTTGTTGCCTCTTTGTATTTTCTATTTTATGTTTTTTGTGCATGTTTTTGTCATTTTGTATATTTTAGTGTATTTTTATAGTAGTTTTGTATGTTTTTGGTGCAAATTTGTGTATTTTTGTTGTCCTTTTTTTCCAGTTTGTTATGTATTTTGGGGGCACAAAATTAGTCCATAGGCTGTATGCACAGGTGCCCATGTAAACACATTCTGCTGGGGACATACAGGCTCACTAAAGCTGGACTATTGATTGTTGTATATAATAAAAGTTGACTGTTTATTTCTGTGCAACAGATTTTCGGGGGAAATCCTGACTGGCCCAAATTGAAATTTCAGTTTGTGCATGTAACCCTAATTTTCCTGCAGCATTTGAAATTGGTTGGAAGCTCCTTTTTTTTTTCATTAAACATCTTGACAAGAACCAAAAACAACATGTTGGTCCCAATGTGAACCATGCACATCTGTATAAAGCAGGGTTTTTCAACCACTGGGCCCCTCCCCATCCCAAAGCGCAAAGATAGACAATCAGCTTCACAGCAGCTCCCGACCTCAGGTGCAGGTCAGAGTGGAAAGGAGACCCCCACCACTGTGGAAGTGTGTGAGTGCCCCCCTCAAAAATCTCGTAAAATACACAATAAAAACCACATGGTGTTTTTTTGTCTTTTCATGGTGACGGGTTACTACTACTAATAATCATAATAACAATATATTGTTTCATGGTCTGTATCATCACCTACTGCACTGGAGTGTGTAAAACTTGGTTTTTATCTTTTATTTTTAAATGTAGTCTAAAAATGTTACCGAAAAGGATTGGGGCTACTAAAAAAAAACAAAAAAAAAAAAAACAGAGCCAGTAGTGGAAGTAATCTTTTTCTTTTTTGCCGTAATTGTAATTTTTTGTCTTAATTATTATTATTATTCAGTCTTGATTAAAAAGAAGAAAAAAATTAAGACAAAAAAAAAAATCCTTTTTTTAGTGGCCCTAAACCTCTTCCGTAAAATGCAGTCAAGTGTGTGATATTTAAAGTATAAATGTTGATGACACAGACTAGTGTGTAGTAGTGCAGCAAAGGGATGTTGGGGATGCCGTGAGTGGGAGCCTGCTAAGCCACGCCCCTTCCTCATTATACATACAGTAACCAGGGAGACTGGTGAAGCCACGCCCATCACGACTCAGTGTAAAAGAGCTGGGAGCAAATAGTGGTGAGTGAGTAGTGAGGACTGGGGAAACACCAGAGTGTGGAGGACAGAGCGCTCTAGCTCTTACCGTAGAGACGAACTCTGAGCCCGGACTGCAGTGTTTAGTTACCCCGGTCCAGATGTGGGGAGGGCCGCTGTTTTATCACCACAGTCGCGGGTTGGATGCGAGATGGAAACATAGGGGGTTCCTCTCAGGGACGCGCACGGTGAAGAAGCTGCAGCCGGTTTAAGAGCGTTGCTGGTCGGACTCTGTGTGGAGGACATGGTTCAAAACGTGGTTCTGGTGTTTCTCCGCAGGAGGCTGAGCCAGAGACCCAATGTGGAGGAGCTGGAGAGCCGGAACATCTTAAAACGTAAGATCCACTTTACACACATCCACATCAATGCTTTCAAACTTTCTATAACAATCATATATTTATACAATCATATTATAATTATTTTTTAAAGACTGCACCCTTCACACACACTGGGTAGTTTCATGAAATATTGCTGAGGAAGTGTATTATTCAGCAGTGTTTGAACGCATGAGTGCACCTGACCTCACTTCTTCTCATCACTATTAAAGATAAAACACCAACAAACCTCAGTGCACTTCACTGCTATCATCATCATCATCATGTCTACTTTGTTTGAATGATTGTTGATTTCTTCCCCCCCCCCCCCCCCCCATTGTTTTTTCTTTCTTCCAGAGAGAAATGACCAAACTGAGCAGGAGGAAAGGAGGGAGATCAAGCAGAGGCTAAATAGAAAGGTACAGTGGATTCTTCACATATACAAATCACTTTCATTTGATACCTATTTATTTAAATTCATGAAGTTGTAGTAAAAAGCTAAATATGTTAAAATATATATTAACAAGAGTACTCAACACTAAATATCCTCTTTCTGAATTAGTGATCCTCCTGATCATTTACACGTTAAAGGCTTGAAAGAATTTCACATCAGCATTAATAATTATACAGTAGGTCCAAGTGTATGGACAGTAACATTTAAAAAATAAATAAATCTTGTGCAATTCAGCTCCATCATCCAATATGCAGAAACTGGGAAAATTGAGGATCCAACCAGACATAAGTCAGTTACAAACTTTTGAAATTTCACCAATGATGAGAGATGGGAATTTTTATATTTTTCAAACTGATCCAGAATTAATATTTATCCGGATCCCCTCCAACATTTACCAGAATGTAATCTTCTATGGCCTAAAGCAGAGGTTTCCAAACTTTTTTGCGTCATGGCCTCATTTCGATACCACAAATGTCTGGCGACCCCAGAGAATTCTATAGTTATTTATTTATCATATTCATTAAAGTGTGTTACAAAAACAGAGTAGCCAGGATAAGTGCACAAAGTAACAAGTGCGCCACCTCAGATATTTTTATACTGTGTTTTATTTTAACCAGATTTATATTTGAGAACATTTAAGTATATATTCAAAAAGTAGAATTTTAATCAGTTTTTACCTATTTTATATATACTATATACTAGATATTTCAGACGACTATTTGATTACCAGGCGACCCCACATGGGATCCCGACCCCAAGGTTGAAAAACACTGGCCTAGGCGGGTCTGTTTTTGGTTTAAATTTTGTCAAAATCCATTAAGGACTTTTGATGCTAATAGTCAAACGCATAAAGGCTGGTGAAAACATTTCCTCTTTGACAAAACACATTTTTCATGTTTCAACATTGAGATCAGATTTGTCAAAAGAGATGATTTTGTTAAAATGACAGTTGTCATAAAAAAAAAAAAACAAAGTATGGTAAAAGTCTGTCTGAGTAAAAAAAAGGTTAAGTTGAATAAACGTTAATCAGAATAAAAGTGCATTGATAAAAAAAAAAGAATTCATTAATATACAGTAAAAGTGCATGTACACGTTGGTGAATATTATCCTTATTTCCAAGAAAAAATGCTAAGAATCCTGTCTCTCCCTCTTAAGATGAAAATGGGCATGTGACCCATGTATAAAAATAAGATTCATTCTCCAGATTTGAATATTTTACCTTCGACCCAACCTAAATTTGTGTTTAAACATGAAAACACACCAAAACAAACAATATTAAGCTTGCGGTTAAAGAGTATATTTATATTTTTTTTGTGTCTTCCAGCTGAACCAGCGACCTACTGTAGATGAGCTACGAGACAGAAAGATCTTGATCCGCTTCAGTGATTACGTGGAGGTGGCCAAAGCTCAGGACTACGACAGGAGAGCAGACAAACCCTGGACTCGCCTCTCAGCTGCAGACAAGGTGTGTGTGTGTGTGTGTGTGTGTGTGTGTGTGTAGAAGCAACAATCAACAAAGCTAGAATTCACTTGTTGAATTAAAGTTTGTCAAATATTCCAGAATCAGTGATTTGTTGACTATGTGTTGCGGCACAACGTTGGCTAATCATGTTTCTCTTTTCTTTTTTTTTTTTGACAGGCTGCTATCAGAAAAGAGTTGAATGAGTTTAAAAGCACTGAGATGGAAGTGCACGCCTCAAGCAAACATCTAACGAGGTGAGTATTCTCAACCGAGTGTTGTGTTCATGCTCTATTTTCGGCTGTGATGGTCTAATTTTAGTTCTCCTTGTTCATCCAGAGAACAGCAATGATGAGCTAAATATAGACCGAGTGTTTCTAATTTAGAAGGAGGAGGGGAGGGATGTCCTCTGGAGAGTGTTTAGTCAGATAAAGAAATGATAAAATGCCACAGTGTCCTTGACTCAGTGTATTTACACAAGCAGGGTCATGTTGGGTTCTAACAGTGACCTATAGGGAGGATGGGAAAGTGCACATGCTCACACTGGCCCTCATTTATCAGATCTGAACGCAAAAGGCGCGTTCCACCATATTCACGCAAGCTTCAGTATTTATCAATTTCTGACATTATGGTACGCTACGATCAGATCCCATGTCAGGTCTGAGCTTGTGTTGAATTGTTGTTCAGCAGCAAAATCGGGCTGAGACTGAAAATAAAGTAATAAACAAGCCACAGCTTTCAGTTAAGCATAAGCAGACACACATTCAGAACAGATATAAACAGATTATTAAAACAATTTGAACAAAATAAAATAAATTCTAAAATCACCCACGTAATTACTGTTACCACTTTTTTGGTTTTCCTTTTACAAATGCGCTGCAGTAATCGGTAATGTGAGGATTTATAGGTGAAATTGGCTGAAGGCATATTAAACACAGACAAGGGACAACATTTAGTATTTTTTTTTCTTGTTTCGATTGTTAATTTCTTTTAATGTGATATTTATTGCCCAAGGCTTGCGCACTGAGATCGACATAAACATCAAATCTGTGTTTCTCTCTAGGATCTTTGTTGTGAGGTTGTTCACAGTGCACACAGGGGGGCAGACGTCAACTGCTCAGTAGCTGATCCTCTTCCACAGTGTGTTTAAACGCGCTTCTTTAATTCTAGTTTTCACACTGTCAAAAAGCACATCTTTGTTTTTGCTCCACCTCAGATGTGAGGATGCTGATTTTCATCTTTGAGAAGCTTCTTTTTTGTTAGACCTCAGTGGGCGGGGCCTCCAAAACAGGAGGGCGTAACAAGTTAATGACGATCAAATCCAAGCACCAGATTTATCAACACTCGATCATTTGTATGCTGGGATTGGTCGGATACCAATGTTTCATGAATCAGTCATTGGTCCAGTCGTACGACCAAAAGTGAACACAAAGGTTGATAAATAAAGGCCAATGTGTTTGATTTGCGCTACAAACAGCTCCACTTCTGTCTTTTTAACATGACCTGTTGCTGTGTTTCATCTCTCCAGGTTCCATCGACCATGAAGGTAGAAAAGTTTCTTCTGTGAAGAAATGACGAGCCTTAACATTTCCCGAGGCTGCTAGGAGCAGCTCAGAGGAGATCGTAGGAAGCGCCTGGAGAACTTTTTGTCTTCAGCGCGTCTTAAGCGTTCCTCCTGCGCCCTCATATTAGCAGGATGACATGACGAGTGTGGGAGAAGATGAGGATAATGTTTGCAGCAGTGTGCCCGGGAGCAAACTGGGAAACACACGGGAAGCTAATGTGATGGAGGAGACTTGTGGTGAAGCCTCTGACTCTGGAGATGACGAGCAGAGTGGAACAATCATTCAGCCATTTGGTGTTTCTTTTTGTACTATGGACTCCTTTGATGAGACGTGTGAATCTATGTAGTGGGAGGAAGTTGTGCATGTGACCAGCTTCACCTTTTCTTAGCCGATGAATAATGTGACCGTGTAAAGACTGCGCAGTCAGTCTGGGCGATGGATTTTGTTATTAACTGTACATTCAGTCTGTCAATGAGAATGAGACCATTAATGTCTTCACTGAAACCAGAAACACCTTTGTAAGTTTCACTTGTCTTCAGAATACAAGGTCTTTTTTAAGAACGACTGGTCATTTTCATTTTTGTGCAGTTTTTTTTTTTTTTTTTAATCACGAATAGAATCAACAAATGGGAGAGGAGTTTAAAAACAACACATTTAAGATTTTCACTCAAACGGCTCTTTTAAGATCTCTGTCAGACCAAGCATCAATATATAAATAGAAGCATTACAGTGCCACGGTAAGTTAACATCTTATGAAATAAAATCACTAATGGTGATTTTTAAAAAATCAGAATAACAAACAGGAACAGCTTTGGGTCAAACCCATTTAAGTTAATAGATTATTTAAGAACAGCATGAATAAATAAATAAATAAATAACACATGCAAACACTCAAACTGAACCAACAGTATGAAACCTGCTTTGTGTGGAGAACAGTAGCAGTGAATAAGTGGCTCCATCAGGGGAAGAACAAAGAATGCAACCCTCTCTTCACACTCTGGAGCTCCTTCTCTTGCTGTCAGCAGAAACATAGGAAAAGATGACTCAGCAAGGAGAGACAGAATCTTAACGGAGTCAGAAATGCTTTGAGTGCTGGATGAATGCTTTGTTCTACTGACTGAGAGACGGAGACACAAAGACCTGTGTTCATGTCTACTCACCATCTCGCTGAGGAGTCTGTCCTGAACTGACTTCATGTCTTTCCTCATCAGGCCCATCTGAAAGCCGCAGGCAGAGCCGTTGGGTATTTTTATTTATTTTATTTTTTTTTTTTTTGGGGGGGGGGGGGAAGAGAAAGCAAATGATGAGAGTCAGAACAGACAGACGGGGAACACACGAGGTCAGCAAAACAATGGAGAAAAAACTCAGCTAAAAGGATTGGGCGCTGATAGAGGAAACATGGCTACGTTCACACAAATGAGACCCAAATCTGATCTGTTAAGGCAAAGTGTCAAACTCATGGCACGGGGGCCATATCCGGCCCTTCAGAGCATTCGGTCCGCAGGAGAAAGTGAAAATGACTGAGAAAACATGAATCATCGTGTAAATTACCAAATAATTCAGCTGTAAATTGTTGTTGAAAAAACAAAATCCTGCAATTTTTCTCCAATTATTCTACAAAATCTCCCCAAATTAAATACAAATTGGTCAAAAAAAAATAAATACATCAAAGGACTTTTAAGTATCTGTCTTATTGCTTAAATATTGTTGCTGCCTTCCATACTTTATGTCTAACTTATAAATGGAAGTGCAAACTAGTGAAAATTAATGTTGAAATTGTTCGTTTTCCACACTTTCTTATGTGGTCAAATCCGATACGTATCTGATTTATTGCAATGCGACTGTCGTCTGGATGGTCGAGGTGCTTTCTATTAGACTCCTACATCGTCATCACCATGCGAAAAACAGAATTCTGACAATGGAAGGATTTCACTCCCCTTGAAGTTATGAAATGCTGACTTCTGTTGGAAAGAAAATTTCTCAGTGTGACACAGTCCTACACTGGACGCCTCCATATTTACTTCCATAAATACCGTACATGCCTCTGGGGTCACGTGTTACCTTAGGACCTAATCTCCATTCATACTCCAAACTGTTTGAAGACACATTTAATACTGTATGTAATATGAACGATCACACAAAAAAATATAAATTGTGCATTAAGACCTGAAATGTGAACGTAGTGCATGTTATGGCCCCTAACAATAACACGTCATAAGTTTCATATTTACTGTTAAAATATGGCAACACATGCTAATGCTAATGGCTAAGGGAGAGACCTGGGATGTGAATAATCTCTCCTCATGCTCAAAGTTGTGACACATGTAACTCTCCAGGGTTCTTTTCAGGGTTTCGTTTCTGCAGAATAAAAACAAAAACAAACATGGGATGATGGAGAACAAATGAGGCAAAGAAAGAAATATATCATTGGAGTGTTAGAACATGCACAAATTAAGCTCTGCGTGGAACTGGTTCTTGATCAGACAACCAATGATATCTACAGTGGGAAAAGAATGAATCTGACAAACTAGTTTCTGAAATTAAAAGCATTTTAATAGATGTAATGAAACAATAGTGGCACATTACACAGTTTTTTTTAATTTCATAAAACGACTGATGTATCCCCTCTTAAACAAAATAAAAATTGTATTTTATATATATATATATATATATACACACACACACATATATATATATATACACACACACATATATATATATACACATATATATATAAATATATATATATATATTTTTTTTTTTAAATTTACAAATTGAATTTTTGAGTTTCAGTGAACAATAATTATCATCCAACTGAAAAGAAACAAATACATGAGAGCTCACCTTATTGGCTCAGTTACTGACCTGATGGTTTCCTGCTTCTGATGGGCATGGAAATGTGAGGTCTGCTTCTTCCAGTGCATCTGTTGTGGAAAGACATAATCATGAAATACTCTTCAGATATGTGTTACATGCTATTCAGAGCTCTATTGTAGCATGAGAGGATCTGAATCTGATAACACTACTTGCCGCAGTGGGTGGGCTATTTCCAAACATGTTATATGACAGTGACCTACTGTTAGCTCTTTCTCCATGCTTTTCAGCTCCGTGTCATCCTGCTCCAATTTATGGATTTCTTCCAGGAGAACTTTCTGAACCTGCTCAAGCCTCTGTGTCCTGTGCAGAAAATAGAGAGGACAAACCCATTAGAGATCAGCACAATGGAAATCAGACACACCTTTAAAAAAAGAAAAAAAGCTATAAAGGTACATTTACTCAAAGCATAAAGGATCCCAAGTTCTCCTTCACTAAAATTACATTTTAGCCGTTTAAAAATGCAATACCATCACAGCGTTTTTCTTCCACTTACCCCGAAACTAAAGAAACTTTTAGTTTGGTTTTTGGTGTTGATAAACTTGCATTAAAATAATAATAAGAGCACTCAGAAAGCAAATCACCCTTAAGCACCAGATATCCTCTTTATCTGGATCAGTTAGCCCAGGGTTTTTCAACCTTGGTGTCGTGAGCCCAAATGAAAATAAAATACTGATTAGAATTATATTCTTTAATTAATAAATGATTGCATCAATTTTGCACAACTAAAAAAACAATACATAATAGAACAGAAATAGATACAAAGTGCTAAAAGATGCAGAAAGCTATTTTTCAAATTAAAATACCACACACAATCCAAAAAACTGTATTCTATACTTTTACTTTCTCAAATGCAGTATGAAAAATATCTGTGCTGGTGCTTCTTGTCACTTTCTGCACTAATATTGGCCACTCTGTTTGTAACCTAGTATAACCAACATGATCAGAAAGCTCATTTTAGAGATAAAAAGTCCCTGGGGTCGGCAGAAATGTGTAATTATGAAAAATGGGGTCACGACAAGAAAAAGGTTGGGAACCACTGAATTATCTTGATCACGGTACAATGACCAGTCACAATTTCAAGGCTTGTAGGAAATGTCTAACCTCATTAATAACCTTCAGTAGGTCCAAATGTATGGCTACGCCCATTTTTTTTTTCTCTAAAAACCGCAATGAAACGCCCAATCTGGATCTGATCCAGGTGAAACTCGCTGGGACACCTGAAGAACCAGCCAGATATAATTGCATTAAATCTCATAAAGATCATGTCAATTGCCAATGACGAGAGATAGGGATTTTTTCTAAACTGATCCAAAATCAGTATATTGATCCAGATTGATCAGGTCAGGTCTATCTTCGGTTAACATTTGTCAAAATCAGTTCAGTACTTTTGATATAATCCTGCTAAGAGACAAACAAAGATATAAATGCCTGTGAAATCATTGTTTCCTTGTTTAACAACTGACCTGTATTTGGTAACTTGCAGATTGATGGCACAGACATACTGCTGCACTGTTTTCAGAGACTGCTTGTTGTAAGCATCCATCATCTCGTAACGATTCTGAAAGCAAACACATTTAAAGATGCAAAAAGAGTAAGTGAGAGTATGTTACGTCATTTAACAAGAATCCAAATTCGTAAGTAAGTCCGACCTGGAATTTTTTTTTCAGATCAAAGTTGAACTGCTGACAGAGTTTATTTGGTTGTCCTGCATCTTCTAATGGCTCTGCGTTATCGTCATAATCAACATCTCCATCTGCTTCTTCAGCCTGACAGGATGTGGAGCTCGTGTGGGTCCTTATTTCATCCACTTCCTTCACTGCAGACACCTCAGTGACTATAAGGGTCACAAACAGTCATGTATGAGAGAGGACATCTGAGTGAGAGTACAAATTCTTTCATTTTTTTTCTTTATGTAGACTAGAGCAAGATATATACAGTATATACACACACACAGTATAGAGCTGGGCATTATGGACCAAAATTAATATCTCAATATTTTTCCTCCAAATGGCAATGTACGATATGAATCTCGATCATTTTAACTCAATTAAGTCTGACCATGAAGACAATTTAGGTTTAAATTTGCTGATGCAAAATGCCACACAGAAACATTCATTAACAAACAACATGTGCAACTTTTGGCTTTTTCTCCAAAGTGTGGCTTGTTTAGGGGAAGGTCTGTGTTAGGACGCACTCAGAAATCCATCTCAATGCGCTTTTCTAACTATTATTCTGAGAATTACTGAAAGCAGAGACACTGAAAATTAGTATTTTAATACAAAAATCAGCAATAAAATTTGTTGCCAAATATCGCTAAAATAGAAATATCAATATATCGTGATATATTGCCCAGGCGTAATATAATAATAATAATAATAAATTTTATTTAAAAGCGCTTTCCTAGAAACTCAAAGACACTTTACAGGTTAAAACAACAACAGCAAATACAGTGATGAAAACAAAGAAATATAAATCAGAAAAAATGTTGAAATTGATTATTTACATTTAGTTTTAGCACAAACATTTGCCAAATAGGGAAAAAACTAACAAATACACATTATACGTGTGTGTGAATAATTAATCTTTTATTCTGCTCTTCTGACATACATATTTCAACAGCTTAACTGACTTCTTATTTTCCAAAGGTTAAGGTGAAATTCTTACAGGACTTGAACAACTTCCTTGGCTTCATTCTGGTAGAATGCTGCGCTCTCAGTTTACTTCTTTTCTCCCTTTCTTTGTTCTCATCCTCTGATGAACTAGAATAGGAGACGTGGCGCTTGCGACAGGGGCCTGTCACACCAACAATGAAGCCAAATGAAATAAATCAGTAATGAGGTATACGGCTTCATTTGGTGTTCATGTGAAATGTAAGCACTTGTTGTTTAAAGGGTACCTGTAGTGAAAACGTATAGAGTAAAAAATGTGTTTAATCTATTACTAATAAACAAAATATTTGCTCTTAAAAATAACAACCTTGAGGCATAAACTATGGAGAGACGAATGCTCCAAACCTCCTTAAAACACTGTTTTCCTTTATTGTCTGATGTCTAATGTGGCAGTAATAATTTTTAAGTATAATGCTAAGAAATATCTCACTCTCCTCTTCTGTCCACATGTACCACATTGTTTTCTTGGAGAGAAGTGGTCATGTGACCAGATACCTCACATCATGTGACGTGTATTTGCGGAAAAAGTTTTTCCATTGTGCTTTTTTTCTCTCCAAAATTCAGGTGCTTCCATTACCAGTTTTTATTGCCCTTTTTAGATTTTGCGCATTTCCAAGGGTAATACAAATGTAGTTATAGTTGCCAAGCAACAGCTAACAGGAATCAACAAATATGTGTCATATTCTGACCAGAAAAGGCAACTCTCCATAGTTTATGCTCGCAGGTATAAAATCTTTCTAAAAAGTGCTTTTATTGTGTTTTTTTTTATATAAAAAGGTGCACATATTTTATTTATTAGTAATACATTAAACATATGTTTTTGTTATATACATTTCCACTACAGGTACCCTTTAAAAGGACAAGCTGTAAAAGTTGGAAGTTATTTGCCTGAGACATGAGGCTGTTTTTGCAGCTCCCTGTCTTGATCTGAGGAAGGTGTTTTCTATCAGGAAGAACAGAAATAAGTTACAAAAAAGAAAAAAGCAAAGTAAAGTCAGCCTAATCCCACCTCTATTTTAGGAGACACATTCTGAGGTGGAGAGGGGCTCTCTTTGATTCTGCCAGTAACGACTGATGACTTTGAAGATGACTGGCTCAGAGAAGCCTTGAACACTGGGAGCTTCTTAGCAAAGGCAAAACGCTGTCCGTAGTCAGAGTCTTTAGGATATGGTGACTGAGAGGGAGAGGGCACCTGTGGCTTCACCTGCTCAATGGCTGTGGACGTTAAGAGGGGCTCAGTGGGCAGAGACAAAGGAGACTGAGGTGCTGAAAAGAGATTCTCCTGAAATATAGATATTAAAAATAAGAAGGGAGAAGAGAGAGAATTTCACACAAAGTACACATTCATTTTTTTATCCATGTGCATAACTGTAACTATCGCTCGTTCGCTTTCTTTTCCCACATTTTTTCAGATCAATGGGGAATTTCCAACACTCCTGCTCAGGTCACAGGCTCACTTCCTCATATTCCAGGATGCTGCTAAGAATGCCTTCAGTCATCTAGTAGTTCACACCATCAAACATGTTACTGTGGTGTTTCTCACAGGATCTCTGAGTGACGTCAATTGCTTCCATGTTGGAAAAAAGGAATGTGGATAGCTTAGAGGTGCCAAATACCTTATTCGCATCAGTTAAAACGACAGCAGATTGAGCAGGATTTTTCAGCATTTATACAATTTTGTACACCGTAAATTCTGCATACATGTTTGCAGTACTCTGTGAAGCTTTTAGTAGTCAGGAACAAATGAGAAATGCCAATAGTACATTAAACACGCTCACTATAACATGATGATTTTATATTTGTCAACCAGCTAATGATGCAATAAGTGTTAAAACAGAACTACGGTAACTTTGTTGCAGGTTTTAAACTATTTAGGAACTATTTATTATGAACACTAGGTTTTAGAGCCAGAGAAATTTGTTTTGTCACTCAGAATGTCCCGATCCGATTCATATAGTCCGATATCAGCGAAATCGGAATACATCATTCTGCATTGAAAGCACTCTGATGCAAGAATTCCATTCCAGGCTCATTTTTTCTTTTTGGGGCATTAATTTAAGTTATATTTCAGGGTCTTCTAATTTATTTTATTAAATTTTCCACTTTCAACACTCTTATGTTGAAGGTTAAAAAATGTTTGTTAATATTAAATGGGTCAGCTTTTCTCGTGCCTACCGTTGCTGAATATTGTTTTCTGTTTAAGCAATATCACTTAATAAAGCCTTTTCTAACATTCCACACTATAAAATAAGTAATAGTATGTATGATTCAAGCTGATATCGCATCAATACTGATATTAACCAATAGCCAAGGGTAGAATATCGGAATGTATTGGGATACCTCTGCCTGTGACAAAAAAAATGTTTTAACGTCTAAATAAGCGTTAACTCTTAAGTATTTATATAACCAATTAAACATCCTATTATCCTTGGGGTTGGTTTGACCCCATTCAATGTTAATCATTCAAAAAATTATGGTTGATTTTTTTTTTTTTTACAAAAAGTTTTAAAGTGTCAAAGAGGTTTTGGAACAGCTCTTTCACAGGCAAAGTGACATAAAGGAGAATGTGTCAGAGACGAGGATTGTGTTGAGGAGGACCCTGACTTTGAGGCATTTTCTCATCTGAAGTAGTAAATGAATCTTTATCTGATGAAAGGGTGGCGCTCATATCACCACCACAACCTATAGGGTTCATACTCTTGTGGTCATTGATGTTGTCAATAAATTTGAGATGATTTGGAAGAAAACTATTTAAGATAAATTCTAGATAACAGGTCATGGTTTCATTAACAAGGGGTTATTTATGTATTAAACAAATAAACAAAATGCCTGATCTGAAAATCATTTTCTGAAGCCAAATATCCCTGGGGTCAGATTGACCCCAAGGGTAAAATGTGTTCGTAATATTTGAGGACAACAGGAGGGTTAAGGAAAGCAAATGCTTCAACAAACCTTAATCTCTAATGTTAATGGTTAAAAAGTCAGTTTGTACCTCTGTTGCATTGAATCCAAAGGAAGGACTGAGTGCAGGAGTGTGACCTCCAGGAGGAGTGGGAGAGGGGATGGACTGTTTCTTGGATGAACTGTGTTTTCTATTTGTACTGTGAAAAGAGGAGGTCTTGCCCTTTGCTTTACTGGAAACTGTAGAAAGAGGTTTGTGAAGCAGCGGGATTGGGGAGGGGACCTCCTGGCAGCAAGGGTTGGGAGATGCGAGTAGCGGGGTTCCCTGCAGACTACAGAGAGGGGAGCAGCTCACATCCAGGGTTGGGACTGACCTCTTGTCATCTTTAAGAGTCTCAATAAAACCTAAATGTTCAAACAGCAGAGTTAGAAGTTGAATGAGGAAACAAAGCCTAATACATATCAATTTACATTTCACGAATCAGGCAGTTACTTGAGTGATGCTGTATCAGGGTTGGGGTCAATTATAATTGGTAATTAATTACAATTCTGACAAAATTATAATTGTAATTGAAAAAATCTATTGCTTTTGTAATCTTAATGGAATTGTAATTGAGTTCAGATTATTGACTTTGTAATTGGCAAAAAAAAAATCTATAAAAACTGTCAATTTCAATTTAATTAAACGCAAACCTGGGGAACCATGTTACAGTTCTATGGCTTACACATATGCAATTTTTATTTTAACCTGTCACTTCTCTTGAGGCTCATTTTATCTTTTTTGACAAAAAAAAGACTCAGACTCTTACAACAAAAATATAAATACCAATATTTTCATTGATTATGAAGCCTAACAAGGTAACCAAGAGATGAGAAACCAATTGGATGATAGCTGTAAAATACACAAAAAATATTATCTGATTTAAGACATGGGTCAAACTGATCCGTTATAAGAGATGCTACGAGAAAGCTAACACAAGAGGAACAATAGGTTTTATGGGCTTATTTATTTCAGATGAACTTGAACTAATTTACCTTTAGTAATTGCGAACATAATTGTAATTGACTTTCAGGAGGAAATTATAATTAAAATTTTAATTGTAATTGGGAAAAAAGGCTAATCACTGTAGTAACAATTGAACAGATATTTGAAGATGTAATTGTAATTGAAAAATATGCAGTTGACCCCAACCCTGATCTGTATCATAACACGTCAAAGGAGTGTCATGTAAGTTTTACATGGAAGGATAAGGAAACCCTTACATCTCATCTTCTCAATGATCCCGACTGGAGACGGACTGAGGCAAGTCCTTCCCATAACCCAGGAGTGCTGTGGTGAGATCCTCTTCTCTTGGACTGGTGGGATTTTGCTTTTGTTCAGGTTTGTGACTTCATAAACATCCTTACATTCCTGCAGCAGAAAACGCAAGTTTGTTTGTAATGTCATCACATTATTAGTGAGGATGCAGGAGGCGATTGTCATCAGTTTTTTCTTCTGTCATCGCTAGCTCTTCCTACACCGTTTGTCTGATTTTGACAAAAAAGCGATCAAAAAATTCAGAAAGTTCCAGATTCATGCTTGTAATTTTGTAACTTTTTGACATGATATTGTTTCTTTCCTATTAATTTCTATTAGAAATTTCAGCTTTTTTCACCGATTTTCACCATTCAACTTTTAACATGTTCAGCTACTACCTTCAATCCATTTCAACCATTTTCCAACATTATTGCTAATGTTCAGCTATTGCTAGGGGAATGCTTAGCTGATGCTAGGTTAGTGCTAATGCTAGGTTAATGCCAATGCTAGGCTCGTGCCAATGCTAGGTTACTGCCAACACTAGGCTAATGCTAGCTAAATCTAAGGCTAACTAATACTAATGCTAAAGAGAGAAAATGCTAAAAAATAATGTTAGCTGATGGTAATGCTAGCTAATACTAACGCTAAGCTAATGCAGTGTGATGCGGGCCAGCACCTGCATCCGAACTTACAGTTTCTTTAGGAAATGCAAATATTGTAGTTACTATAACTATCTTTATTCTTTTGTTTAAAAAATCTTTGAGCAATCAAAAACCTTTTCATGCTGAATTTTACAGAAAATAAATGAAAGTGGTGATGAAGATCCGACAAAGTTTGAAAGTGAATTTCAGAAGTATGCCAGGATAGATAGAAGTTAAATAATCATCACAAAAAACAGAAGTTTATTCTACCTTAGAAATGTATTTGTTCAGTTTGTGGTTGACACAGTTAGTCCTCTTTGTGTTTGCCACCTCACGTTCATTATTATTCTTCAGATCTGTCTTCAGTGGTTCACAAGCTGACAAATACTGTTGGGAAGAGACAAAAAAAAAAGCTTAATTACAATCTGTTTGTAGCCACAGAATGAATAATCTAGTACTGTATCTGCAGATGGCTGCGAAAGTAAAGTCAGTTTAACTCAAATTTGACAAAACCTACGACAATATATTTAAATGTGCTAAAGCAATAAAGGCAATAATACAATGCTGCTCATGTTTAATTGTAACAAATAGAAATCATCATTGAAAGCAGACATATCTGAAAAACATGAGCCTCTTTAAGACGGTGCTTCTTTGCTTTCTTAAGCTTTTTGACACAGATCGCAAACAATGTGCCATTATTTCCTGTATTTTTGACTACTGCACTTCAACATTTGTTTTTTTATGCAGGTGATTAGTTTCATTTAGCTTTATATTTATTTATGAAATGTTTTACTTGTATAATGAAACATGATGTTAATTGTTCTTTGCCAGGTAATTTCATTCTTGCACTGAATTTTCTTTTTTTTCCACTAAACTGCAATTTATTATGAAATATGATGTTAATTCCTCCCTGTTAGTTCAACTAATTTGAAAATGTGTTATTTGTCAGGATTACTTGGGGGGCAACGGGCAAATTCACCTTCTTTCAAAGTGAGGAACACCCAAAAAAGTTTGAGAACCACAGAACAGTTAACACGTGTATTAACAAAGTGACGTCAAATCAAGCCGACCGTGTCCTTGGGAGGAGGAGCTTTTTCTGATTCTGAGTGGCTGTCATCAGTATCTGGCTCCTTGTAGTTTTTGGTAGATCTGGCTGCTGCTCTCTTGGGTCTCTTTGCAGCTGTGGGTCCTTTACTGAATGCAGCAGCTGCTGCTGCTCCCACTGACTTCTTTGGACGGTTCATTTCATTCTTTAGGTGTGTATTTTTCTAATACGACAGTGACACACAGTGTTTGATCAGAATAGTACATCATCAGCTGCTAACAGTTGGTGAACCTTTGGGTTTCTTACCTTGTTGGGTTTGCTTCCATTAACTGCAGCACTTGGAGGAGGTGGACGTAGATCTGAGGAATCACCTGTAATTAACAATGTACTTGTAGCCAAAATAACGTCATAAATGTAATGACATCCAATTTGATTATTAAAGCTGATAGGGATGATCATTTAAAAAGAGATGTAAAAAGTTAAAATTGCTGATGCACAGAAGTGTTTTTACTTCATTCTTACTGTGATTTATTGTGTATTTTTGCCAGACAAGGAGGACAGTGATTCACTAAATACCATTTTTGTTCTAAATTATTCCTGGTATTCCTCAACATATCAACTCACTCCGCGAGACATTCATAATAATAATAATAACAAATATATGTATATTATACATTACATAAAAATAATGTAAAAAAAAAAAAACATATAAAATAAAAAAATTCAACAGAATAAAGTTAAATTGTAGTTCTAATCATATGTAATGTTTTTTAAAACCTACTTTTATCCCTCCAATGACATGCATCAAGTATGCAAAATATGAAAGATTATGAAATAATTGTTTTTTGTTCGATTTGTATTCAAGACAGAATTACTGCATATTGTTCATTGCACTTTTTATTTAAAAAAAAATAGGAAAGATCATAATAGATTGTGGTGTTATTGTTAATTTGATTCCTATTAAAAACACTGATAAGAATGAGTGCAGTTTGTTCAATGCATTTTTTATTAGAAAGAAGAAATATGAAAGATCATAAAATCTTTTTTTCTTTGTTTATTTGATTCCTATTCAAGACACTTTGATCAGAATGACTGTATTTTGTTAATATAGGCTACAAAAGCTTTTAATGTTTTGGTTGGTGGGATGCCTTGGGTTTTTTTTCAATGAAAAGATGCATCTTGGCTCAAAAAAGGTTGAAAAACACTGGTCTAGGGGACTCCACATCCCATAATGCAATGTGCAAATTTTTTTCTGACAATGTCCATAAGAGAACTTTTGAAGTGGAGATTAAACAAAAGGTATGGTTTGAGCGGTACTTTCAACCTTTTACATCTTTTATTCAAGCAAATGATCTTTGATTTTGTTGATCTATGAAACCTACGCTATGTCTTTATCTGATTAATCATGATCATCCTTAGCAGTTTTAAGGGTTTTAAAACTATAGCAGATAAAGGTTCTTTAGTTTTACCTGAAGTTTGAGGTTCTACAGCAGCTGCTTTGATGGGAGCCTGTCTGCTATATTTGGTCACTTTGGGTTTTGGTTTCCTGCTGGACTCTCTCAGCCAGCTGTAATCTGTCTTTGCATCATCCGGGTCCGTGTCACTAAACAGATGTTTCTTCACATGTCGCTTGCTCTATAGAATACATTTTTTTTCAGAAAAGAACATATTTGGATAATTTTGTTTCTTTTGTTAAATGCATGAATTAACTTAATGGTGAAATAAAAGCACACTTTTGGCTCGGGTTGTCCTCTCTTGGTTGAAACTAGGCAAGATGAGGAACCGTTGATGTCACTACCAAAAAACAAAAGAAATCATACAGCAATCATTCCAAAATCTTGCACTGAATATTGCACCCTTATAAAATAAATAAAACCAATGACCTACCTCTGCATTTGGTTTGACGAGTCAGTGAGGGTTTTGTTCACACCCTACAATCAAATTTGATAGACCTCAATTTATTCCACGAGGGAGAATTTGGTGATTTACTGATTCTAAATAATGGACAATAAAAATATTTACCCGTATTTTCAGTGGTGAATCCAGGCTGAATGCAAAAACATCTTTCCTGGACAAAGTCAACAAACACACCAAATGCTGTAAAAACCAAAGTAAAAGTTTCTTTCTTTGTGTTTGCATTGCTATCTTACTTCTGCCAGGTAGATTTTTCAGTGGCTTTGTTGTGGCTTGGACCTTCACATACGTTAGTCTTTAAGGCAGATCATCATTTAATTAAATTCAACTGAGCAAAAATTAGACTTGATATGCTGAGAATAACATTTAAAGAGTTAAAGTAAAGACTCGTTCACTTACTTTAAATGTGGATGACCACATCATGTTAATAGTTGGTCTGTTACAAAACACACATGAAAATGGCACATTTATATAATCATATTATAAATAAATGTATACAGAAGAATAGCCTTAGTTTGTACAACAGTATAAAATGCACTTTAACTGTATACCTGATGACAAGACGAGGATTCGAGCCATTAGGGACTTTATTGCTGGCTTTGTCTTTTCCTGTGGATTTGGGTTTAACCGCGTAATGGCTGGAAATGAGCTGCACCATGCTGCCTGTGGCGTCTGATTCACTCTGATAATAAATAGAGCAGGTTAGGGCTGGTGAACCAAAACTCATACCTCTATATTTTTTCTCAAAATGGCGATCTTGATAATAAAATCTGGATAATTGTATTTCAAATGAAGCGTGACCAGAAAGACAATTGTGGGTTAAATTTGCTGGTGCAAAATGCCACACAAGCACAATTATTAACAATATGCACAATATGAGCCACTTTTAGCTTTTTCCCCATTAAGGGACAGCACGTGTGAGTGAGTGCTGATTGAATAATGGAAGGTCTGGGTTAGGACACACTCAGCAATCTATCTAACAGTGTTTTTCATGCTGTTCCGAGAAGAAACAAAAGTAGCAACTCCTAAAACAAGTATATTAAAACGAAAAAGCTATATATAGATATAGATATATACACAGATAGATATAGATATAGGTGATATTGTAATTTTCTCCATCACCAAAATAGAAAACTCGATATACTGTATCGCCCAGCCCTAGAGCAGGTGGTAGTAAAAATAATAAAAACTGATTTAAACACAATAAACTAAACATGTTGAGGAACGTACATACCTTGTCTTTGCTAGAAGGGGCTTTTTTGCTTTGATCCATCACCGTAGAAGAAGTCTTCTCCTTAATTGAAGTAGTGTTCACTGGATCTTTCAGAGCCAGTGGTATCTGGCCTTTGCTCTTTTGCTTAGCACGACCTTGACGTTGACCCTGCTGCACTTTAGGAATAGAAATAGACAAAACATCCTCTTTTCCTGAGCTTTTGTCTTCAGATTCCTCCCTGGCATTTTTTTTCGGTGCCACAGCTTCTTTCTCTGGCACAGGCTCACGATTTTGCTCATCAAGGACTTTTTGCAGGCGATCAGTGAGGTCAACGTGAAGTCGTTTCAGGCGCACTGGAGTCGAATCTGACACGGACCATTTTTGAGCTGAGGACAGTTGGTGCTCCTGTGTTTCAGCCACACTTGAACGGGGCTCTTTAAAAATGAAGAATAGTAGTTAATCGTTTAGTGTTCATTACCATCCAAGAGTGAAGTAGTTATTATTGTGAAGTCTTAATTACCAGGCCTTGGCAGAGAGTCCTTTTTCTGATTGGGTATCATTAGCATTTCCGATACGGACATTTTGGACAAACTTGAAAACCTTTAATTAGAAAGCAAATGGTTTGGACATGCTCATCATACACTCACTCATGGTCTAAACAGAACAATAGCAATAAAGGATTAAACGAAGACCAAAATGATGGCTCTCAGGCTTGTACTTAAAGAGTAATGAAACCCTTTTGGGTTTTGGCTGATGTGTCTAGGCTGGAAATGAAAAAAAAAAAACATGCCTTGACTATGGGCGGGGCTCCTGGAGCAGTGGAGATGGAGACACCCTCGGTCTGTTCTATGAAATCTCCAAATAACATTATATACCAGACATAGCCAACTGCTGGCCCTCGGTCTAATTTTGTGCGGCCCTCCAAAACAAAATTGTAATTTGTGAAATTGGAAGTTATATATGAAGCTAACATAACACACAAACTCCAGAAACACAAAAAACTACCACATAATGAACAAAATGTCAACAAAGTACACAAAATGATAGCAAAGACAAACTAAACAACCACTTGAACAAAAAATGACAACAACATATACAAAAGGACTAAAAAGACACACAAATTAGAACAAAAAATATAACGAAAAACACACATGTTGACTCGAAAAACACAGAGAAAGGCAACAAAAATGTGCCATATTGACAAGAAAATTAACTAAATGAATTAAAAATACACAAAATGCCTAAAACTCAAAAAACACACAAAGAAAACTTTCGCGTATTAATGCTCAGATTGGTCATTACTTTAAATGCTCACATGAACGTTGATAATTTGGCTCTCGGATCAGACAATGACATTTTTGTGGCCCCCACTCTGATAAAGGTTGCCCATACTGTCTCTCAATCAAACCAACTCACCACAGACTGTAGTCGACAGCTGCAGATTTTTATAGGAGGGGCGGGGCCAACAGTACTGGTTCGTGAAATAAAAAGCCATCAAAAAGTCACAAACTACCATTCTCAGTCAATAGCAAAATCTGGTTGTAATAGTGGGGTTTCAATACATAGAGGTCCCTTCTACATTCTTTTACAGATTTTTGCCAAATTTAAATACTTTGACATAAATTTTCAAGGTTTAGCTACTCTTTATGTAGTTCTCATGATATTAGAAATATTCAAAGACCAGCCACACTCAAAACACGGAAGAAAAACGTTGAACACAAGCAGGAGAATTGAACATTTCTGTGGTTTTACACAAGCTCACAAACAGCTGCTTTAATCCAAACAGGTGTAATCACAGATTAGAAATGTATTTCTTTCTTACTTGTTCCTCCCAGCTCTGGGTTGAGTGTCCAGCACAACATCTTGCTCTGTAATCAAACACATTAAGGATCATATTGGATCTGATCTTTTCTTTAGTGGTATGGTTAGAACTAAAGTTAATGTGGTAGCACAGTACCCTGAAACTTGAGACGTCCCTCTTCAGTGACCAAGGCTATTGCCTCTGTTACTGATATATTCTGGAGAGTAACAACATTACAAGTTCATCATTTACAGTCAAATCATTACTTGTAATGCTGTTTTTCAGGAGGATGAATCACGATTTGCTTAGATTTCCTTTAGAATTGGACACAGAGAGCAGCTTAAAATTCAATAAAACTCCTAGTCTAAAACAGATACAACCATTGAAGAAGCTCTAAAGTAGCATAATGAAAAGACAATTATGACAAAATAGTTTTGTGTGTGTATATAGGATAGGTTCACTGTGCTTAGAGGTTCTACAGCCGACAGAAAAAAAACACAAAACAAAAGCAAGACTACATTAAAAAATACAAATAATTACAACATTGTAGGAAAATACAGTATCGATAAAATACAAAAAATACTCCAAAAACAAACAAAACTACAACAAAAATGAACAAAACGACAACAGTAATACACAAAATGACACAAAAAATATACAAAATTACAGTCAATGACAAAAAAAGTACACAACAGACAAGAAAAAAACACAAAAACATGACCCTGCAAACCCACAGTACTAACAAAAAAGCAACAAACAACAACAGAAATACACAAAAAGGCAAAATGACAACATACAGTAAATACACATTATGACTCCAAACAACATACATTATACAGGAAAAATACACAAAAGGACAATAGAAATGCACAAAATGAAATCATAACAAGTAAGACAACAGCAAACATACACAGAATGACAGAAAAACATGAATGTTGATAATGTGGCCCTTCAATCAAAAATAGATGTGATAGAAGTTGCCTATCGCTGTTCTACAGTATTTACATTTGAGAACCACGAGAATCAAACTTCATGAATACACTTAATACCATACCATAAAATGCATCATTTTATAAATTACCTACCTTTTTGAATTGATTGGTGTGCTTCTCAATGGTCTGTTCAGATGCAATGTTTGATGTGTCACACTAAAAGAAATCATAAAAGTAACAAGTTTTAATTAAAGGATTACGCATTTTATTTGGTAAGGTAGGTAGTGTATACTGTATAGAGATGTACCATACCTGCACTCTGAAGTCAAATCCATTTGTCCTGCCAAGTGTTGCACTAAAGCAGGAGCTCTTAGAGTTTGCAGCAGATGAATGGACCTTCTCCAAAAACTGTTTATTTTTACCTTTGATTGAAATGACAGAGAAAAAAACCTAAATTTATTAGAAATGACACAAAAAGCATTTAATATAACGCTGGGCTGGATTGGCAGCTTTCCACAAACAAACATTCAGGAGCCAACACACAAATGATAAGTTCAAGTTAAGTAGTTAATGTTTTTTGTAATAGTTGCTAGGCCTGGGCAATATATCGCGATATCAAGATATATCAAGATTTCTATTTCCACAATATAGAAAATGACAATATCACCTATATCGATATATTTTTATTTTAATAGCTTATTATTTTTATTAAAATACTCGTTTTAGGAGTGGCTGCTTTTGCAACTTCTCAGAACAGCATGAAAAGCTCAGTTAGATGAATTGATGAGTGCGTCCTTTCCCAGACCTTCCCCAAAACAAGCCACACTACAGAACTCACTCACACGTGCTGTCCCTCAGCCAGATGTGACACATATTGTGCAGTTGTTTGTTAATAAATGTGCCTGTGTGGCATTTTGGCATCAGTCAATTTAACCCAGAATTGTCTTTCCGGTAAGAGTTTTATATGATATATTGCTATTTTGAGAAAAAATATCAAGATATGAGTTTTTGTCCATATTTCCCAACCCTAGTTGATGCCTTGTATATTAAGGTGTAGCCTTTAAAAATATTTAATTGTAGTTCCACTAATTTTGTTTGGAATTCTATCGCTATGTATATAAATTAGAAAAAAATAGATAATATGTGTACGTTTCCTGTAGAACAAAAGCTTCAATAGTAGTTTCAAAACTTTTTATTGTTGTTTTTTGATAAAATCAGTGTTTTTTTTAACCATGTGCTAACAGAGTTATTGGCAAATATTTATTTGAAGTGATGCCATTGGAAGCAGTGTTTTCAATTAGTTTAAAGCTTTCAAACATTTGACAGGGCGAGGTTTCATAAATTGTAAAGTGGTGTGATTATAATTATAACAATGTAACATAAATACCTGAAGGCCTTCCACTAAGCACGGTTCTTCCTGCACTGCCGCAGATGAAAGAGATGGACTCGGAAATCCTCATCTTGGCTGGGGTCACCTTCTTGATTCAAGATAAAAAAAAAAAGTTTCATATTAATTAGAATATTTTAAAAGGCCTTTGCAAATTTCACAAATTAGGATTTCTGAAAGTGATTTTAAGTGAGTGTGATTGCGTTGCCAGTGCTGTAACCTGATGCCTCAGCAGACAAAACTCTTTTTCTATCCAACAACAAACTAAAGTGCAGGTGTTTTACAATAATCTCATTGTCATCTTAATTATATAAAATAATTAATCTCTATTACCAGCCTGTTTGCCCAATCTCGTTAGATCTCTGAAGCTAAGCAGGTGTGGGCCTGGTTAGTAGGTGGATGGGAGACCACTGAGACTTCACCCCAGTGGTATCTGTCATTGTGTCCTTGGGCAAGGCACTTCACCCACATTGCCTAGTATGAATGTAGTGTGAGTGAGTGCTGATGGTGGTCAGAGGGGCCGATGGCGCACTATGGCATCCTCACCTCTGTCAGTCTGCCCCAGGGCAGCTGTGGCTACAATAGTAGCTTACCACCACTAAGTGTGGCATGAAAGAATAATGTCTTAATTCTGTAAAAGCAACTTTGAGTGTCTATGATAACGCGCTATGTAAAATTGATGCATTATTATTATTATTATCTGAATTAAATGATTTGAAATTTGAATTTCTGAACATTAATCCAACCCTGGTGTAAGAAAACCTTTTTACATTTTGGTTAACCAATCCCAGATGTGCCCTAAAATCTAAACTATCCCTCTCGTTCTTTTAAAATATCTGACAAGGGTGTTCCCTACTGGCAGGTTTAATGCCGTACATGCATTAATGAATACATTTATTACCTGTGAATGCATGGACTGGCCAGCGAAAGGATAAGGGAGAGTAGTTCTCTCACTACCACTGAGGGACACTTGGCTTTCTGGAACAAACTGCATAAAAAAATTGCATTAGGTTACAACAACATTTTTTAGTTAAAACGCAAGAATAAGGAATTAATTCAACTCCCTTTAAAGATGGTAGTTTTAAAGCTGGCTCAATCTACAATAAATGAAATCTATGGACGTGCAGCAATCAAGTTACATTAAACCTTGACCTTGGTTCCCACTTTGTACAAATTGACTCACAATGTTTTGTCACGGATGTATAATGAAGTCAGTGTGGTAAACTATGAAATACCTGAGTGCTGCTCTCTTCAATTGTAGATTTTTTAACAGATGAGATCTGAAAAAAGGTATTGGGGCACAAAAACAGTTGCAAAGCATTTCTTGAAAGGTATTCATTATTAAGGTTTGTATGACATATGATGTGTGGAGTACACAACAGTGGTTCACAAATTTTTCAGTCTCATACCCCTTCGGACATTTAACCTGAAGCCATGTACCCCCTTCTCCAGCACATTTAAAAAACATAATAATGTCATATACAATGTATCCCTACAGCTAAATTTGTCACTGAATTTTATCTATCCTGTTTAGTAATAATATATAACAGGGTTCTCACCAGGAAATTTTCAGAGCATAGGGACATCGCGTGGAGTGCTGAGAAATTTGGAATTTTTAACTTTGAGGGCCAAATTTAGTAAATTAAAGCTAAAGTTTGTTTGTTTTTGGTCTTTGTTCCAGCCTCATTTTAAAGCTAAAAGGTATGAGTTGAATTGGTGAAGTTGATGATGAATGTAGTTACTTAAACAGTTACTCGTTGGTATAGATCCTCCACTAATATTCACACACACTGTAGAGACAAGAAATAATATTTTATTCAAAATACTGATTCCAAGCTTTTCAAATTTAAATGAGGTATTATGTGGGACCTGCAGTACTGTTGGAACACAAAAACACACACGGAGGACACACGCGCAGTATTCGGGCCAAAAAAAGACGACCCAGCTTGAGAGTAAACGGCCCAAACCCGTTGGACCAGAATGGAGCCCATGTCTCTTTAAACCCCAACGCGTTTTAACTCATGCATGTAGAATGATCCGTTTGCGAGTTAATAAACATGACGAGCAGCTTCATATGCGCTACATCTGTGTGAAGCACTGTTTATATTGGACAGTGCACAATGGCAGCATCGGGGGCAGCCAAAGAGCTGCAGGGGTCCTCAGGTGAAGACGGATCATCCGAGCAGATCGCCTGTATTAAATAGATGGTGCAGCTGATGTATGTGTTTTTAGGTTATTCAAATCAAAAAGAGTTTAAACAACCCGTACACACCTGAAAGTCCCTTTTGTGTGTCCAGCAATTATTACAACAATACCGATTAAAAAAATAAAAAAATAAAAAATAATTCCCCCTACGTTGCTGAAAACTGAACGTTAGGGGCGCCAAATCCATCCATCAGGGAAAGAAATTACAGCATCGGGGGCCCCTACGCTAAATAGCACTGCAGAGAACCCTGTATAATAATAAAAAAAGAATAATAATCTCTAACCACACAAGAAAATATGTTATTAAGAATTATCACTCGATTTATTTAACTAACCTACTGGCATTTTCAGTGAGAAAAAAATATTGTTTTTTCATCACTCTGAAACTGTGAAATACAACTCGCTAGTCGCTACATCTTTAATAAGAAGTGTGAGGTTAAGTGGATACACACTACTCTGCAATGCTTGGATGAATTTCAGAGTTTGAGTCTTAAATCTTTCTACTCGCAAAGTCTTTTTCTGTATTTTGTTTTCATGTTTGTCACAGCTAAAAATCAACTTTCACACAAGTATGTGGTGGTAAAGAGCATTAAAGTCTTGCTAGCATAAAGCAACGTAGCTCTCGTCATATTTGAGCTTTTTTGATGAGAATGTATTTCTGTTACCACTAGAGGGCAGTCTAACAGACACCAATGTGTAATTTGTGGCAATGCACGGAGGCTTCTGACTGCTGCTCTATTGATTATATTCTAGTTTCCAATTTTGTCACACTGTTTTTAATTTTATTCACATACCCTCTATGACAATTTGCATACCCCACTTTGAGAACTGAGGGTATAGTAAAATAAATACATAAAAAGATAGAGAATTTAATATTTTTATAGCACTTCGAGATGACTTTTGTTGTAATTTGCACTGTATAAATAAAGTTGAATTGAAGTGAATTGAAAAAAGATTTGTTTTTTGCTGTCGCCGGTAAAATCGACGTTGAACACAGCCTACCGACCTTGTCTTTGTTCAGTCCATAGACATTATGAGCAGCCTGTAGGATGTCCAATGAGGAACTGAAATGGATGGTGAGCTTAGATCCTTCCACTGAACCAACAACCACAACCTCTGACATATTCACTTGCAAGATCTTTCTCTTGCCCAGTTCTGCAGGATGGAAGGTGGGGAGATAGCAATGCTACATTAGAGGAAAAGTTTCAGATGATAATGGTAAATATTCATCGTGCTTATGTTGTAATTTAGAAAAAAGTCAGTTCACCTTCTTCACATTGATATGAAAATTAGCTTGTTGTCAATTAGATGTTTATATATCAGTAAACACTGCTATTTTATTACGGTACCTGTCACAGTGTAGGTACTAACGTCACTCTCACTGATAGAAAGTGTCTCCCAGTGGGCTTCCTGCAGAAGGAAAAATACCGTCAACATCTGCTGTAACTCAGTGGAACTATTTTTGATTTTTGATTACGACCTTTGACTCTTCGTCTGCCAACGTGAAGTAAAAGGAGATGCTGCTGCTGCCAAGGTTGAAGTCAATCCAGAATTCTTCAAGCTTCTCATCAACAGGCATCAACAGCTAACAACATCAACACAGGCTTTTTTTTACCACAACTTGAAATAAATGTAGACTAAAAAGCATCAGCTCATTTAGTCGAATGCATAGATGGACAAATCTAAGTCTAACTGGTTGAACAATTTACAGAATTTCATGTTTTAAATACCAGTACACCTGTTCTTTAGATATTCTGGATACTGATTCAGATTTGTTGTCATGTTTAAATAACTCTGAAGCTTGTTCGTACTCACCTCATAGCTGTCAAGGTAGACTTCCAAACAAGGATAAGAATAAACTCTACATTATAGAAAAGACACTGTGTATCAGTCATCAACATTAATGATAAAAAATGTGAAAAAAGTGCTTTAAAAAAAGGGAAAAAAAGGCCATTTGTTCTGTAGCCCATAAATACAGAAGAGGATTAGGTGCCACTGGAAAAAAACAGAGCAACTGAAAAGGGAAAAAACAGGACTGAAATTTAAGACAAAAAAAAAAAAGAATTAAGACAAAAATATATATCTTAAAACCAAAAATATTAGGACCAAAAAAGAAACAACTAATCAACACAAAAAAAAAAATATATATATATATATATATTAAGATAAAAAAAAATTAGTACAAAAAAAAAGTCTAAAAAAAAGACTGACAAAAAAAGAGAGAATTAAGACAAAAAAATAAGACCATATATATTAAGATATAAAAATATTGGGAAAAAAAAGAAAAATCAAGACAAAATAATAAGTCTAAAAAAATAAATCAAGACCAAAAAAAGAACTCCAATTGTGATTTTTTTCCCCCTTCCACTACTGGCTCTGTTGTTTATTTCCAGTGGCCCTAATCCTCTTCTGTACACAACACTGTTTGGAAATCAGGTATATTAACTCACTCAGTGCCATTGACGAGATAACTCATCATTTCAAATCCAAACACTCAGTGCCATTAACGAGATAACTCGTCATTTGCGTTTTTTCACGGGGATTACTAGAAAACACCCTAGCAGAGGTCCCTCATCAATATCTAAGCTGTTGGGTGTTGTAGTGACCAACTGTGTCCTGAAGATGGCAGCAGTACACCTTTAGGTGAGAGATTAGCCACTGATGCTCCCATTAGCTCGGGGGGAGAAGCAGGAAGGAGTGAGATTATGGCGCTACGGAGTGATATTGTGAAGTATCCAGCAGCTCACAGCTCCACATACTAACACAGAACATGTATGGACCTGAGTGGATTATTGATAATATTGCTATGGTGAGATAAAACCATCAACTAACTGGGCTAAACGGGTCATTGCTGAGTGTCGGGAGTAAGAGGAAGTTGCGTGTGTACAGACTGATGGGAGAGAAACTTGGAGGAACGCCAAAATACAGTAAGAAATCCATTCAACTCTGACATAGAAAGCAAAATAATAATTTTGTGTCTGATTTCAGATAGTCAGAAAATATTCTGTGAGTCTTTAAAAATCAGTCAAAATGCTAAAAAAAACGGCTGGCACGAAGGGGGGTAGAAAATCTGAAAATGGCTGGCACTGAATGAGTTAATGACATTAACCTTTCTTCAGAGTAGATGCTAAAAAATAATAAATAACTAGCTTCCTCTTTCCTCCTTTTAAGGACTTTATATCATGTTTGAATAAAACCCAGAGCCTGTGAGCGTGTTTACCTTCTGCCGTCTCCCTGAATCCCATTCACCATGTTCAGAAACTTGCGGCTCGCCTGCGATAAAACACATTACATCCATTTAGGGCAACAACAGTCGCATTGATACATCATCTTACAATAATGAAAATGATAATGATACTAATCATATTTAAAATGTTCTAATACAAATCCTGGGAATTCTGTGAAAAAAAGTGAGTATCATTGATTCAATAGGACTGTAATTAATAAATTAAAAAATGAATGCCTTCAAATGTTCTTAAGTGAAGGAAGCATCACTATTCTTGTGATTACAGTGTGTATTAAGGGTGTAAGAAAAAAATTGATTCAGCAATATTTCACTGCGAGATTATCGTAACTATCAAAATCAATTTTTTAATCATGTTTAACGGAAAAACTATTTAATTTTTCGCATGCATGCATTTACATCAGACCTTATTAAACTACGTCACTCCTCAATACATTTAGCTGGAAGTTGAGTGCACTTTATTTTCAGAAAACATACTGGGCACTTTTATAGATGCATGTGGTTCAGGGACGGGGTTACACCGGGGCTAGGGGGTGCTATAGCCTTATCAGAAATTTGAGTAGCCCCAGTTAAGCTCCTTGAGCATTTTATTTAATATATATTTAATATTTTTATGATTAATTTATTGAGTTCAAAAACATTAAAAACTTCCAGAGTCGCCGTTCTGTTCTGATCAAATCCCTGCTTGTATCCCATTCAATAGGGACCACTGATTAACATACTACAGTGTGTGTGTGTGTGTGTGTGTGTGTGTGTGTGTGTGTGAGAGGGGCGGAAGAGTCTTTTTCATGCATCATTTTAGGGTTCACTTGCAATGGATAATTTTGTAATTAAGAAAAAAAAGTTCCCGTAAAAAATGAAGACCAACGCATTTCTTTAAGGCTTCCTGTCACCTCCACTTCATGTGAGGGCGGTTTTTCCTGCATGTGGCGCGTTAAACATACCTGAGAAACCGAAAGGCAAACAATCGACTAAGCAATCTTGCCTGCCTGTCCATACATGTAGAAACAACAACTGACTCATCGGTTTCCTATAAAACAACTAGGGTGAGTTAGTTCTTCCCTGATGTTTTGCATTCTAGATTTATTGTTTGATTATTGGCAGGCACAAAAGCAGCTGTCAGGCGTTCAATAGGTCACTTTTGCACATGATTTTTTTTGTTTGTTGCCATTGCCTTGTGGTCATTTGTATTATGCTTAACTAATTTGTTAAATATTCTTTGACCAAATTCAATTAAAACTACATTTGTATCTAACATGCTGTGTTGCATAGCTTATCTTATTGAAAAAAATTAGAAACTTTTAAAAGTAATTTTTGAAAAATTCTCAGCACCCCCACATATCAATCCCGCACCCCCTTAGCACCGGGAGAGAATATATCCTGGCACCGTGCTGATGTGGTTCCTTTTTTAAGAATTTAAAAAATGTAACAAAATCAGAATCTGTTTTAGAACATACCACTTGTTTTTGATATTGGTACTTGAATTACAGTTAGTTACCATTTACTTGTTCTCGTAAGTTTAAAAAGAAATTAAATAAATTGTAATTCATACTATTTTGGAATTGTAAAGGTGAATTTTGAAATATTGATACTGTATATCGCGATGTATATCACATTGGTTAGTATTGGGATATATCGTATCGTGACATGCAAATCGTGAGTCGTATCGTATTGTCAGATTCATGGCATTTCACACCCTTAGTATGTATAACAACCTTTGACTAGCTGGCATAAGAATAACCAAATAAAATGATTAGGTTATTAACCAATAAATGAAAATGACCTAAAGTGGTAAATCTTACAGTTTCAAACTCAGAGTCACGAATGTTAGCGAATGCGCTGGCGACATGCCCCATGCTGAACCAACGATAGGCCAGCTCTTTTCTCTGGTTGGCTGTGGCCATTCTGCACAAAGCCTCCATTAATGATGACTGGTAGTCATAATCTGACAAGAAAACAAACATGATGGTTTATGTTCATGATTGCATTCATAGTTGTACACTGAAATGGCAGTTGTACAGTTCTTTACAGAAAACTTACCACCACCCTCCAGTATTTTACCAGCCAGTTTCATCCTGCAGAAAAACAAACCAATATTAACATGTGTCTGAATCTTGAGAAGAATTTGAACTTGAAATTCAAAAACTCCCCAAACTCACATGATGTCTGAGGCCTCTTGGGATGTGAGAAGCTTCCTGTCTTTTTTAAGCTCCGCTGGGATTGTGTCCAGAAAATAATTGAATTTTCGAATTGCCTGTTTGAAAACAGTTTGGTTTCTCTGACTCAATGTTATACCCACAAATATTAATAAAAACCTTCCCTCACCTCTTTCTGGATCGATATGTAAATTCTGGGATCGACTACCAACTGGCCAACAGGATACAGGAAGGCCTCGGTAATTCCAAGAGCACCTACAAAAATGGAACTTGTTAAATTCAGGCTTAAATTCAAACATTGCAAATTTTGGATTGGTATAATCCAGGGTTCTCGCCAGCACTGTTGAGCATAGGGGCCCCCCCAATGCTGTGATTTTGACATAGGCAACTGGGGCCCCGCAAAACAAATCCCCAAAATTTGTAATTCAAGAAGTTGGAAGGAATATGAAGCCCAACATAATATACTAAATACACACAAATCGGCAGCAAAAGCCACAATAACACACAAAAAAAAATCAAAAAATACACAAAATCACTCATAACACAAAGTGACAACAAAGACAAACAACTACTACTTAAACAAAATGACTACAAAAACACACAAAACAACAACATTTAGAGAATAGCTCCAGACACACAGACCGTCAACAAAATTACACAAAATGACAGGAGAGCAGGGAGCAAAAACAAAGATACAGAAAGTGACCACAAAAATGCACAAATCAACAACAAAAATGCAGAAATTGACAGAAAAATATACAAAATTACAACAAAAACACAAAATTACAACAAAAACACAAAATTACAACAAAAACACATAATGACTAAAAACTGACAAAACATAAGACCGTTTTTCCCCCCTGTATTAATACTCTGATTGGCCATTATTCTAAATGCTGACATGGATGTTGATCATGTGGCTCTCGGATCAGATACAATCACATTTTTGTGGCCCCCGCTGTGATGGAGTCGCCCCCTAAACTGTGTTTCAACCAGCGTAGGGGGATTTTTTGTTGTTTTTTTTCTTCTTTCAATCGGTAACGTCGTAATAATTGTTGCACACTTTCACACAAAAGGGACCTCAAGGTTGTTTTAACTCTTTTTAATCTGCATAACCCCTGACGCCCCTTACAAGACTCGCTCGCCAAGTCATCCCCCTCTGCTGTGAAAAATTCCTGGTGAGAACCCTGTGATTTATTTCATTAAAGTTATCATTTGAATAGACAAATGTATTTCCCATGTGGAGCTTTGATTTGTGCTGCTTCAAAAACAATACAAAATAAAAATGTCAAAATTTTGAAAAAATAAAATGAACGCGCAAACCTTCTTTGGAGGACTCATGAACCACCTGTAACAAAAGAAAGGAATAATATAAGCTTACAGTCAAGAAATTAACTTACTTTAAACTTTGAATATGTATTCTGAACTCACCATTAAGGCATTGAGGAGGTCCTCAGAGAGTGTGAACATGGGTTTATCCCACTGTGGGCCACACTGGATCCACATCTGCCTGCTCTTCTCAAACCAATGCATCATGTGCATGAAAAAAATAAAATCCAAACTTTCATTCAGACTAACACCCATTTAAAGTGAAAGCATCTGTGAAAATGTATCTGATACTTATCTTTTTGATGAGCCCCTGAGTCATTAACCCAGAGAACCCCTCACCACCAGCAGGAAGCTTCACGTTTTTCCCATATTTCGACAGGGCGACGTAAACCAAACTGGCTGCTTTTGGATCTTTCTGATCAAAACTCTGGACATCATTAGTATAGTTTTATTAATTCCACAAACATAACACCGCAAGTAACTGTGCTAAGCTTTATTTAACTTACCTTATTGACAAGTTTATCCAATTTGATGAGAAATTGTTGAGAGCACTTCATGAGGGTCTCATCCAAACTGTCCCTTTGCAGGAATTCCTCCAGACCGTGGACATCCCCATTTTTTAGAGCCGCATTGATAACGTCCTCCAACTGCACATGGAAGGAATCACAAGTTTATTTGAAACTGTAATTGTTGACAATGTATACAGAACTTTAGGAGATTTTGTTAGCTCACCTGACTAGAAGCCATTCTTCCTTCATAGAAGAAAACCGTTACTTCACAAAAATAAAAAAAAGCAACTGTAAAAAATAAATTAATCACCAAAAACTGTGAAATAAATTACCAACAAATCTTAAAATTTGCATTTTGCATAGGGGTGTCCTGATATAACTTTTCACTTTCGATATGATATACATTTAATCCACGTGTATTTGTTGCTACTGACATTGCTGATACTTTTATTAAGTATTTTGTAGAGTGAATGCTAGAAAAGGCTCAATCAATAACAATCAACAACAGTAGGTATGAGAGAAACTGATTTATTTATTATTAAACATACATTTTAATCTCAATCATAAGAATTTTCAACAATTAAATAAAAATAAATGAGAAAATCCCTGAGAAAATAAACTTTTAAAAATCCAATAAAACAAAAAATATATATTTCTAAAGTACAAAATAACCCCTAGTTTAACTTAAATGTAAGAATATTCTACAATTGAATAAAACAAATAAAAAATAAATTAGAAAACCCTGGGGGAAAAGAACTCTCAAAAAAGCCAATAAAAACTGACATAAGCATATTCTACATTTGAATAAATTAAATTAAAAATGTATTAGAACACCCTGAAAAATAATGTCAATAAATCCAATACATACAAATTATGTATTGAAGAGTTAAGATGCAGGCCGATATATAGTGATACTCGTTTTATTGTTGATATCGAAGTTAACCTTATTGTTGATATCTAAGTTAACCAATATCCGATATCAATATCAAATCGGGACACCCTCAATTTGATTTATTAGATTTTCGTCGCAATGACTTGAATTTTGGAGGCTTTTTCTCTCAGAAAACGGCGATGTATCAATCGTGTTTCTTTATTATAAATCCTTATACAATAAATACACAACAATAAGTTACATCACGGGGAAAAAACCAAAACCAAATAACAGTTCACCGTTTTACAGTGACACCTGTAGATTCGTAACACCACCGGCGGTAAATCCAAATTCTAATTTTCTGTAAAACCACTAAAAAATTGATAATTTCCAGTAAAATTATTCAATACATGGTTGTAGATGATTCGTTACTCGGTAAATGTGAAGTGAAACGAAATTTAAAGCCTCCAGCTGTGATCGACCGTTACCTGCCGTGATGCTAACAATGGCTAACGCGTCCTTCTTTGCTAACAGTAACACTACATTCTGACGATAATGATCAACAGCTGCTCTCAGTGTATAGAAGTAGCTCATTAAACCCGATCAGAATCTACTTTGTGCGTAGTTACACTTACCCTGCCTTCAATTATCACACGAAAACATACTTAATACTTCTTTAATGGATATTATTTTCTGTGTCCCACAGCAGTCATTCGCGCCCGAAGTGAAGTTGATTTACGCAGTGTTGCCAGATACACCTGATGATAACCTGCTACATTTCCATGTTTAAAACTGGCCTCCAAGATGAAAAATGAATTAAACTGGCAACCATGGACGGAAGTCTAAAGATTAAAGATGAATAACACAAGGATTGATTGATGATTTAGTATGAAGAATTATTATTATATACTAATACTACTATTATAATAGTAATAATAATAATTTCCGTCATTATAAATAAATAAAAAAAGTCTAAATCTTTTACTTTATTCCATTGTTTTACAACCTTGGGGTCACGACCCCATGTGAGGTCACCTGGAATGAAAATGGGGTCGCCTGACATGTCTAGTAATTAAAATTATATATATTTTAAATAATAATAATTATTGTTGTTACATTATTTTTTACTACACACAATCTTAAACAAAAGTATTCTATACTTTAACTTTTTCAAATATAATTTAGTTCAAATGAAATGCAGTAAAAAAAATATATATATACACATATATATATATATATATATATATATATATATATATATATATATATATATATATATATATATATATATATATATATATATATATATATATATATATATATATATCTGAGTGGTTGCATGAATGTCTGTGAATGTTTGCCAACCTTGAATTTTGAAAGAAAAAAAAAACAACATTCGCAATTTATGCTTTATTGAAAACAGCTTTGAACTGTTATGCTTTAGTTTGGGGATTTTGATTTAGCAATTAAATGCCTTCACACATAATTATTATACACATAGCAAAAAAGACTTGAACTTTAAAAATGTTGTGTCATCTTAAGAGAAAAAAAAACAAAAACTTTTTGGTGCTACATTCTGTATTAGAACAGTTAAAAAAAAAAAAAACAAAAAAAAGACAGCGGAGAGTAAAAAACAAACCTGTATTGCTTTGTTTGAACATTTTAATTGTTATACATTTAGGTGCTTTTTAGTGCTCAAGTTCTTATGATTCAGTGGAAAAAGTTACAAAAATGTCAGTGTTTGTCCAGACTGAGTCGTTCAACGCTGAAGATATTCACTTTTTAAGAATTATACACATTCTTAGGCATTTGTCAAAAAGTGCTTTTTGTGGTTTCCTCATTTATTAGTGTGTATCTTAGATAAAGTGCACCATGCTGTCCTCACACTCTTTAGGTACAGCAAGTTTGTAGTTTTGGCAAATTAACTTATAATTCTGTGAAACAAATGCAAATCCAGAATATTTGCCAACCTTGACTTTTGATAACAAAACAAAAAATAACACAAAAGCGCATTTTCAATTGCTGCTTTATTGAAAACAGCTTTGAAATGTTAGGCTTTAGTTTGGGGCTTTTAGTTTAGCAATTAAATGCCTTCACAAATAAGTCTTATACACAGCAAAAAGGACTTGAACATTAAAAATTGTGTTGTCTTAAAAAAACAAGAGTAAAAAACAAACCTGTATTGCTTCATTTGAACATTTGAATTATTTTACATTTAGGTGCTTTTTAGTGCTCAAGTTCTTACAATTCAGTGGAAAAAGTTACAAAAATGTCAGTGTTGGAAAGTTCAATAATTATTTGTCCAGAATGAGTCTCACTTTTAAAGAATTATAAATATTTTTAAGCATTTGTAAAAAAGTGCTTTTTGTGGCTTCCTCATTTATTAGTGTGTATCTTAGATAAAGTGCACCATGCTGTCCTCACACTCTTTAGGTACAGCAAGTTTGTAGTTTTGGCAAATTAACTTATAATTCTGCCCGTTATTATTGTCCCAATACTCAGTCCCACACACTTTGTATCGAATGGCGAACTCCAGCACTGCTCCTGGCTGCAGGAATGGAGGCACGGGCAGATGGAAACGAAATGCATCAGAACTGTACTGCACCCCTTTCCCCTCCCAGCTTTTGGTGACGGACGACACCCATGAGGCTTTCACCTCGGTGCAGCTCTTCCACTCTGTAAATGAATAACGTGCTGTCACATCCTTCTCAAAGTCCACATTCAGGACCTGTGTGATTCCAACAACCCCGAGTTCAGAACACAAAACTCTCTCCAGACACACTTTCTGCTCGTGTAGACGCTGCTGGAACCCAGGCTGGTCTCCAGGTTGTTGTGCAAACACTGGTTTTAGGTAAGGCAGGGAAATCTCAAGATGTCGTCCATCTGCCATCTCCGCACCCATCAATAATCGAAACGTGACGTGATCTGGCACAAGCGGATCGTCTCCTTTTTTAAAAAGCTTGATGTCCTCCAGATCGAGTCCTAAAGAGTCGACGAACCTCACACCGACATGTCTGCATCGCTTCTTCTTCTCGTTGGTAGCGGGAAGAGATAGAGAACGGTGTCTGATAATAGGTTTAGGCACGGGTTCACATGAAAGACTGCGATTTAAGGCTAGTTTGGGCGCGTTGACTCTGGGACTCGGAGGTCGTATTGGAACCGGTTTCCGTTCTGTGTCGGGTTTGTCAGCTTGAAGCATTTTGGACAGACGGATGGTCATACAGGGCCTGGATACACAGCCCTGGTCTGGCATCGACTCCTCAGACATGGAGGAGGGAATCCTCTGCTGTCCAATGAACCAGCCGTTATCCATGCTTAGTGAGATCCACAGGCCTGATCAACTGCAAACAGAATTAGGGAAAAATAAAGCCTCAATTTGCTCTCATAGAGCCTCAGTAGCTCAATATATCAAAACTTGGTAAAAATAACAGTGTAAGTCAGTGGTTCTCAAACCTTTTTTGGCTTAAAGCTGCAGTATGTAGAATCGTGAGACGCTCCACACTCCCACCCTCCCTTCCTGAACGAAACTTAAAACTCCCTTACCGGTCTTCTTGTGAACGCTTGCACTGAGGAACTCTTTGCGACTGTTTTCTCCATAGAGACAAGTGACTTTATCTTGTGTTATTGGAGAGTTTTCTGACGTTTTAGAGACATGAAAGCACGTATCACTCACTACTGTAAGGACAGTAAGAGACTCAATGCCATAGCCGAGCCCAGCTGATCAGAGCAGACAGACACTCCACATCCACACTGCAAATGATTTACGTCTGTTCTCTCTAGGGCTGCACGATTATGACAAAAAACTTAATTGCAATTTTTTCCGATAGATATTCCGACTGTGATTCGATTTACAATTTTTTAAAATAGTTTTTACATTTAAATGCATATGCATTTTTTTCCCCAAATTCTGTGTTTTCCATTCAGTTTTTTTTTTTTTAGAAATATTAATACATTTTTTCAGAAAATTTGTTTTTAACTCATAATAAATACTAATAAATGAAAAACCCATAAATAAACAAAAATGTATGTCAAAAATAAAGTAAGATGCAATTAAAAGGTAGCTATAAGTTGCACTGTGAGGAAACCAAATATATACTAATAAAAAGAAAACTATAATTAAACAAAAATGTATGCAAAATAAAAATGTGATTAAAAATAATGCATAAAATACCTTTTAATTGTAAGTTGTATTAACATGGATTGTTCTGCTGCATTTAATTATTCATGTCATATAAAGATGTATGAGAGCAGCATTAATGTCACCCAATTCCCTCTCAAAGATCAATGGTTTACTGAACCTGATCAGTTTTTATTGATTAAGTTTTGATCAACTTAATTTAAATTAACCTCATTTAAATGATCGTGATGACATCATTCCAGACCGTAATGATTAAACAAAAATAAAAGGACAAAGTATCAGAAGTTATCATTAACCTACGATGTTTCAGACTCTACAATCCTAGCATCGATGGTCTCGTCCACAACAATAGAAACAACTTTATCCACAGATCTTCTGTAGCTCTGATGAGATGTTGTTTAAATGCTCTGAGTAGAAGAAGCTGATTAAAGCTGACTCGTGTTTTCACAAAGCACAGCGGCGCTACATGAGAAACGACTGGAGCTCCGCAGACACGTTAAAGTTAAGCGGGCACTGGTCGGCTCTGATTTAGGAGTCAGTGATGATTTGCGTAGTTTTTGGGCAGTTTAGACAGGGTTTAGTGCGGTTTGGACTGTGTTTAAAGCGGCCAAGACGAGAGAGGGGGGCGGGGGGTGCACCATAATAAACGGTGCCCGAAACATTTCCCCATAAAAAAAACATCCTTTTCCTCACGGTGACGGCGTTTCAACTCGATTCTATCCATTTCC
This sequence comes from Gouania willdenowi, assembly GCF_900634775.1. Lineage (NCBI taxonomy): Eukaryota > Metazoa > Chordata > Actinopteri > Blenniiformes > Gobiesocidae > Gouania > Gouania willdenowi. Next base: position 34,079,700 of record NC_041050.1, on the reverse strand, counting down.
ACGTTCAAACAGTAGATTCCGTTAACGTTAATTTTATAGGGCCCTAGTGTAGTAATTGTTAGCGGACTCCACTGAGGGGTAACTGAGACTCGCTGCAGCGCACAAGCGTGTGTCCTGTAACCATCTCTGATTGGCCAGCAGCCCAGGAAGGCAGTTCCCGGCATTTCCAATTGGTGAACATATACAGTATATCACTCAAATGATGAGGACGATGGAGACTTCTGCTGGAACATCTGCCATTGCACTGTCCCAACTCTCTGATCGTGAACGCTCTTAGACTTTGGACGAGCAGCTCGAGCAGCCAATAGTAACGCTCAAAACTGCTCATGACGCGCTGTGTTTGTAGAAAGATCATTGATTGGCTGAAGTCCAGCGTCACACTCCTGTATTTCTAAAGGACATTTACAAAGCCAAGAGAAGGAGAATAAATTCACTGTCCAATCAGAACACTTTGGATTAAAATATACCCAAAAATTATTATGGATTTTTGACCAAATAACCCCAAAAAAACTTACATACTGCAGCTTTAAGTACCCCTTTTCTCTTATTTCTGAATCAAAGTACCCCCTTAGTCCAGCTATAACATTTTACTCAGAATGCTATGGAAAAACCACAATAGAGCATAATGATGGAATGAATATCTCCAAAATGTTTCTGTGTTTTAGTATCACCCTGTGATGACACATTTTAAAACTTTGTAAGTATTTAGTGCCTCCTGAATAAAGTTCAGTTTTTATCATGTCCAGTCATCTCTCACCTGCTATGGAACCAAAACTGACCCTTGTATTATTAGTTCACCAATGATAATGACGATCATTTTAAACCAAAAATAAACACTATAGAACCCTATGAATTTTATTTGTTAATGTTCCACTTTCTCTCAAGTACCCCCTGTAGTGCCATCGCGTACCCATAGGGATACACGTACCCCCATTTGAAAAACAATGGTGTAAGTTATATAAACAAGACAGACAGACTTTCAAGCTATCAGAGTGGGCGTGAACTGTACTTTAGAGAATGTGCACGATTTTCTTCGCAGAACAGCGACACCAACATTATCTTTAATTAAAGGTTATTACTGGTGTTCCTACTGTACCTTTAACAGATATGAAGCTGGAGCTTGAAGCTTTAGCTGAATCCGCCATTTGAAGTATTATTTATCGTGTCCGTGCGTCACTGTGTCTACGCTGTTTTTGGCTGCACACGCACGCGCAGATTTCCATGCGCAGATCATCTTCAGTGCGTGACAACACGCACGTATTCCACCAAGTGCACTCGGTGAAGATCTGTTGAAGTAAAACTGACGTCACAGGAAACTACACACAGACCTCAACATGCCTCATGGGTGATGAAGTAACAAAGTGGAAATATTCACGCGTGTCACTATTACTGAAATGACAATAAATAAAATGTCCCTTTGGAAAGTGTTTTGCGTTATTGAACAAGTGTCTGTCAATATCAAATAGATTCATTACGTGTCTTTATTGTACATTTCTTGCGTGAGTCGTGCTGACTGGCACTACATGTCCCATAATGCATCTGTGGCGTTCCCTTTTACAGCAGCCCAAGTTGCCAAGTTAATTTCTGTCCCCGCTTTAATAATTTTTTGTGAAAATATACATTTATAAACACATTTTATAGGAGATATGAGACAAAATAAAATCAGGGGGTTGCCACTATTCAATTAAATTAAATTCAAAGAACTTTATTTTTCCGTTAGGAACTTCCTTTGTGACAGTGTGAGTGCTATAAACAGGGAATAAAATGCTGTAAAGTACACAAACATATACATATACATATACATGGCACATTTCACATACCATAAATAGCTGATAAAAAGCTCTAAAAAAGTGTTTTTTTTAAAAAAAAAACTGCAACATGCAGTATACAAAATTTGAGGTGATTAAAGGTGTGGCTTAGTGGGTGAAAAAGCTTGGCATAAAAACACTGTATCATCTATGTCTTAAAGAACAGCGGTTCTCACCCCTTTTTCTCTTATTTCTGAAACCAAGTAGGCTACCCCCTTTGTCTGACTACAGCATTTTGCTCAGAATACTATTAAAAAAAAAATAGATTAAAAAAAAAAAAAAAAAAAACGCATAATCACATTTTGTAAAAAGTGAAATAAAACACAATTTAGAGGCTCCTGAATAAATTCAAAGTTCTTACTTTCTGGTCATCTTCTGCCCGGTGTGGGACAAAGACTGACTCTTGTATTTTCAGTTCATGTTTTAATCAAAATAATTTCCATCATCATTTTTATGATTATCATTTTAACTAAAAAATAAACATTATGAAACCCCATATTTTTAAGAAAGTGTCTATTCGTACGGTTGCCGTACAAACAACCCCCGGTGCTATTGGTACGTAGGGTTAGGGTTAGGTTATAACCCTAAATTGCAACAGTTTTTAGGGTTAGGGTTAGTCCTAGTCACGTGACCTAAACGGGCCAATGACTGACCTATCACGTGACCTAAACTGGCCAATGAGGGGCGCTGCGTACGTATAGAATGTTGGTATATTGATATGCCAACCGTACGGATAGCCACTGCCTATTTTTAATCCTTTCATTTTTTTTTAAGTGTACAGTACCTCTCTCACTCTTTTTCTCTCTCAAGTAGTCCCTGTAGTAGTGCCATCGCGTAACCCCAGGGGTACATGTACCCCTTTTGAGAAACACTGTTGTAGAACACCCATGTCAAAATGCAATTTAGTAGGTTTAAAGATAACAAAAAACAACATAAAACGTAGTTCCCGCGAAATACATTTTGTCTTCTTTTTGAACACTATGTCAAGTTAGGCTTTCATTTTTTCAGACAAGGTTTGGCAGGAAATTTTTTATCTCCCGACATGTCGGGACATGTCACATAAACATAAATGAACATAACACATAAATATAGAGTTAATTTGCTCATTTAATGTAGTTGTTTAGTGACCCTGAAACAACAATAAATAACATTAGCTTGAAGCTTTGAGGTTTTTTGTTGCTATAGCATTTTACCATTCCTGTTAATGGATATATGGCGTAAAATCATCTTCTCTATCTGGCAACCTCAGCGCTAGCAGCCAGCCAGTCAGCAGCAGGTAAACAAACCTATCTGGCTGGAATAGCTGTCCATATAAAACGTCGTTTAGCTGTTTTTAGTCGATGAAATGGCGATAAGGACGACATTACATGAATGATACGTCTGTTGTTATCATCGCAGTAGAATTATCACGGTTTTGTTGATATTTTTTTGGCCGTATTTCAAGCTGCTGTGGCGAAGATACATCTGCGTGTGATGCACTGCAGCACGTTGGAGAAAACGGAGAAAATGGGTGTTTTTAGCTTCAGCCTCAGTCGAGAATATCCTATCAGAGATGTCGGATGGGTTCTTTAGCCACTGTGTGATTTTTTTTTCTGCGTTTTCTCTGATGTAACATCATGGGCCCCATCATGCAGGAGCGAACAGCATCCACGGCACTGAAACGCGTCGTTTCCAAAGACAAGATACGGGTCAAAAACACAGAGAATAGCTTACCAGTGACTAGGTAAGACTTGCTTTGTTTTGGTTTTTTGTTGTTTGTTTTTTTTCGTAGTATACCCAAAGACGTGTTTGGTGCAGAAGCTGTTTACAATAAAGAGCTGGGCGATATGGACCGAAACTCGTATCTCAATTTTTTTTTTTTTTTTTTTTTTCAAAAATGAATATATACAGTAATTATTTTGATACTGAGTTAAATTTATTGATGAAAAATGTCACACAGGCAAATTCCTTAACAAAAAGCTACACAATATGTGCCACTTTCAGCTTTTTCTCTTGTAAGGGACAGCACGTGTGAGTGAGTTCTGTAGTGTGGCTTGTTTAGGGGAAGGTCTGGGTTAGGATGGACTCAGAAATCCATCTAACTGAGAAGTAGTTAAAGCAGCGACTCTTAAAACATGTATTTTTTATACAACATGTATTACTTAAAACACTCCTCAAAACCCACCTGCTTTTACTTAACCTCTTTCTCTTATTTTTATTGATAATTGTTTTTTCTTTATTATTGTTTGTCTTGTGTAAAGTGGCTTTAAGTTCCCAAAAAAGCACTATATAAAATGTATTATTATTATTATTACAAAATAAAGATTAACCGTTACAGGTGATATTGTAATTCTCTACAATCACCAAAAAAATCTTTAATCACAATATATTGCCCAGCCCTAGTTTACATGCACGTCTGTCATCTTGTTTTGAATTTTCTCAGTTCAAAGAAAGGTAACAAGGCAAAGAAAGCAGCTGGTCAGATGAACAATGGCCTCCCCACAGGACAGGATAAGGACGCAGTGACAACAGTGCACAGGGTATGCATATTATATTTTAAAGCGGTGTTTTTCAACCTTGGGGTCGTGACCCCATATAGGGTCGCCTAAAATGTCTCGTAAAAGATTAAAAAAAAAAAAAAAAATGTCTGATTGAAATTCTATTTTTGTAATTTTTAAGATTATTATTGTTTTTTGAATTAAAACACCTCACACAATTGCAAACCACTGTATTCTATACTAAATCTAGTTTAAAAAAAAAAAACAGTCTGAGCTGGCGCATCCCATCACTATAGTGCAGTGGTTCCCAAATTGGGGTACAGGTGCGCATTGCAGGGGGTACTCAGAAAGATTTAACAATTAATTTGAAAATAATCTGGAAATGTTGTCAGATCCTTTTATCACAGTTTTTTTTTTTTTTTGACAAATTCACCACAAACTAACAGAACTATTGCTCAATAAAATACTATATTTTCTTGTAATTTGTTGAAACAGGATTATTTCACGCCGTAGAGGTCATTTTAAATCACACTTCTAACAATACGAGACAATAATTAGCTACATTTTACTAAGGAGACAGTATTTACTTACTATTGAAGTAATCACAAAAGTTGTTGTTTAACTAAAGTACATTTTAAATTACACTTCCTTAGGGAACCAATGTTCGAGACACAGCTAGGGGTTTATGAGAGTCCGCTGTTCCACAAATGAAAATGCATATGAAATTATGGACTTATGAGATGAAGAGGGGTACAATTGATTTGACAAAAAATGCAAAGGGGGTACACAGGATAAAAAAAAAAGTTTGGGAACCACTGCTATAGTGCTACTTCACAAATGTGATCAAAAAGTCTCTGGGGTCGCCAGTAATGTGTGGCATCAAAATGGGGTCATGACCCAAAAAAGGTTGGGAACCACTGTCTAAAAGGATAAAAAGACACTGATCATTAATTTTATTGCTAAGTCCTTCCCAACATTAATATTTCTCAGGTTGCACAATCAGGTGGTAAAATCAAGACTAGCAGTACCAGGAACGCAAGCAAAGTTTCAAGGTAAGAGAAAACATTTTTTTGCACCTTTTTTAATCAGTTTCTTTTATGAGATGAACTAATCTGTCCCCTTTTAGCCCAGAGGAAGGGGATTTGAGACCCCAGCACCGTAAGCACTCCTACACACAAAGAAAAGAGGATAAACCACAGCGGTCATCTCAATGTGGTGGCGAACCCCACCAACCCCGGGGAGCGACGGGGAAAAACCGACGAGCCCTTTCACTGCCGCTTTCCCCAATATCCGGTCTCCGACACATGCCGACTCATTCCCTGACGCACACCCCGGTTCCTACGCTTCACACACTCCATCAGCACTACGACGCTAAGGATGACGACGATGACAGTGCGAGTGATCTGTCAGACTCAGAGAGGCTGCCCGTACTGCCCTCTCCATGTACCCCCTGCACCCCTCCTCATCTCAACCTTAGGGCAGAGATCATCGACTCAAATGACCTCCTCCCGGACTTCCCAGGGCCACACGAGGCAGTGATTGAAGACGAGAGTGAGACGCCCAACTACTGCTACCCAGACTTCCTGCCACCACCCTTTAACAGCTGGAGCTTGAGACAACTGGCTGTGTTTCTTCACACTGATGGTCGTGGGGCCCCCAGACCCAAGCCCGTTGGGGTCTTGGAGAGGTACTTGGAGCGGCTTCTGCAACTGGAATGGCTCCAGATTCAGACGGTTCAAGCAGAGAGCAACCGTCCACCAGGGAGTCGCCCGAGGCCGCAGAGCTTTCCATCAGCCCCCGCTGCCAACGTCCCCCGGCCTCACACCGCACCATCATCCCGGATCAACTCCCCTAAAGGCCTGCGGCACAGCCAGCGACCCTTCCCGTTCACACCTGTCAACAACCCTCCGTCACCCGCCTCCACTCAGCACCAGCTCTCCCGCTTCCCAGTTTGTCCCCACTGTCACATTCGCTTTCCCTTGTGCAATGGAAGCTGTTCTGCCTACGCCTACCAACGCCACTCGAGGCTCAGCCCCCTGCTCGAGCGTAAGCCCCGACCGGGAGTGGCAGGGAAGAGGAGCAGCAGTGAGACACGAGTGTCCTCCTCAGAGGGAAGAACCCCAGGAGGCCCCGGAGCAGGAGGGGCTCACACTCCCGTCAGCCCCTCGGCTGGAAAAAGTCACCTCAAGCACATGCAGGCTGCCGGCAACGCTCGAAAGCAACAGCAGGAACCTGGCACCGGCACAAACAGCAGGGTGCAGGGGAGGAAAAGTCGTGTCCGAGCCAACTCTGAGACAGATGTTAAGAAGGAACCAGGTGGCATCAAAGGCACCGGAGCAGAGAAACGGGTTCATGCTGCAAGCAAGAGAGAGATCACAGGTTCTAAGAGAGAAGAAAAGGACTGGCCGAGGACAGAGGCAGGAAGTCAGCCCTGTAAGAGCACCATGAAGAGAGCTGCTGCTAAAGATGCGTCGTCTCTCGCTAAACCTCTCCTTGCTAATAAGCAGAATGGCAAAGCAAAAAATGTGCACTTTGTTGCAAAGTAATCTTAGAAAACCTGCAGTGTAGCGCTATAATTGTTCCCGGAGCTTGAACCTACGCTTGCTTTTCTGTGTAATCTGACTAACACTAACATAGTCTAACCTTGTACTGCAGTCTAACCCTGTGAGTAGTGTATCACATTGAAAAGATCAAAGCTTTCAGTGGTTCAGCTGACAGAATGCAAAAAAAAAAAACACAGCAAAGACCAACATGAACACAATATTTAATAATGTAATTAGAGATGCACCGGAATTCCAACGACCAAAAATGTCCGTCTGAAACAGGATGTTGTGTTGACGCGATCAAACAGCGCGGTCAGTGTGCACTTGTTTAGAAATGGACCAACTTGTCCGAGGAATCGCAGAGCGGCTGTATTTCAATACATCTGAGCACTAAAGCGTGGGACGTAGGTGTGATTTATGTTTCTGTGTCACGTCGTTACTATAGTTACGTGTAGCCCTCGGTCAACATGGACCACACAGCAGCCCGACGTACGGCTGCGCATCAATAGCATCTGGTTTCACAACGGTACTTGGTCCGCGTTATAAAGATAATTACTTGAACGGGATTAAACCAGTGTGCATAATAATGCATGCTGCAATCAAAGCACACAGAGTATGTTTGTCTTGGAGACGCACACGCTCTGTGACTTAAATGCACTTTGTGTTTTAATGAGAGAACATTTCTGGGAACCCCAAAGATGTTTTTTTCTAGAAGTAGTTTTTGATCTTGTTTTTACTGCATTTTAGTTTCACTAGATTTTATTTCACAAAGTGAAAGTATAGAGATTAAGATTGTGTTGTTTTAATAAAAAAAAAAAAAGAATAAATCATTTTCAAAAATCTGTTTTAATTTTTCAGAAGTTTCAGGCGACCCCACATGGTATCCCGACCCCAAGGTTGAAAAACACTGATTTTGTGGCTCCAGAATAATTTATTTCAATAGTTTTGATCATTTCTCGTCATCTCACACCTGGGATGAGACCAAGACTGACGATTTATTTGTTAATTTTTCACTTCTCAAGTACCCCCTGTAGTGCCATCGCATACCCCTATTTGACAAACACTGAGTTATAGGCCTGTACAATATTATTAAATGTATGGGTACAGTCAAGTTAAACATTTATTTTTTTTATTTTGTATTGTGCATTGTTGAAATGTCAATGCTAAATAAATATTTTCACATTGTTAATTGATTTATTCGTTAAAGCATTAATACTAATTGATACAATTGCATTGTTTTAACTTTAGTGATTTGTAGAGCCATAAATGCAATGGGACTAAATATTTTGCATAATTTATTTCAGTTTTGGCCTTGGTTTTTTAAGTTTCGGTCATTTCGGTGCATCCCTAAATGCAATCCATTGACATTGTACAGTATGTCATCACAATGATAGATGGTAACACTGCAAAAAATTTATTGTGAAACCAAGTTCTTTGGTATCTGATAAACAGCTTTTATGTAAAACTATATTGCACTGCGCACACGGCGATCTTTCAATAGTCTACTAATGGTAAAATAGACATGAATTATATCTAATGTACCGCAGTTAGTCGTCAGCACAGGTGATTCACAGGTCATTCGATTTCTATCATCTCACATGACTTTAGTGGTTAGATGTTTAACTTTTTTGATGTTGGGTTGTATTTATTTATTTTTATGCTCTTACTTCAATATTGCTTTAAAAGTTTCCGAAGTGCTTCAGTTCTTTTTTTTTTAATGTTTAAGTTTATACGTGACTGAGACGGAGGCACAGCGTGTAGTGGAATAATGTAGTTCCAGATGTATTTGTGCTTTGAGTTTGACTTTTTTTTTTTTTTTTTTTAAGCTTTAAGGGCTTTTTATGTTTGAACAGCTGGAATTGTATTCGATGACATTGTACTGTATTTTGTATGAGCCGAGCTCTTCCTGTCACACAGGAGATGGTGTAACGTTTGCTACGAATGTAAATGCATATTTTTTCAAACCTCCTATATCTCTGTTACATTTATGGACGTGTTATTGTTTACTTTTTAATCACCATCATCTTAAGTTTACAATGTCGTTCTCATGAAAAACGTTGGTAAATAGGTGAATGTATTTTTCTGTGTGTTATGCCGTCTTCCCCATTATCCTCTGGTGTTTTAATGCATCACTGTTTTGTTACGTCACACAAACATTCCACTGATAGTTAATAATTTTGAGACAGAGTTTAAACATTTAAGTGTATTCTTTTTACCACATGACACGATCATTGTAAACATTGTGTAAATTAGGGTCACACCACTCGACTAATGACTTATTTAAATATGAAAGCCATATGAGAAGGGACAGGAGCTGTCTAATGATTGTAAATGTGTTAATTACATTGACATGCACGCAGAAAGATTGTGGTATGTATTTTCTCAATGTTGAATGCAAGTACCGTATTTGTAAGGCATAGATGTGAAATAAATGTTTTACACACAAAAAACTCTACGTTTTTATCACAAGTTAGATGTATATGAAAGGCATTAATAGATCGAATAAGAGTTAAAATGGCAGAAATGTCACTTTAATCATGTTTTACATTACATGTCAGAGTGCAGGGTTCATTTACTAAACACAAAGTAAAAACCTGTCTGGAAGACTCCTTTTTTTTAACCTCTCAAAATAAATAATTTTGTATCTTGTGTTTTTTTTTTAGGTTGGTGAGGGCACATCTTGTTCATTCTTCTTATTATTATTATTAACATTTCTATACCAGTTTTAAAAAGATACTATTTTAAATAATGCAAAACAATGATCTGGAGTGCTGATTTTATTAAAACCTTTATTACACTGCAATCTAAACCCCTACATACAGATAAGGGTCTTTTTATTCGTGCATTCTGTGATTACAGCTTCCTCTGCTCGGCATTTGACGAAGCTGCTTCTCCCTGTCATTGATACACCCTGAAACCAAAGAGATAAATGTACAGTTAAAATAAAGACACTACATCATGAAACGGTCACATTCTACATATATCATTTCTATTAACAGTTAAATTACCAAGGTTGGTGTTGGTATTAAGACATGAACTCCCAAATGTTTGTGGGCCGACATCCTCTTGAAACACAGGCCCATCGTCCCACATGAGATCATAGCCACCCACCCTTTTCTCCTTCCCAGTTAGCCTGAGGAGAGAAACAAACAGAGCAGCCAAAGAAATTGAGCTTTTATTTCTTGTAACTTAAGAAAAAAAAAATAACTGTCGCAACAGTGTTGTGAATATGCTTTTGGTGCCTCTTCATAGTTTTTCTTTCATAGGAACAAAAAGAGAAGTTTTAAAATGTTATGGTAGTCACATGAGGTCTACCATTTGAGAGTGGCGTGGGAGCTGTGTCTCACATATGTGAAAGATGTAAATTTGGGACGCTTCATCAGTCGTGTTCCTTTGAGTCGAGGTGTTTCGGCCTTTTAAACACTAGACACCCTCATCAAAGGTGGCCAGCTACAGGGTGATCAAGCCTGAGCTTGCGTCCCACAGCTGTTTCCCACTCTCTCCTATCTGCAGCTTTAAGGTCGACTTCTGCGACTAGATTATATTTAAAATTAATATAAATGACGTGACGTCAAGCGACCTCCCTTCAAGCTACAGCCCTTCTCCCAATCAAAGGGTATGTCTTCTACGACCGCACGTTTACAGCTGCATACTCCTTCATACTCAAAAAGTATATTTTGAGTGAACTCATCCTTTAATAACTCCGTAAGTTGAGCATTTAAATCACAAGTACAAGCCGCCAAGGACAAAGTGAGCAGCCCTCTCAGTGTTGTCACGTTACTGGAGCGTTGAAGCGACAAAGCGAGCAAAAAGCACAACTATGTTCAAGCGACTCATCATGGAAAATTTAAGCAACTAGTCGTGTTCGGTGTGAATGCACTTTTTGACCACCTCACACTCGGTGTCTGCCCTATGTACGTTGTTCTCCCTAGGAAGTGTCTGCTCTTTGATCTCTTCCTTTGATGTTCTTTGTGGCTGGGTAGAGTCCTCCACTGGCATTTCTGCGGTTGTACTAACCTCTTCAGTGAGGGTCCTGATGGTTTTGTGCCGTCACCGTGCTTCAATCGACTGATTTGACTGGTTGCCTCAACATTTGTGTGTGCACAATTTCAAGGACATCCAATGTATATATGTACAGTATGTATTGTTGTATAACAAATTTGTTTTCTTGATGACAGAAAGCATGCACATTGTTATGAAAAAAAGGCTCTGTACCTTCCCTCCATATCGACAACATTTAAAGTGTCGTCCAGCATGTTGCACTTCATCTCATAGTCCTCTTGGCTGCTCGGAGAATGTGACGGGGAAGCATTCACTTCAATTAACCACCTGAAAAAAGATGGAGGGTGATGATATCCTGTATAGCCGCTTTCTGCTTTATTTTTGCTGCAGTACCATACATGACCTGCTGGCCGCAGTGTCGCTTCACCATTTACATTGTGAAAAAGAATAGCCCAACAAAAGAAGAACCAACCTAAAGTCTCAAAAATATGGGACCATTTTTTCACTGAAAACTTATACTACACACCTGAGGTAAAACTAACATATGTGACATGAAACTAACAGTAATATGTTAGAATCAAAGCAGCAGAAAACTATTTTATGAAAAAATAAATCTCACTAACATTTCAACATGGTTTCACAGTACTGTAATGAAAACTTTAGACTTTAATACTCCACGTATTATATTGTTATGTTTTTAGCAATGCTATTACTTTAAAAAAAAAAACAACAACATAGTTTTCACTTTTATTTTGTTTTTCAAATTTGCGTGTGCATCTTTGAATCATTATCACATCTTTGTAAGTGTAGAAGATGCATGTTATTGACTATATGACTATTTCATTTGTACTCACGGTTTGAGGTTGTGGTCCAGAAGAATGTCGTAACCATAGAGCTCAAAGCAGCGCTTGTCATTTATAATGACCTTTCGTACACTCAGCAGACTGTGGATGAAAATGGTGTCCATTTTTTGAAACAGGGTTTCCACTGTGGCTTTACCATGCTTTGCTGTCAGGTAACGCCGAAGCTGCTGTATCGACCACTTGCAGCCCTATTAGGAGACGGCAAACGATGCACGAAAATAATAAAAAAAACTATGGAATATGACATGTTGATTTGAAAGATCCTGGCATTACAAACCTTTTTGGGGTCATAGTCAGGTGCTGTTTTCTGAACAGATACATTGGTGAGATGCACATCTGAGAAAAGCTGCTAAGGACTTTGAACTAAACAGGTCAAATAAAACATTTCTTTAATATTTTAAGTCATGTGTAGTTGAGTGGGTAATCGAATAAAAACTAGAAGGATACACATGTCATCAATACTGCTCAGGGAAAAGCGGGTACATGAGAAGCGTGCAAATCCATCTCGATACAGCCAGGCCTTCAATGGATCATACTGTAATCCATTTGCAGAAACAACAATTTTAAAATGCAACAAAATAGATTCCATATTTATGGTTGTATATATACGTACTGAAGTGACCAGCACATACACTCTCAGGTCAAATTTTCTTCCTGAAGGGACAAAAGGTGGTTGCTTTAGTATTGTTGGAATATTTAATTATTCTGATAACTGACCCATGTAGGCTACACTTACCATTAATCAAGTAGGGTTTCGCTATATAGCGTTGTGCTACGTAGTTTTCCACCTGAGCTTCCTCCCCCTGTTCTTCAGAATGACGACTGCTGTCCTGAGTGAGAAAGTAAAAGTCCTAAACGTGTTTCAAGTTCCATTTGCAATTCACTGTACGATAATCTTTTTTATTTGATTTTTTACCTTCTTCCAATCCATAACGTCTTTCAGCTTCCTAAACAGGAAAATGCCTTTGCCCTGGGATCTTGCCGCCTTATTAATAAACACAAATATTGTTTGACATGATTTAGGACAAGGTGACAGTGTAGCAATTCAAAGTCCATCAGTGTTAAATAGACTGAATTTAATATTTTCTATCAGCTTTATCTCACTGGCTTCATGATCCAAGTGCTTCCAGAGTTTCTGTTGAATTCCTCTACAAAGAGATGGTATTCACTGGGCAACGAGAAGGTGGGAGGGAAAAAATCGCACATCATTTCAGTTCGGCCAGCGTCCCTTTTAAGGTTTTTCTGATGGTGTTTTAGGTTTTTCACCATGAGGTTTTTGCGGGTCAACTGTAACAAAATACACAGGAATTGATCGGTTTAATACTTAAATTACGCATGTATTGTTTTAAAATATTGCAAATATTTGGCCAGAGACACACATACTGTACTGACCTCATAGTAGTTGCGAAAGTGGTTCATCCTCACATGCTCCTGCAGGTACACCTGATCAAAAATCTCTCTGAGCCAGGCCACGTCGCTCCAGCTAAAGTCCCACTGCTCATCACTGCAAGAAAAAAAGTCAAATCCAATAAGGCAAGTGCATATCAAAGAAGCTATGAGGAAGAAAACCAACATTAGTTAAATGATCCTGCATTTTACAGTGATGCTATTTTTTCTATACAAAATTTCCATGATTTGTAACAACTTACTCGTTTACTTCAACCCAGTTCTGTCTTTGGCGCAAGACGTCTTGGATAGTGCCGGGTTGGTTACATCTGTAACGCACAACAATTTGTCCTTTCCTGAAAAGAAAGACATAGGAGCTTTACGATTCAATTCAATACTGTAAAAAAAAAAGAAAAGGAAAAAGCCATTTCATATCATACAAGTATAAACACAGGTCTTGATAAAAAGTAAATGAATATATAAATTTAAATACAAAAAAACATTTCCACATGAGCAAGAATCATCATCATCATCAATTCATTGCAATAAATATTTGTATTTTAGTCAGTCTTAAAAAAAAAAAACATACTAACCGTTCTTCACTTTTACCATTGTCACCTGGTCCTTTGACTCCAGATGTCTGAAAGCAAAAAAACAAAACAGACAACACCAAAATAATTTCATTTCTGAATCAATAATCAGGATAATAAAACAGTAACTGCCGTGTGTACAAATATTTTGCCAGGAAAACACAGAGGGTGGAGAATTCAAGAATGATTCCCTCAAATCAGTGGTTCCCAAAAGTAAAGTAGATTTTTATTAGATTTTTTAAATCCATGCAACTTTTATGTGATTACTTCAATAGGAAGTAAATATGGTCTCCCCTTTGTAAAATGTAGCTAATTATTGTTTCCTATTGTTAGAACTGTGATAAAATGACCTCTACACCATAAAATAATCCTGTTTCAATAAATTACAAGAAGTGTTTTATTGAGCAATAGTACTGTTTGTTTGTGGTGATTAAAAAAATAAAAGCCTTAAAAGGAGGTAGGAACATTTCTTGATTATTTTTGAATTAATTTTTAGATCTTTCTGAGTAACCCCTGCAATGTGCTCCTGTACCCCCAGGGGTACACGTACCTCTGTTTGGGAACCACTGCCTTAAATGAAAGGTGGATACTGTTCTATACAAAAACAAAAGATAAATAATCAATATGCAAGATGTATTAGAATAAATTCAAAAATGTTGTCTCCACAAACAAGCACATTATTATTATTGTTGTTATATTAAACATTGTCTGTCGTTCTCTCTTCCAAGACTTCCTGTGCAGAGGTTACATGTTCTCCTTGACTCTAAATGTTTCCTTCAAGTATTCAGGTTTCCTCTCACTGTCCAAATGTAATGTACATTCTAAATTATTTGATCATAGAAGTAGAAGAAATCAAAAAGGCCAAAACAGCATTACATGTTGTGGAAAAATATACTTAAACCTATATATAACAATTAAGTGCGTTGCAAATACTGAAAACGACTAAAAATATATGAGCTGGCACATCTTGTCACTAAACAACAAACATAACCAAAAGCTAATAATAGAAATTAAAAAAAAAAAAAAAAATTAAAAAAAAAAGTCTCTGGAGACCCCAAACATTTGTGATATTAAAATGGGGTCATGATCCAAAAAAGTTGGGAACCACTGATGTAATGTCACATACAATGTAACCCTACAGTGAAGTTTGTCTCTGAATTTTACCTATTGAGGAACAACATATAATAATAATAATAATAATAATAATAATAATAATAATAATAATAATCATCATCTAATCTTAGTCTTACATCAGTTAATGTGTAATGTGTGGCAATGCATGGAGGCTCCTGACTGCTGGTCGATTTAGATTCTAGTTTCCAATTTTATTTTATTTTATTCATGTACCCCCTATGACAATTTGAGTACCCCACTTTGGGATCCTAGGCTTTAAAGGACGCTAATGCTAAGTCTTATTTCTATTTTATTTTTAATTACCTTGTACTTCGACATGACTGTGTTCATAAGAAAGACGCTGGCAGATATAGTCCTCTGATATTGGAGATAAAAAGAAAATTAAATTAAAATTTCCGAAGTCGAAAAAGCCCTTAATCCCAAAAACATGAGAGTTCGGTCGATTAAAGTCTCTAAATTGCCCAGTGTGAGCCTAAAACACAGGAACAAGCGGGTCTGAAAATGAATGGTTGGATGAAAGTCGAAACTGTTCCGACATTGTCCAACGTTCTCTGTTTGACAGCGGCGTTTGGTAACCATGGTAACTAACACTCGCACTTTTGCGGCTGAGGAATTTTGTCCCACAGCGCTTCACGTAGCCCAGATTCCTTCGAGTTAAAACAAACTAAATAAATTGAAAACAAATACTTCCGTATATTTCGTCATGATAATTGTATAACAACCCCTAAAAAGGACCAAACAGGTTCAAAATAAAAATAAAAAACGCACTAGGGGACGCATTTGAGCGTGAAGTGCGGAAAGAGAGCAAAGAGAGCTGTGACGTGCCCGCGCATGATTGACAGAAGTCCACATTCCACCAATCAGAGAAGAGCGCGTGGAGAGCTGCAGAACGGGAAGTTGTCGACTTCCTGTTTCAGGAGCGAATGGAAATCCCACTGACTATTTACTAATCTATGTATCATTGATATCAATATGTCAGAAACACTAGTTCACTAATGAGCGGCAATAACTAATAGCCACTCAAAGTTTTTCAACCTTGGGGCCGTGACCCAATGTGCGGTCGCCTGGTGAAAAATTGGGGGTTGCCTGAAATGTCTGTTAATAAGAGAAAAAATAAAATAAAAATAAAATACAGATTAAAATGACCTATTTATATTTCATTTAGTTTTTTAAATGTATGTATTTATTTAATTTTTTTTTATAATTTTCCCTTCATTTGAGTGAGAAAAAAATAATGTAAAACAGCATGTTCTATATAATATTTGTATATATATATATTTTTAATTGAAAAATGTGTATACATGCAGTATTTTATACCACATGTATATAGTCTCCTCTTGGTGGAGCCAAAACTCATCTATTTAGTACCTTGTTGGATAGGGATTAAACAAAATGACTGGATGTGATAGACGATCTCTCTCTGTTTCAGGACTCGATCACATGTGCCATGAAATGAATGACCAATTCAGATCAATAGGTAACCAAACAA
The DNA here is from genome assembly GCF_900634775.1 of Gouania willdenowi. Classification (NCBI taxonomy): domain Eukaryota; kingdom Metazoa; phylum Chordata; class Actinopteri; order Blenniiformes; family Gobiesocidae; genus Gouania; species Gouania willdenowi. The sequence goes on along the minus strand of NC_041050.1, from coordinate 34,063,408 downwards.
AGTTTTTAGAGCAATGGTTCCCAAACACACATTTAAAAAAAAATAAAAAATAAAAAACATAATAAGAATGTAATGTCATATACATTGTATCCCTATATTAAAATATGACTCTGAATTTGACCAGTCCTGTTGAGAAATCATATATTACTTGTTTAGTGTGTACATGTTTACATTCTGTTTTTTTTTTTTTTTAATTGCTTTAATAGTTTTTATATAATTGTATATATTTTGTTTATTGTTTTTACTGTGCAATTTCCTTTCTTGCAACATGCTTTCTACATATATATATATATATATATATATATATATATATATATATATATCTGTTTATCTGTTGCTGAAACTCTACAAATTTTATCTTGTGGGACGAATAAAGGACATATTGATTGTTTATTCCTAGTTCAATGTACATTACATATACAAATGGCTCTTTTCAGACTAACATACTTTCATATATACATGGACTCGAAAAGGAGTGGGAGGAAGTAAACTTATAAGTTCCCACCCCTGACATATCATCTCATATACTAAAAAAAAATAATCTGTAAACACACAATAAAACATCTTATTCGGAATTATTAGATTTATTTAAATAATTAACCTACTGGCAATTATTTGGGTTTCAAATATTTTTTGGCATTTGAACAATTTTTTTCTTTGATTTAAAATATTTATTATTGATTGAAGTAAACCTTTTTTGATTTAAAAGTATTTTTTATTATTAAATAATAAAGACACAAATCTACCTCCATATCATTTTAGCATGTCAACATTTTCTGTAGACGTAGCAGACATAGAAAGGTCAATTTGTGTAATTGTGTTGTCATTTAGCATATTTTCTGGTATTTGTGTGTAGTTTTATAACCCTTTTTGGGTTTTTTTGTAATTTATATGCATTTTTGCTACTTTTGTTTGTTTTTGTGCGTTTACTTTGCTGACCACATAAAATTAGGCCAAGGCCGCCACTCATGCATGTTTGCTGTAAAGTTAAGGCAAATATACTGTATTAGCATTTGACAAGTACATTGAAACCACTGAAACAAAGTCATGCCCCAGAGATAAATAGTCAAGTGACTTTACTCATTGATTTATTGAGACAGGAAAAAGAACAACAAAAAATTGTCTGCAGTTTGGAACTTGCCTCGTGATCTTTGATCCCTTTCAGAAACAATAGCAAACCTATGGATCCCCGACGATACAGTTCTGTACCTTTCCTGTGCATTTAGAGTAATGTGATAATCTGTTTCAACATGACAAAACCACATTTGTGTGCTTTGTGCTCGCCAAAAAATGACAGGTATGCGTCTGATTGCACGTAAAACAGCAGTCTAGTAGAAACACAATCTCATACCTAAAACGAATGCTTCGAAAAACAAATGAAATTCTAATGCCTGTTGAGTTTCACACCTTTGTTTATGTAACATAGGAGTAGCTTCTTTTCCACTGTAAATAAACAAAAAGATCCACTTTTTTATACACATTTTGAAGATTTTTTTTTCTTTCTCAACCACCCACCGTCAGTCAAACAATCAGCTATACTTTTAGACATTGGCTCCATCATTTAGATTTAGCTGCATGGGTTAAAACCTGCCCTAGGTTAAAAGTTGAAACTCTTGTCATTCGTTTACTTAAAATTGATGCTGGGACAAAAAAAAGATGAAAGCAGCCCTGAGGTTACCTGTAACCTTTTGGTTTGAAATGTTAATGTTCTTCTGTCAAAAACATGTACAAGAGATTAATTGGGCTGTCATGGCGTCCTGTTATAGAAATATTTGTTCTGATTTCAGCTGGGATGGACAACTGCACACCTTCTGAACCCAGGAGAAACAGAACATGAGTGAATAATGGAAAAGGAGGAAAATACATTTCATTTCTAATTTTGGTAAAGCTTTAATATTTTAAAGTAAAAACAGGTGCTTATAAACCTTATTTACATGGAAACTCAAGAAATGAGAATTGTGACTGTTATATTGGTTTCCACAAGTCATTCAAAATGTTTACGCTGCATGTCTCCATAATAAAAGCTAATTCAGCACACAGGTACTTTGGTACTGGTCGTTATTATCACGTTTTATTAATAGCTGTTCAAACATACTCCCATGTGTTTTATATTAAAGCTGGGGTAGGTGATTTCCTCCAGATGCACTTTTTAGGTTTTTGGTTGAAATTGTCTTTATGTCCTGACAGAAATTAAGATCTTATGTGCTCTGAAAAAGGAACGAAGAAAATCCATCAACTGTAGCAGATGTAAACTTGTAAAAACTTCGACCAATGGGAAAAAACAAACTTTTTTTTAAACCAATCACGTCTCCCTGTCTCCTTGCTCGTTCTCAATCCCTCGCATGCACGAGCTCACACTGAAAGCGCGTCACCGCTGACATAGTAAAACCTGAGTTTTTAGTCACGTTTTTAACATATATAATGGTAAAGTTGATTGTTTATTTACCGCTGAATGAGACAACAAAGTTTCTACACAATACAAGCGATGAGCTTATCTCTACTTCTCCAGCAGCGCCGCGTGTGCACGTGAGTGAAACGGAGCACAGAGGGGAGGGGTGAGGGGGGTAAAGGCGGAGCCATCACGGAGGCTACATTCAAAATCATGCTGGCTACCCTACCCTACCTTTAATCCATTATACTGCTGACACTGATGTCCACCCCATATATCATTACGTGCGACTAGTACAAGACGAAACCTCGCCTGTAGTGGTAGTATTTCAGAGCATGGAGGATGCCTCGAGACATTTAATGTTAACCTAACCTAACCTAATGTTAACCTAACCATTTAATGTTAACCTAACCACTAGGAACAAGTGTACAATGTTTTTCCTGCAGTCTGTGCCTTCTCCTCGCCCTCCGAGGGCTCTTTTTTCTGTTTCAGGTGTTTTGATGCTGGAGCTGGCGGTTCCTGATCAATGGTTCACGGCTCAACTAGTCTGGAACAATCTGATGGTCTATCCTTTTATCCGATGCTGTTTGCCCTTCTGTCCACTAACCCCAACCAGTCAAAGCGGCTGTCTGCCACCTCTGAACCTGGTTGTGCTGGAGATTTCTTCCTATAAAAAAGAGGGAGTTTTTTCTTCCTACTGTCGCTAAATGCTTGTTCATGTGAATCTTGTTGGGTTCTTTCTTTCTTACTATGGACTTTATTTTTTTGTTAAGCACTTAGAGATGACTTTGTTGTAATTTGCGCTATATAAATAAAGTTGAATTGAATATTCTTCTGTAACCCAGCCTTTGTAATACTATTATCACTCGGAACAAATGTAACAAGAGCTTTGGTACAACCTTTTTTTTATTTTCAAGCAGTGTTTCATACTCTTTTTTCTTTTGTTTGTGCAGATATTGCTTTGGTTTGGCAACCATCCAGAGAATCAGTGAGTAGCAGTAGCTGCACGTGTTGCATCTGTAATTTTGGTTTACCACTTTGTCTTTTAGCAGCCACACTTGTGCTGCTGGTAAAGACTTGGAACAGAAATTGTTTTTTGCCGGTTTCATACCTAAACCCCTTGTTTCCTGTGAACATGAGGTTGAGTTTATATTTATTAATACATTTAAAAAGGTGATTTATTTTCTAGCTCAATCTGGAACAGTTTTACTCTTGTTAGTGGAAATAATGGAAATGTAGCTAAGTGCAGAATGTCCTGCATGTCAAAGACTATCCTGTGGATTTTACTCCTCGATCCAGGTGGATCTACAACCTTCAACAACAACACCACGAAGCAGGAAATCTGGGTTTCAATGAATCAGCTTCCTTTCATCTAAGGGGTATTTGCAGACTTTAGTGTGCCAATATGAAAATATGTCCTGCTTTGGTAAAGTTCATCTCAGCAGTGGATATATTTTTGGTAAGTGTTTTTGGAAATGATTGGAAATGGTGTCGGGGCGGACAGGGGACGGGTGACCCGGCGTGTGCGGGGTGGTGTCTGGCGCCGGGTGGTAGGCAGGTCGACGAAGGTGGCCGGGTCTCGGCGGCGTCTTTTTAGCCTCATCAGAAGCAGTTTTAAACTTTTTGCTTGCCTCGGCTATGACCAGGAGTCAAACAGGCAGAAAATACTAGCAAAAGCCTTAGCCCAATGAGTATAGCCTGTGGTCACGTGACTACCGTAAAGTGATACGTTCTCCAGGCATTCTCCAGGTCACATAACCTGGCCAAAGACGGTCCGTCTCTCCAAACTTACATGGCCTTAAAGATGTTTTTCATTGGTTCTCGGGATGATAATATTGTATATCACACACACACACACACACCCACACTCACGCACGCTCACAACCTCCTTCCACTACCTTTGGGGTGTATCTACGTTTGCTCTGTGATTGACTGGTGAGATTTCGGAGATAGATGTATGGATTTGTGAATCTATACATATGCATCTTCTGTCTATTATTATAAGGATTATGTAATTTTATACTACAGCTTAATTTCTGTCTCACGTTTGTTTGCTCTTGTCGGATGTGTGGGACCTTTTACATCTCCTCATTATGACTTGTCAGATATCACAGCTCCTGAGAAGTTAAAGCTTTCTGCTTATTGTTTCCTCTAGAACCACAGCACATTTGGGGCTTACAGCAGGCTAATTCGTTGGCTTTGCCCACACAAAATGTCTTCAAATGAAATACAAAAAGAGGCCAAAAACAACAAATCCACCTAATAGCTGAAGCCTTTCCTGAGTTGTATCCCTTCCGCCTCAGTCTGCTTGCTCAGATGAGTGCACAGGGCACAAAGGTTTCTGAAAGGACACTGAACTCACAGCTATTGTATAGATGTTGGCCTGCACACAAAGCGAACATCATTAAATTGTGTTGAGACAGGCAGATAAATGTTTGACTGTTTCTTTCAAACAGAACAAACAGAAGACCTAAATTGTAGCTGACAATCAGTTTTGGTCATTGTAAACCAGAGCCAAACCACCAAACCCAAAGGATTTGTTTTTTATACATTGCTTGTATAGTACTGGTTGCCAAATGGAGGTTGAAAACATGCTCTGATCTCATGAACCCAAATGCAACGGCTAGGTTTCAGGAACTGTCTCCCAGAAAACCCGTCATGATTATCTTCAGGCCGGCCAGGCATATACAGTGTGACGACTAACCCTTATGCATTTGGAACTATGAGCGCATTTGGTTTCCATAACTGTGGTCAAGTGAGAGAAAACAGATTTATGTGGAATTTTACTGTTTTCCAAATCGGAAACTGTGCCAAGGATCTGAGGGTACAGAACCTAAGCTTTAGGAAAGTGTGAAAATAAGCAGATGGCAGTCAACATTCATTTTGAACATGTTAAAGGCGTATTCCTAAAATAGTAGATGCATTAATCCCACTGCAGATAATTCAGTTCAACCTTTTGTTGTTTGTTTTTGTTTGGTTTGTTTATTTATTTGAGCAACATAATAAACACATTTTATGTACACTACATAACCCTAACCCATACATCTCTTATCGTTTGTTTGTCACAAAAAATATTATAGAAAAAATAAACCAGAATATTTTCTTTTTTATCGTTTATGTTCGTTTGTAACAAAAATAATGGAAAAATAGACCAGAATATTTTCTTTTCTTTTCTTTTTTTCAATGATATATCTAGTCTTTACTTATATAATGTTATTTATAACAATAGTCATCTGATAGCGCTCATTAAAATATAGAAGCAATTTAAAGCAGCATAGGGCAGGATTTGTGAAAAAATAAATATTAATTTTAAGTCTTTTAATGCGAATGGGTGATGAAGCGCTCACAACCAAAGAGAATGAGCCCACACACATTTCCGCCTAATGACTTGAACAGATTGTGTGATACATTTTGTAATTTTAAAGATACAAACAGAACGACTCGATTCACCTCCTATTATGAGTCAAAATGCATGCATTTATTAAAGAAAAACTTTGCAGATTAACTGATTTAATGTTTATTACTCTCTTCCAGGCTTTCACAGTCTGGTGTTTGATTATAATGAGCGGTCCAGGAGGCTACACACACACACACACACACACACACACACACACTAAAAGGAAATTAAAAAAGTTGGAGGCTCAGTGATGTAAGTTTGTTTTTATAACAGTAATCTACCAATGGCTGTAAATTCCACCGCACCCACTGGTCATCTTTACTCTGGTCTCCTGGATTTGTTTCAGTTTGTCTTCCAGCAACAAACGGCTTAATGCATATCTTGTAGTAACATTCTGGTCTATATTACATCTTTAGCTTTATTTCTATCAAATAGTAAGGGCAAATAACAATTACTGAATAACCATAAACCTTGCTTTTAGTTAATAAATTAGGAACCTCTAAATTTCCAATAAATATATACCTTTGGGCTGCCATTTCCTGAATATGGGTTCCACTTCCTGCAGGATAAATTCTTGAAATACAACAACACAGACAGGAGAACAGCAAAGGCTTTGTTAAATTAAATACATGACTAATGTATTGCTGTGAACAGTGCTTCTAGCTTTTTCTAACAATAGCCCTTTACTGTTGGAAAGAAAACTGCTGTCTACTGTTGTGACAGTATTAAATAGTAGGCCTGGGACAACACACTTGTATCCTAATACGATACAATATACGATAATGGGCATGCGATAACAATACGATTTGATGTTTTTGGAAATGAAAAATGACCCAAACAACACTGCAGTTGGAATCATTAAACACGAGACGTGATGTTAAATCGTTCTTTGTACCAAAAAGATATTAGTCAACATGAGGTTACCATTTACCAGATATGGTAAGGATGTAAATTTGGGACGCATCATCAGTAGTGTTTCTTTGAATCAGGGGCTGTTTTGGACTTTTAAAGACGAGACACCCTCATCAAAGGTGGCCAGCTACAGGGTGATCAAGCCTGAGCTTGCGTCCCATAACAGTTTCCCACTTTGCCTTATCTGCATCTTTAGACCACCGCACTCTCGGTCTGTGCCCTTTGATCTTTTTCTCCCTCGGAACAGTCTGTTTTTTTTTTTTTTGTTTTCTGTTGCTGGGTAGAGTCCCCCACTGCCCTTTCTGTGGTTGTACCAACCTCTTCAGTGACATGGGTGCTCTCTTCCCTGAAAACTAGACATGCTTTTATTTGACTTTAACTTAGGACATACATATGTACTTACTCTGGGTATTACCTTTTGGTTACACTTTATTTGAGATTTTATACATAAGGCTGTTGTTATGATGTCATTATCTGTCATTAGCATGAATAAGGTGACATGAAGGCTGTCATCATGTGTTGTTTGCTAAATTATGACACCTTTCGGTAAATCATGACACCTCTGGAGCTATGTTGGCATTTTTGGGTTAGGTGGAGGGATCTCGTGGGGTTAGGGTCACGAACGACACTTAATGACAGCCTTCATGTCATAATATTGACAGCACAATGTCAGCCTTAAGTAGGATTGCCACTGTACATCTAGATTTGAATCAGTCACTGCTAAAAAACATTCTCCTCTCATTCCGTCGATCTGCAGACACCTCATTTAGTTCAAACTGGGCCGACTCTAACACTTTCAGTGACTGCAGCAGTCAATAATATTCTTGCATCAAATGATAAATTATCAAGAGCATCTACCTGCGGCACGACGTTCTTCCTGCGTTTGACTGATGAAGTGCCTTCGTATGCCTTATTATGTGCTGTACCAACCACCTTCACATGCGTAAAAATCCATAAAACCAACTCCATTATACTACTTTTGAATCTAACACAGACATTTTCTGAAGGCAACACATTGACATCGGGGGTGTGGTTAGCGCTGTCACTTCAGGGTTGCTGGTTGTTTGCCCCCTTTGTAATTGGAGACTGTGTTTTCTTGGAGTCTGCATGGACTTAGTCCCACTACTCTGGTTTCACCACACAGGTTAAATATGTGTTAACTGATGAGTGGATGTTTCATTGTATCAGCCTGTAGACAACACTGCCAAATGTTAGCAGAGGTTTGATCTTGCCTAAACTCTTTTGAAGTAATACATTTATATCTATGTTTACGTTTTATATCTTCAATGTAAGAATTTGAAATGCACATAATGATATTTGTTTCTGCTTGGTAAAGATGAAAAAGGAAGAAACTGTTTTTTACTGTAATAAGGAATTAAATAATTTTTTAAAAATATATAGGTAATCTTACAAAGCTGAAATTTTCACAACCTTTTGTCAATGGAAAATCTCCCCTATATGAGCCTTTTCACACTCTGGAACTGCGTATGCGTGACCTGCGGGGTCATACGGTCAAGAGGGGTAAAAAATGTAAACAGGACCCTGTTAGTGCTATATGCTGAGATGTTCAGTGCACTTTTTGTGTAATAAAGGACGGCCTAATCTATCTGACATTCCAATATATTGCAAGTGCAACACTCAGTCTGCAGTCACTCACATACCATCTTTCAAAGAAAAAATGTATATTTGCGCTTATATTTTTAATGGATGAGGAGTCGCAATAAAATTTGTGCCTATCCACGGTTAGCTGAAGATTTTCTGCGCTCAGTTTTATTGGGAAGATCAAAATGAAAAAAAACCAAAGAGTCAAAATTGAGTGATTTCAGGGAACCACAAATACTGCACTATGGAGGAGGTAAACAACAGGCAAAACCAAAATTTGCAGCTTGTGTGCAGCATAATGCTGCGTTCACACCAGACGCGGCACAAATTTTCTAGATGCGGGCACCGTGCGAATGCTTCAGCAGGATCAAAATGCGCTTTCCCCATATTAGCGTCATATGCGCGTTTGAAGTGAATACAAAAAAGGTGGCAACACTCTTTCTTTTCACCATCAACTATGAAGGACACCAGTTAAATCGATCCTCTTCACCTTCTTTGGAAGCTGGAGAGCAGTCAAAACACTTGACGCCAACGTTAACCAGCGATGCATCCAACTCGGTAAGTTTCACTGTTTTCTTCAGGAGCTGCGCCAAATCCTTCCTGGTCCAGTCCCAGTAAAAAAAAAAAAATGACCATGGCGAGTTTATCCCTCTTGACCTTTGAGCTCATGCGCAAGAACTGAAGGAGAGCGAGATGTCACAGAGTGTGAAACATGTTTTTTTGGACATTCAGACCAATGGAAATAATCATGACGTGATCTTTTGTGGATAAGTATTGTAGCTTGATCTTCCTGTATTATGGCACAGGTACAGATACCTTTTGGAGTCATGGTATCGGTGAAGGCAGATGAGCATCTGTTCTGAGTTTTTGAAGTGAGTCTAATGTTAGGCATTTAGTTTTAAATGCCTTCTCCGCACGTTGGGGAGCTGAGCTGCTACTCGAGACGGTTCCCCTAGGCAGAGGAACACAGCATGAATGTTGGCCCTGTGGTAGACTGACAACCAGTCAAAATGTCAATTTCACAACCGTCTAAGGTCTGCTTCACATTATTACAGCTATAAAAGCATATTCTTATTTATTAAGAAAAAAAATACAATATATGATTCTGCTTGAATTTCTTGTGGGCTACAGATGTGCACATTACAGATTCATCTCACCCTTTAACACCCCTACAGGGGGAGTACAGCCTAAGCTAACCTACTGTTATCATACAGGTTCCTCCTCTTGAAAGTAAATCATACTTTCCATATGCACAAACAATCCCCAAATTTTGCACGAAGGTCCAGTCCCATGTCAGATTGATTAAGCTGCAAAAACAGCCCAATAGTCCTAAAGGTGGTGCTACAACAAGCCTCTACACTTAATTTTATTTTTTTTAAACTTCCAACAAATCAACCATTCGTACTACAAATTTGGAACTTTCACCAAAATGTAGCCCCAATGCTAAAAAAACAAAAAAAACCTACTGTACATTTAACCCTATTTCATCTTAGGAAGTTCTCCCACTCTTTTTGTTCTATTGACACCAAACTTGCTACAGATTCTTACATAAACAATTTACACAAATTTTCTTTCAAACGATTTTTTTTAAGAGCCGTTTAAAATCTGCCTTTTAAACGCGACCAGCTGCTGTCTTGCACACAGGTAGCTTTTTTAGTCAATTAGTGAAGCTGCAGACATTAGCTAACTAGCTCAGTGACAGGGAGGATGTTCCATCATAAAATAATCTTCTCCATCAAAATTGGCCTTAAACTACAGAAGCGTATTGCATTCACTTGTAAAACTATTTTTCGGAATTATTATTTTTTTTTTTGGTTGTTTTTTGGGACAATTTTTAAAAAGTTTTTGGATTAACATTTTTTTTCTTCTGTTTTTTTTTTTTTTGTTTTTAAGTAATTTTGTTTCTGGTTTTCATGCAAACTTTTTTCTGTTTCTAGGGGGGAAAAATTTCAGTTTCTCAGACAGTTTTTTCCACTGTTTTTCACACTATGTTTTTTTTCTTATCTTAATTGGCCATAGGATGGCTGTTCTCTCAGGATTTCCAAGTATCTCAATAATTCAGAATATGAAAAACTGAAAAAAATACTCTAAGAAAAAGAAAAAAATTACTCTAAAAACAGGAAAAAATAAGTTTAAAAAACCACTGTGAAAAACTGAAAAAAAATTGTCCAATAAATAAAAAAAAAAAAAAAAAAAAAATATATATATAAACTCAGAAAAAGAAAATAAATGCAGTATGCTTATAATCCACTTCTGTAACTATATAATGTGCAAAGTCATTAAAAAGAAAAAGAATAAAAAAGACAAGTACTAGACTACTAAACTAAAATGCATGTTATCAAAATGCAGCTGTGCTTGAACGTGCCATCAACAGCTGAAGTGCACCAATGTCCCCAAACCTATACACGTACCTCCATTTAAGAACCATCGATGATTGTTAGCAGTCTGTGACTCTTTGTATAACAAACATTTTCGACCTCGTGTGTGAGCACGTGCACCCGCGCATACACTCCTATGCTGTAGATGTAGAGAGGTGTGGCCACGCCCCCAAACCTGCCTCCTCACACACACACGCGCACACACACAGACACACCTCAGCGCGCACACACACAGGACAGGGGACGCTGACTATTTGCGCCTCTGTAAACTCCGGGTTTAATGTGATAATTTTATTTATCATTATTTTTCTTTTTATAAATATAGAAGTTTTTTATTTTCCTCTCCGGGCTTCAACATGAGAGAAAACATGCGACAAGTTCCTATTGATCTTCGTCTGATTTTGCACGTGTGGACAATATGAGCGACCCTATGGACATTACATTTGGATGGATTTGAACTCGATGATGGGAGATTAATGTGGATTTTTCACTGGGATACATACTTTATTTTGGGATTATCTGACGAGCCTGTTTTTGATGAGAACCATGCTTTATAAAATACTGGGATTTTTTCTCCTGCAAGGTACGTTTTGCACCACATTTATATGAAAAGTTATTCTTGGCAGTTTCTGCTTCTGTCTTGGTTCCCTTAAATCCTCACTGTGCGTCATCCAAAGGTGTCCTCACATCCCATGATGCGTTCAAAGCCGAGGCAAAGCCAGGAGGAGCTGCTGTAGTGTCCGCTTCTTCTCAGCTCTCTGAGGCCAAGTCCAGGCAGAAGCGCTGCACCTGTTATTCCTACAAGGATAAAGAGTGCGTCTACTACTGCCATTTGGACATCATCTGGATCAACACTCCAGAGTAAGACACGCTTTACTTCAATTAACAATTGCCTGCAGTGCAGCATGTCCCAAATAACAGATACTTCAAGCTCTGCTTCTGCAGCAGTTTTTGTTCTGTGTACAAATCTATTTCTTTTTTCTCCTCAAGGAAAATCAGTATGACAATGAAATATATGGAAGCACGTTTCCGCCATTAATACAAATAAATAAGCACTATAGCAAGTCAAAATGACAAGTTATAATCATGGGAAAAAGTCATTATGAGATAGAAAGTTATTTATGAGATAAAAAGTCATATTTATGAGAAAGAAAGACATAATTATGAGATAGAAAGTCATAATTATGAGAAAGTCATAATTATGAAATAGAAAGTCATAATTATGAGAAAGAAAGTCATAATTATGAGATAGAAAGTCATATTTATGAGAAAGAAAGTCATATTTATGAGTAAGAAAGTCATAATTATGAGTCATAATTATGAAAGAGAAAGTCATAATTATGAGAAAGAAAGTCATAATTATGAGATAGAAAGTCAGAATTATGAGATAGAAAGTCATAATTATGAGATAGAAAGTCATATTTATGATAAAGAAAGTCATATTTATGAGAAAGAAAGTCATAATTATGAGAAAGTCATAATTATGAAATAGAAAGTCATAATTATGAGATAGAAAGTCAGAATTATGAGAAAGTTGTAATTATGAAATAGAAAGTCAGAATTATGAGATAGAAAGTCATATTTATGAGAGAGAAAGTCATAATTATGAGAAAGAACATCATAATTATGAGAAAGAACATCATAATTATGAGATAAAGTCATAAATATGTGAAGGAAAGTAAATTATGAGATAGAAAGTCATATATTGTTTTGTACCTTGGAATGGTTGGCAGTTCATTTCAAGGCAAACACAGAAATAGACAGCGTTGCTTGTCTCTCCTCAACAAAGCAAAGTACAAAAGTGATGTTCTTCCTTGAATATAATCTGTAATTAGAAGTTTTTGACAAAGTAGTTTGGTAGTTTTGACCTTTCATTTAAGTGCTGTAAACCAAACATGTGTTTCACGGTTTATTTAAAAGTTCTTTTTATAGTAATTGCTGCTGTTTGGTTGTTTTTCATGTTTTAGAGAAATAATTATTCTGCGATTATTCTGATGTTGAGTGCAATATTGTGTGCCATGCCAGCTGTGCTCCAAGTCCTTCTTTTGTTTCTTGATCTTTTTGTTCTGGGTCTTTTTTTTTTTGAAAGCGTGCTGAGTGAAATCGTTGTGTGTAATATGCAGTTCTTCCTTGTTATGGTGTTAAAAAACATTTAATCTGAAATGGATTCAAGAGGTTGTGTAGGCATATGAAGGTTTATGAAATCCACACATCTATTTGTGAACAGAGGATGGAAAATTACTAGGTTTTATTTAGTTTCTGAAGTTAGACTTTGAAAAAAATGATTTTTTTTACCAAAGTTTGGCCTTTGTTTTACAACTGTGGTATCTCACTGTAAATCTGAACTAAATTACAGGGTTTTTTTTTTCCAAAACCCTACAAGCTGCTTTACAGCAGAACTATTTTATTGAAAAAGAAATTACTTCCAATTATCCAAGCTTGGATTTCCTTCAGTTTCTCAGGCATTCGAAAGGTATAAGAAGAATTTAATTACCGGTATCAATGTTAGTCATAATAGTGAAAAACCAGAGTTTTTATGGCATATCAAAACAGTTTTTCCAAGGAACATTTTTATCCTAATTATACCTTATATAAGTCACATTTTAAAGTGCCCTGAGAAGGAAACAGTTTGTCAACATTTAAACCAAGAGTTTACTTTATTTTAGTTCAGTTTAGTTTAGTCCTGCCCTCGGTGTATAAAGAAACACCTCTAAATATAGGAAGCCCAAAGGACTGGGTTTTGGGTTTTGTCTTTTTCTGATGAGACTCTTCTCCTTGATTGCACCTTTTACCACTAATCATGATAATACCACTATTATATCTGGAGATGACCCCATAGTCATTAGGCCAATTAGTGGTAAAGAACTAAAAAAAACAGCTTGGAGGCTTAAGTTAGCACATCTGGTTGAGTGGCGTAAGGACAGCAGCCTGGCCCTTTAAAACTGAAAAACAAAGGGCTGATTGTTGACCCGTAGGCCTCTACTCAAGCGATCTAAAGCACAGGGAACAATGCTTCTTTACTTAGAGGTGCAGAAAGGTCAGCTGGACCTAAAGCCTTAGGGTGCTCTAGGATTCGTTTGCCTGGAAAGTCAGCTGCGTTTGGGCTGGTGTGAACACGCAAACAAAGTCTAGAGCGGATCAGGCAAGTGATTTACCAGTTTATTCATGTTCGGTTGCGTCGTCAGAAGGGTTGGACATTGTTTGAATTGGAAGGACTCCAGTTCCGGTTTGATACCGGTTCCTAACGATTCCCGATTCTGATTCTTTTAAAGAGGCATGGTCAAAACAGTTAACATGTTTTAAATTTGCTAGCTAACCAGAGGTCTTGCTGAATGAAATTGTCTGAACCTCTCCACGAATTTTAATCCTCTGAACTTTTTACTTTTTTATTAGCTTTATCAGGATTTTCTCACAGGGCAGTGTATAAATATCAAATCTATGAGCTTGAATATAAATATTATAAATTGTCTTTTCACAAGAGCTTTATTTTTGAAAACCTCATGAAAACACGTTTACACATATCCTGAGTGTCTGATGCTGCAGGTACTTAAACATCAGGAACAACTTGTACTACCCAGTCCAGACTGGGTATCGAAAGTAGGGATCAAAATTTTAAAATTTGAGCAATGGATGGAATTGTAAAGTTAGTCCTTGGGACCAATTGATGCTTGATGTCTAACCCTAACCACCAGAGTCCTGCCAACATACAGTATGCAGGCAGTTTGGTCAAAGACTACTGGTTTTAGCTTAAGCAATAAAAGGTTGCAGAGTTTTCCCCTTTCATGAAATTATACCAATCAGTCTTGGAAAATAGACAATGATGCGATTGCAACTATTAATGCAAATAAAGCCAATCCATGCAAATTCTGTGCAGCCTCACAATTATGTTCAATCACTGCAACATTTGCGCAAGTTCAACCAAGTCCAGATCTTTCCACCCTAGTATGTCATTATGTACATCTACACACTTGCTTCGTAGTTCTCTGTTTAATATTTTCTGCATTGAAAACCGTTTAACTGTTCAGGAAATTATCCATATCTTGTTAAATTGTTGTGAATCTGAGCGCACTTTTCTGTTTTGTTATGAAAGAATCCAAAGGCAATCAGTTATTTAGCAAATTTACCTGTTCATTCAGAGTCTTGGAAGACAATAAAGCTTTAAAATACCTTAACATTTGCCCCATTAAAGAAAAAATAAAAATGAAAATCTGCTGCGTAAGGTCGCAACAATCACACATATTGGCCTCGACTTCATGTAACTTAATGGACCTGATTAATAAAGTAAATCATTTGACAGCTACTATTGAAAAAGAGATACTTTTGATGATTTAAATGGTTGAAATAAACAGAATTGGCCACGTCTTCCAATCTCCAGTCTATGAATCAGAGTTGAATTATAATTAAATCATCATTGAGTGTAGCTGGATATATTTAGCCTGTGATGCCCACATTTCATTCAAAACACATTCATGAAAGGTTCAGGTTCAGAGACTGTTGTTTTATTGCTTAAAGTGCCTTTTGGCTAAGGTGCAGGATGGGAGCCAGTTGTCATTTTGATAATGAGCCCAAATATCTGAACACCTTATAAATTAAACTCTCCTTGCTACTATACGCAAGTATGCATCACACATTTGCATTTTTGGACCTTAGGAGAGCAAATAGAACAGCTTGCTCGCTTCTCCACATGAAATAACTGAAAAATGAAAATACGGTAATTCCTTTTGTCTCCTTCCAACTACCTACCACCTACTGTGACCATTTAAATGATGGTTTTGAAAGCCAAACACCATTTTTATGAGGAAGTTGAAATGAGCAACGCCCCTGCACTTTGCAGCGATATTGTGGTATGAAAGCAGTGGAGCTGGCAAGGGACAGGCCTTAAACCATGGAGTAAAGTCTTTAGTTGCGTTCGGAAAAGCTGGAAGTACCACATGTTGAGGACATACAAACACCAACTTCCTCCAGCATCTCCTCAGATACCAAAACACCCAAAGACAATCCAATCCCACAGTAGCTGCTCCATCATCCCTCACCCTCCATCCCATCCTCCCAATCAAGCTTTTCTATACTCACAGTCAAAAGAAACACATCAAGTTAAAAAAATGAATATTTTTGAGTTGGAGTGGCATTGTGTTTATAAATGTGTTTATTTGGACCAATTTCATTCAAGCAGCATGTCCAATGCAAGGAATTATCACTTGAGTAATTTTGCTTTATTAAAAATCTCATGTAGTATGTATTTGTGTACCGTGTATGTTCAGAATTTATAGGCCTGTTGTGATGATTGTATGAACTTTTGTTTGTATGTTATAGTTTTCTTTACATTTTAGTGCCTTGATTCTAATATCTTACGTAAAAGCCCAAATAGGGACTAGCGACGGAATTTAGCAATAGTTATAAATCTCTATGTACAAAACATCAGACAATACAAAGAGTATTGTTACTCTTTGTATTGTCCCTATTTAAATAAATTCTATTATATCCTAACTCTAACCCCTTACCCTTCTAACCCTTACCACCTGTATGGGGGTGTGAATATTTACTCACAAGTAGTAGGAAAACTTGATATGAAACATATATATATTTTTTTTTACCTTGTCTGCACATGCTGTCAAAGGTCAACACTACAAGAAGTGCAATCATTATGAGACAGCAATGCATGTTTTGTTATTGCAATAAAATAAATGTATTTTATTGCTTAATTGTGACCATCACCAGCCCTCCCTAAGGAAGGGTAAGAAATATTTTATTATAGGGAGGATATAAAAAGGGAGAGCAGTGTTTCACATAAGTGGAGAGGGAGGGGAAAGGGAGCAGGGAGGAGAGACTCAAGGTAGGAAATAGAAAGGGCGGGGAAGAATATATTGTTTTACAGTGAGGGTGAGATATGAAGTTGTTGAATATATTGTGCTTATTATGTTGTGTAATCAAGCCAGTATAGTGACAAGTGTGAAGCTTAGCTATAATGGTGGTGGCTGTGGACAGGGGGAATGAGTGAGTGGTAGTACCTAAAGCAGGTGTTTGGGATTAACGTGTCTAAAGTTAAGCCCATTAGGAGTTTTATCCCACATCCCAAGGCGTGCCAGTGCATCGTATACCAGTATATGTGCAAAAACCGCTACCGCAAACCCAGGAACTGCCCCGGGCCCGCAGATGCAGCCAGGCCAGCAGAAACAGTGGGGGCCAGGGAGCCCCAGGCCACCCCACCACGGCCGAGCAACCCCCCAGACGCCCCCAAGATCCCAGGCCGAGAGGCAGCCACCGCCCCCCACACACACATCCGAGGAAGCCCCAACCCGCCCGAGACCCCAGCAGAGGAGCCAAGGCCCACGCCCAGCAGACGGCCAGAGCCGCGCCGAACGAGCAGCCGGCGGGCACAGAGCCAGCAGGTACCGGACCCCAGGCCAGAAGGACCCGGAACGGAAGCAGCACCGAGAGCAGCGCCCCCAGGGACGGCGACCACGCCCATAGTCGCCAAGGGCACCAAGGGGATGCTGCAAGTTGCCCCGCCGGCCCCCAGGCGCACCGACCGTGCACCCCAGAGCGCGCCAGATCGCCTTTCCATGATGCCGCCCGTGCAATGAGCCCGAACGACACACAACCGATGCGGAGCAGCAGCCCCTAGCCAAAGGCGCACTACCCACCCACCAGCCAGCCCGCAGATAGCAGGACAGACCTACCAAGTGGCCGATACCGACCTCAACCACCGGAACAGCTAGAGCCGCCCCCCAGCAAAGAGCACGATCCCGGAGCGCCAAGCAACCCCGCCCCAACCCCGGCGCAGATGCCAGCACCCCCCCAACATATTTTAACAATTATTTACTACATGTGTGTAAGCCATAAATTTGTAACATGGTTCCCCATTTTTACGCCAATTACAATTACAAATTCAATTATCTGAACTCAGTTACAATTAAATTAACATTATAACAGCAAAATAACACAATACCATCCTCACTAATTACACTGTACATTAATGTAATGAATTATCAATCACACAGTTACAATTGTAATTGACCCCAACCCTGATGGGTGCATCACTTCTCACCCTGATGGGCCCATCACTCTGGAACATGGTACACCTGGACCATATGACCTTCCTCCATTAGGTCCAGTCTTTATTCTTATTTGCAAGCAGCTTTCTCTGATGAGCCACTGATAAGTAGTTTTCTTGCAGCTACGCAGCTGTTCAGTGGAGGTATGGATGAATTCATAGTCCTTCCATACTGTAAGCTTCTTTACAAACCAAATGCCTAAGTCACATGTGTCAAACTCAAAGCCTGGGGCCAAATCTGGCCCTCCAGCGCATCTGATTTGGCACGCAGGAGAAAGTGAAAATGAATCATTGAGTAAATTACCAAATAATTTAATTGTTGTTGAAGGAACTTTACATCTTTCCAAAATCCTGCAATTTTTCCTCACATTATTACACAAAATCTCCCCAAATTAAATAAAATCAAAGGACATTGAAGTATCTGTCACTTATTGCTTAGATATCGTTCATGCCTTCTGTACTTTATGTATATTTATAACTGGAAGTGCAAACTAGGGTACATTACTGTTGAAATCGTTTGTTTTCCCGCCTAAAACCTGTGGCCCTCTTGTGATCAAACTGGTCCGTATTTGGTCCTTGAACTAAAATGAGTTTGACACCTCTGCCCTAAGTTGATAGTAATTGACCTGCTGTATGAGCCATTAAGGACTGGTTGAGTCAACTATTTTTATACTGGTTTTGTGAGACGCAATGACATGATTTCAGACTATGTGGAGGTTTATGTCACTCTGTGGTAAACCAAGTAAGAGGTCATCCCAAATGGATACATTTTAGACTGTCAGCAGGAAGCACTGAAACTAATTGATTGCAGGCACCCTGATACAATCTGACAAAGGTGTGTCACAAACCCATTAATCATTATGTCAATGGATCCCATGTTTCTCAGAGATTTGAGGGATCAGGGTTCAGTGTTTGCCCACGGGGGCAAAAATTTGTCTGGAGACCACCAAGGAGTACTCTAAAACAAAGTCTCCTCCTTGATCTCTCTCCAAGACCTCAGAATCTTATCCAGTTTTTACACAATGAGTGTTTCTGTGACGGAGCAGCGCCGTCACTAACCGAGCAGCAGCGCACGCACACACACACACAAACACGTCACACACATTCTCTTTCTCCCCTCCGCATTTCTCCTCACATCATGCATTTAACTAATCTCCTTCTTCCCCAACTGTTGCTAGAGTCAGCCAGGGGTGCACACTTGACTGTTCTAGGCTTCACCTGCTGCACAAACATTCACACATTCTCACACACACACACGGAAACTCTTACCGGTGACATGACGTCTCTGAGCAGCGGATGGACAAAACGGGGCGGAGTTAACTAAGGGATTATGTAAGGCAGTAGCGCAGGGTGGGAGATCATGTGATCAGGCGTTATTTTGTCTTAATTGTTTTTACATTTATATGGGGATTAATTTAGGATGTGATTTGAAAAATGCATTTGTTTATTAGAAAATCAGTTATCATTTGAAAAGGATGTGAATATTGTTTTTGTTTGTATTCCTTAATAATTGTTTTTGGTTTAATTTAAACCACACCCATGGGAGGGGCTAACCTGTTAAAAGCAGTGTAGGAAGCTGCATAGAGGGCAGTCTTTCTCTGGAGGTGCATGTGGGAGCAATGTACCTGGACATTTCTGAAAGCCTCTCAGCTGGAAGTAGAGCTTTTTTTTCTCTTGATGTAAATATTTGTGCTCCACTGTAAATATTGAGCACCGGCACCATTTTTGGAAAAATAAATGAAAGTCAACTTGCCATATGGATGGTCGTGGTTCTTCTTTTTGAACGAAAATCGAACCCCGCCACAGTTTCTCTCAGTCAAAGAATTGTATAGGTTCATGTTAAACTGCCACATTTTAGTGAACCCTGTGATAGACTGGTGTCTTTTTAATAGTGATTAGGAGTCAGTGTCCTTAGCCTGAAGCATGGGACAAGCATTTTGTGTCCAGACCAGCCCACTGCATTATCAGAGGACAGCTTGTAGAAGCTGCTATTAAGTCATTGATGCTCAACACGTGGCTCTTAATTTGAATTATTATTCTCCCAGAAAACCTTAAAAGGGGGAAACCTTTTAACCTCGTTTTACTTATTTCCTTTGCCACTTTGCAACTTTCTTTGTCCGATTTTTGCCCCTTTTCAATATGTTCTGACGCTTTTTTCAGATTTTTAGTTCCTTTTGCCAATAAATACCCATTTTCTTACTATTTTTTTGGCCATTTTTGACACTTTTACCCAATTGTTGTCCTTTCTTTATTTCTTTGGCCACTTTTTTTTATCCAAATAAGCTAACTTTTGCCCAATAAATACCACCATTTTCCTTGTTTTGCTGCACATTTTTGCCCTTTTTCACTATTGTTTGCCACATTATGCTCATTTAAGCTATCCTTTGCTATTACATACCACCGAGTTCCTCTTGTCCATTGTTTGTCCACTCTTGACTGCTTTTGGCTCATTTTAGTCACTTTTCACTCTTTTCTTGCCACGTATTTCCCACTTTTGGATTATTTTTGGCCACCTGTTAACATGTCTGCCTCCACTTGCTTGTAAAATAGTGGACCGGACCGGGTCAATGGCCCACCGGGACGATGCCCGGAATGCCAGATGGCCAGTCCACCCCTGGCATGCAGTCCACTATGTAAAGCACCAGGAAACTTCTACCATCCATCCAACCATTTTCTGACCTGCTTGTCCCTGTTTTCCCAGAGACGTCTACCAGTGCAAGATAAACCAGGCATAGAAAAATCAGGCAAGACAAGAGAAACCACAGATAATCACATATGGTCAATGGCATATGTTAGAAACCATGTATTGCCTCTAGAGTTAATCTGATTTATTCTATTCTTAAGGACATCTATTGTTCTACTGGTGCTCATTTAAAAAAACGACTTGACTTTACAAACACCAACAGTTTATGCTGATTTTAAATATATTTGTATTTCAAAATATTCATAACTACCTACTTGTTCTTCGCAGGCGCACTGTTCCCTATGGAATGTCGAGCTACAGAGGGCCCCAGAGAAGCAAACGTGCTGTTAGTGAGGCAAAGACGCCCGAGGACGTGAAGATGCCTCGCTGCTTTTGTCCATCATCGGCTGATGCAGACCCTTGGTGCCATCAGTTTTGTAAGGAACGGTAAGACGGATTGTCTCTGCATGTCTGTCCATTTTGTCTGACATGTTAGAAAAATGAGCCTTTCTACAGTGTCAGTGCCAGCTGAGCAAACAAACACCCTGCGCAGCTTGTGAAAGACGAGAGGCGTCTTGATATGATTTGCCTGCTGTATTCAAATGATCAGTCAAATATTACATAAATAAAATAAAAATCAAAACAAATCTCATTCCTCCACACATTTTCATTTTAATTGTATATATTGATGTTAGATGATTTTACGTGTAAACTTTAGTCAATGTATTGTGTATCTTTGAATGGCAACACAACAAATAGTTTTTGCACCTTAATGCGTTTTGTTGTGTGCAACTAAATTCTACGGCACTTTTATTCCTACTACAGTACATATTCCAGTCACATTTTTTTTTTTTTAATTAATTATAGAGGTATTTACAGAAAAACATTCATGTTCTGAAAACGTCATACCCCCCCTCCCCCCATCCCCCACATATCAACAGGAAGAGTACAATCAATCAATAAACCAAAAAAACAAACAAATAGATACATAGATAATACACATACAAAGGCAGAGGAATATACATTAAAAAAACAGCAAAAACACAAATACACAAGTAATCATCAATAAGTTAAAAAAATATAATAAATATTACATATTACAGTACGTATTGAATGAAAGATGAAAGAATTAACATTTTAATTGCGGCCCAGCTTAGTTAACAGATTAGAAATGATTGAATATTTGTACATGTGGCACAAAAACATTGGGAGACCACTGAATAAAACAGAATGACACTTTAACTTGGTGTCCAATATCTAGTTGTAATTTGTAAAGTGTAAAATTTGCATTTGTAAATCCACCATGTTTGACCATCTGACTGTTTAGACCATATTTCACATCCCAATCATTGAGTAATGATATTTCTACAAAATCTCAAATACATAAAATATTTGTTCTCAACTGATTTGCCTCTGCCAAGGCATCAATGTTTTATCTCATGAGTTATGTAGCTCGGTTTATAACATGACTGCGGTCATGTTTAATCTGAAATTGTTGAAAGAATTCTTAATTTTACCAAAATCTGGCAAAATTTCCCAAAATTAGGGAAATTCAAGTTAAGATCCTGCAGGAACTGATATAATCACATACTTTATCATTTACATATAATCTATATGTGAAAGTGCAAACCAGAGCACATTAATGTGGAATTTGCTCTTTTTCCCCACAAAAAATATGTGGCCCACTTAAGGTCAAACTGGTCTGTATTTGGCCCCTGACCTAAAATGAGTTGGACGCCCCTGCCCTAACCCTTTGTTACTCTAACCCCACTAGATCCCTCCCTAACCCTAAAATGCCAACATAGCTCTAAAGGTGACAAAAGTTAGTGAACGACACTTAATGACACTTTATTCATGCTAATGACAGATAATGTCAGCCTTATGTATAAAACTTTAAGTAAAGTGATACCGAACAAAGTATAAAGCTATATAAAATATAGCAAAAAGGCAGAAATTAACTGCGATTGAAATGAAAAACTTAAAGTTTAACAACCAAAATTGATCACTGTCATGTTTTTATCTTTTAGGTCATTATTTTATCCTCCACATATTCTAGAACCCCTTTCTGTATTTCTGATGAAAAAAACAATTATAGAGCCTAATGATGGAATGAATGAGTGATAACACACATTTGAATGAATCCCGTTATAAATAAGTGGAAAGAAACATTATTATGATTGTCATTTTTAACTAAAAATAAACATTCCAACCGTTATATTTTTAACGTTTTCATTTTCTATCTCTCTCAAGTACCCCCTGTATTTCCCATTGAACTGATTTGGTGACAGTCAAATACATGAATTATGTCAACATTCAACATCTGATAAGGTTAACTATCTTTTACAACCACTATGCATGCTTTGTCCTTGCAACAAATATAAAAATATATTGCATTTATTGTATTGCTTTTTTTGTGACCATCACAGCCCTCCCTACGGAACGGTAAAACACTTTATTAAAGGGAGGATATAAAACCAGAGGGCAGTGTTACACCGAGGTTGGGGGAAGGGAACAGGGAAGATGGAGTCAGGGTAGGGAAATGGAATGGACTTTTAATTGCTTTTTCACTAAAAAATAAACATTAGAAAACCCCATATTTTTAAAATTGTCGTTTGTTAATTTTGCACTTTCTCTATCTCAAGTATAGCCTGTAGTGCCATCGTGTACCCTGATGATCTGTTGTATTCTCTCTCCTAGCCCTATGAAAACCTGGCCAGTCCGGAATCTGCACAGAGTCAGGGGTCACGGATGACAGGCTGAACCCTGCGTAACCATCCTAAGTGAATGTCTTCCATCCCTCTAGAGCCATCACACCTATTTTTGATGATTTATCTTTAGGAGGCACATACAGTCCCGGAACAAACTTTGCTTTGCCAATGAAGACATTCCGATGTATCGTAACTCAGAGCAAGTTCTCACTCGCTGAGCTCGTCCAGCAAATTTCAGGCAGAAAACCAGGTGATTTTTTTTCCCTGACTGAGCACGTGCTCACCCACCAGCTGTGAATTAATCCATCCTCTTTAGACCACACCCTCATCATCACATCTTCTTTGTGGACTACACCTGTTTCAATTCTCACTACCTTTAATGTAGATCTATTTTTCCATATACAAAGGAAAGCAATAAATATGGCCTTGCTAGGAAAGGGAGACAATGACAGGGTGAGATATTTTAATATATCATCATTTAAAGAAGTGTACAATGTTAAAAAGGTGTATGATTTTGGCCACTTAAGCTGTGGGACATTTGTACGGGCTTTGATTAATAAAATGTATATTCAGTCAGCAAGAAAAAAAAACATTTATATCCTTTATTATAGCTACCAATTGTTTGTAATATGTGTGCTTCCACTGAATGTATAGATTTGGAGTGGACTATACGACTGACCTATGAACAATTTGTTTTGACTGTCTAACACTAACTCTGGCCTTCTGTAACCACGATTTCTGTGTATTTACAGTCTGTTGTAAGTTATACATTTTAATGCAGCAAAATACAAACCATAAGATACCAAATGCATCCTATTGTTTTCAGTTATTGTATGTTCTATGTCCAATTATATGTTTATCCTACACCTCCATTAAACCCAAGGAGAACGTCACAACATCTTACCAGGTCAAGTACAACTTCTCTATTTCTATGGATTGGTCTTCCTCAAAGTGTGATCTGACTCTGTTGAATGCTAGT
Organism: Gouania willdenowi; assembly: GCF_900634775.1. Lineage (NCBI taxonomy): Eukaryota > Metazoa > Chordata > Actinopteri > Blenniiformes > Gobiesocidae > Gouania > Gouania willdenowi. The sequence continues at coordinate 34,039,306 of NC_041050.1, read as the reverse complement.
GTTTTGTTTTGTGAGTGCCCCCCAGTGATCCATGAGGTAACGTTTGAGCTCTTTACAAACTGTGAAAAAGCATTCCTCTCTTTAGCATCGTTTCTCCTTTAAATATGAAGCTAAAACGATACAATATGATTAGTGAACTGTTGAAGTTATGAGTTAGTTTGAGGGGAAATTTAGTGTTGGTTGGTTCATGATTGTGTGTTTTATGGAAGCACCATATTGGATTTTTGTCTGTACAGATAAGCCGTTATTGTACAACTCATTTTGGTCGATAACTGATATCAATATCTCCCTAACACACAAACATCGAGTGACTCTCTAGGTCAGTGATTCCAAAACTTTTCACAGTCATGTACCCCTTAAAAATGTCATATACAATGTAGCGCTACAGTGAAATTATTTTCTGAATTGTACCGATCCTGTTGAGGATTAATATATAATAGGAAAATGTGAATTTTTTAACGTGGCGTTAATATTGTGCATCACTGGTGTATTTTTCCAGATAAGTGATCTCTTATCTGAAAAAGCTTGATTTGCAGAAATAGGAAAATAATTTAAGTGTCGTACAGTGGGTGTAAAAACTGTCCATTGTTACTCAACGTGTCCTGACAGCAAAATGTAGGAGGGTGAGTGTTGTTCAGTCAGGACTACTTTAGTCAAAATGAATGATTTACTGAATGTAATCTTATATTTTGCGGTATGGAGGGCCGGCTTTAGGTCATTCGGTGCCCTCGGCAAGAGTGGACTTTGACCCCACATGTACAGTAATTGTAAAGGCTGTGGTTCACGTTTATTATAGTGTATTTATTATATTGTATTTTTTAGCAAAAATTCATTTTTCGGTAGTGCGCATGTGCGCGCATGCACATTTACAACCTCAGTACGATGTGAACTCAGTACATGACACCGGGATCTCCTTTCCCTTTCCACGAGCCTTCATGGAAAGGCTAAAGCAAGAAGTGCGGTTAGCAGAAACCCCCTGGAACAGAGCAGAGTAGATGTTAATGCCAATGAAATGACACCCATTTAGTTGGAACTGGAGGAGTTTGGGTGGAGGTGAGTTGCGAGATGCTCACTGAGGAAGCATGAAGGCAGCTGTCACGCTTTAAATAGTGTATCTTGTATGCTTTGGCCAATAGGGAGCCAAGAAGGGAGTCATCTGGCTGTTGGTTTATTGAATGTGTGTTTAAGATAAGCTCATTGTTGAACGGGACCAATTCTAAAGCATTATGCACCATGCTTACAGACACCAGTAGGCCCAGTTACATGTGGAAGATCAGGCCTGGGTATGAGCACCAAAATGTGCTATGGTGTGGAACACAGAAAAGATTAGTGAGCAAAGAAAAGGTGCCTGTTTTGGTGGCGGTAGAACACGTAACCATGATGGCACCTTTAGCAGCAAGACCATCTCCACGGGGCCTTCTTACAGTGCAGTTCTAAAAGATACAATGTCACCATGGGAACTAAAGTTTAAAAGCAGTTGATAATGCCAGATGTTATGATAAACCCACATAGAAAAACAAGAGGATATTCTAATGGAATGTTCAAATAAAGAGGAAGAATGTGGAAGAGAAGTCGATGTAAATCCAGTGGCTTGTCCAGAGACCGACTGTGTGGTGGCCACGGACCAGATTGGAGGGATTACATTTATGTTACAGTATTGAGAAAAATGCACAACCATAAACTTGTTTGTCGTTTATTATTTCATCCAAGGGGGTAAAGTGTTTATTTATTTTTCTGACCGTCAGCAGGATTATGTACAAAGTACAGATTTTGATACAATTATAACCAAAGATGGACCTTACGCCATAAAAGAATCCAGTATTTTTTGGAGGAAATCAGGATCAATGTGCAGACAAATCCCTATTTCTCCTTACTGTCCCACAAAGGTTCATGCCATACCAGGACCAGGATTCACTGATCCAGATAATATCTGCCAAAGAGAATGTTTGGCCCCTGTCAAAGGTTTGCACTCTTGATGTGCTTTTACTTTTCTTTCTTAGAAAATGAAATACACTTTTCCATGTTGAATAAAGTGCAACATTAACAGTTGTGAACTGTTGTAGAAGTGCTCAGATCATTTCTTTAGGAAATTCCTTTTACAACAATAACAATTTAAACTTGTGTTTTTGTCAGAATAGTTGAACTTAAATGAAATGTCCTTTGTTGTTGTGTTTTGTAAGGAACATGTGAACATAGCACAGCCAGAGCCTTGCCTGTTTAACTGTAGCATGTTCTTAACAATGTTCACTGTTCACTTTAAGTAGTTTTGCATTCACTAAACCTGCCTTCCTGACGATGCAGCCAGCTGTTGGGATCAGGGTTGGGCTCAATTCTAATTCTAATTGCGTAATTGGTATATAATTAAAATTATGGTGTAATTGTAACTGTAATCGTAATTGGAAAAATATGCAGCTGTTGTAATCGTAACTGAATTGTAAATGAGTTCAGATACATTATTTTGTAATTGTATGTGGCATAAAATTTGCAATGTAATTAAACACAAAACTGAAGAACAATGCATATACGTAGATAACAGTTGATAAATTATGTTTCATATCCAGTTTACCTGACACTTCCTTTGAGGATCATTTCACCATTTAATTTATTTTTTTTAATCTAGGGTTATACTGACAAAAAAAAGGCTCCGATGCCCACACCAAAAATATAATGTTTTTTATTGATTAGGAAGCCTAACAAGGTAACCAAGAAATGAGAAACAAATTAGAAAACCAATCATATTTTTTAGTGTATTTTACAGCTGATTTAATACATGGGTCAAAATGACACATAAGAGATGCTAACAGAAAGCTAACACAAGAGGAAGGTTATGTTTAATGGGCTTTTTGTTAATTAAAGGCTCAGTAATTGTGATTAATTGTAATTGAACTAGTAACTGAGAATGTAATTGTAATTATTGTAGTAGACCCAAGAGCAACACAACAGATGACCAAACTAAGTTCCAAAGAGTTTATTGATTTATTGAGGGAGTTTCAGTGCAGGAAACTAAAGAGAGGAGAACAAATAACAGATTACAATCAAGTCTGAAAACTAGTTTAGAGAATCTTTCCACGTCTTCAGGCCAACTGGATACTACACAGATAAGCACACAATGTGGCAGCTGGTAGAAAAAAAGCCAGTGGTTCTTGTAAACTCTGCTTGATGAAGATGGGAGGCAGCTGAGGAATCAGGTTGGATTGGGGCTGGAACCAGTAAGAGGTGGGTGGTCCAAAAGATGATGGGCCACACCCCACAGGCACCAACAGGCAGGGGTAAAGAAACAGAGGAAACAGTAGAAAAGGTGCCAGGGCAGTAACAGTATTTGACTTTCAGGGAAAAATATTGATTGTAATTTTAATTGTGATTGGAAAAATGGTGGTCAATGTAATCAGGGCTTATGGCTCGTAGATTCTTAAAGTTACCAGCCAACATTATGAGCCACAGAATAGATTTAAGTATTCATGTTTTTATTAAATAGTTTTTATTTTAGTTGATACATTAAAATGGTAAAAATATAAACATTTAATTCAAAAACAATGTTGTAACAATGCCTAAAAGGTACAATATGGAACTTTGGGTGTGTCGGAAAAGTGAATCTTTTATAAAGTATATTCTTATAACTTAATAAATTAATCAAATTGAATCCCTGGAACACTGATTCAAACAGACAGTGGTGTTTCATTCTTCACCAGCCAGAAAGGCTACTTATAACACCAAAGTTCATTTTTACCCACATTTGGCGGGTTAACGGGTGTTAATTTGAAGCCCTGAATGTAATCATAATTGACTTGTAATTGAATGTATTTGACCCCAACCGTGGTTGGGATTATAAACATGCACAGTGCACACCGACGCATTGACTTCACCTCCACCCCTGGCCCTACTTCTGACCGCTGCATGAATGCCTCAAGCTAGAAAAGCTCATTGCAATTGGCAGTGGTGCATGGAATGTAAGTTTAGGAGCCAGTTCCTCAGCAGTACTGTACATTGCATGTGTGCGTAGGGTGCACCAGGTCTGTCACGTCACATATCAACCCAATCTGCTTCAGCGGGTTCACCTATTTGAGTGCATGATTTTTGATATACCTGAAACCCTTTTTTATGACGTCATAATAGCTTTAATGTGCTTGAAACCAGTTTTAATCCATTAGTTTAACAGTAAGGCTAGAGATTGTTTTCTTATGTCGAAAACTCTTGACTCAATAGTTCAAAGCCATTGTAAAAAGACTAAAGACCCATTAAGTACTATTGTTGCAGTACCAATGCAGTAATACAATTCTCCCTGTGAATGAAGGAGGGAATAGTTTTAAGTTTTTACACTTATTTGCTGTTTCCTGTTAGAAATCAATTGCTGGCAACTGTGCTTGTTGGAAAACAAGGCTCGAAGGCCATATGTGGGCCATGGTTCTACTTGTGGACCCAGAGAGTTGGAAACATCTTGAACTCCCAGGTTTCAAACACTCTTTGATCCTAATGGAGTGTTTGTGTTGCCTGAATTCTTAACATCCAAGTACCGCAAATAAAGATAAATACACTACGTATATGCTGATGGACCTCATGTTAAGTCGCACAGTGAACAATACATCATGTTTAAGTGATCTCTGTGGTGCTGTGTGTGTCTAATCCTAACCACCATGAATTTGAAAAGAAACAAGATGTGAGCTTTGAGGTTGAGGAGCAAAGTCAGATAAACAAAGTAAAAAGTGTCCTGTAGTTTTTAAAGGTCCAAAGAAAAATGACAGGAGCTTAACATTAGCTCTCAGAGCTTCATTGCCCATATTTGTTTGACTTTTTTTCTGATTTGTTATGTTTTGTGGTTTCAAGCAAGTCCTGTCGATGCCTGTCTCCTTTATATAAATAAATCATAGCATAAAAAAAAGCAAATGTAGACGTCTTTTCTCCACATGGTACCAACTCTTCCCTGGCTTTGTGATTGTGGAGCCCTTCTTGAAATAAACTATTATTGGATTTTTAAGAAGATATGCAGCTAGAACTAACACACCCTCTTCCTTTCAGAAATATATAAAGACCATATTAATAAATACATTTAAAAATGTATTTTTTAAATGTATAAGTTTACAATAAATCTAAAACAGATGCTTACTTTAGCCTAGAGAAGAGTAGAGTAGCTTTATTGATCCAGCAGTGGGGAAATTTACTGTCATGACAGCTCAGATCAGATAAAGTGCAAGAAAAAAAATAACAGAGGAAACACACAGAATACCCACTACGGTGATGAATAACATTATATCAAAAGACACATAATAATAATAATAATAATAATAATAATAATAATAATAATAATAATAATAATAATAATAGTGCAATGAAGGAGATAAAATACGACAGTACAATAATAGAGGCTGTATATAAATAGAAAATATAAATGAAAACAATACTAAATAAAAGTATAAAGTATATATATATATATATATATATATATATATATATATATATATATATATATATATATATATATATATATTCTTATCCTGAAATAATATAAAATTATATACAATGTAAGTTGAGATATATACATTTTTATAGAATAGAATAGAATAGAGTTTATTGCCACATGTACAAGTTAAGAACAGGTACAATGGAATTATTGTGCATGTCCCAGAGTCAGATTGAAAAAAAATCTACAAACAACAAAACAGCCAAGACAGTATTAGTAGAAGTGCAAAACAAGGAAAAAATAGAAGTATAATCTCCAAAAAGATCAATAAATAAATATAACCTGAGTTGAATTTACATATTGTAAGAGAGTGTGAGCTATATATATATATATATATATATATACAGACGGTGCAATATTGAACTTTTCAACAGAGGAGAGTCCTGAGTTGGTTGATGGTGGAATAGAGCTACAGTAGTAGATTCTGTGTTAACATCGTGTAAAATGTGTCCTCCAACAGTAATTTAGGTGCATTTAAGTTAGACGTTATTATTTGTTTGTTCTAACCTGGATAAACAGGTACAGATGTTCCATGGTTTCTACATTCTGTGGATATTTGTAGTATATTAACGTGATATATTCCATAATGTGATTATTTATTTCTTTGTTGTGTATTTCACATGTATTTTCACAGCTCAGCTCCTTCAGAACACCTGGCTTCCATTTACATCTGTTTTGGTGTGTATATTCTGCTCAAGCTATAGCAGCTGTGAATGTTATATGGCTTCTTTAAAGGAAAAGGAATGAGTAGGGGTGAAAGATGACACTGAGTTTAAAACTGTAACTAGAGGTTCGTGGGATGATTTTTTTGCAATAACCTTTTTATCATGAATTCTGGGGTTCTGCCTTTAGGATCATAACTGTATTTCAGACAGTATTATGATGTTTTGTTGAACAAAATACTTAAAATTTGCATTATATACTTTTGGACACTTCATCTTTCTCACACATATTTCTTTCCAACTAAATCTGACATAAATAATTAAGTATACAATAATCTTTGTTATGGGCTTGTTTCTCTTCCAGGGTTCATGTTATGTTACGCCAGTGTTTCTCAAATGGGGGTATGTGTACCCTAGGGGTACGAGACGGCAATGCAGGGGGTACTTGAGAGAGAGAGTGTAGAAAATTACAAATGAAGGCATTCAAAATCTGGGGGTTTATAATGTTTATTTTTGGTTAAAGATGATTAAAAAAAATTTACCAGCAACACATAAAACAACAAAGACGCACTAAATGAACAAAAATACAAAAGATTACTACAAAATACACAAATATAACAGAGGAACACACAAAACAACGTAAGAAACAACCACACCACACCAAAAACACACACACTGAGAGAGAATAATTGAAATAATACCAACAACGACAACAAAAATACACAAAATATGAAAAAGAACAGACAAACAACAATAAAATATACAAAATGACATCAGAAATACACAAAATGACACCGAAAACAAAATGATGATAGACAAAAACTTGATTAGAACATCAACTGAAAATACTAGGGTCAGTCTTGGTATCACACCAGAGGGGTATTCCATAAAGGTGGGTTAACAAACTCTGAGTCTATCCATAAACTCTGGGTCAAAATACCCCGCGATGGGAAACTCCGGGTATCGGATTCCATTACAGCTGGTATGAAGTGGGTTAATCAACTCAGAGTAGGTAAACCTTGGTTTACTTACATGCACGTGCCCGATAAAAAGCCATCATCAATGGATCAGAGATGAATCGAGCTGCCATGACAACCAAACGGAAGAGAGTGACTTATTCACCCTAATGGGTGAAATAAGCCGGTGTTTGAGGAATATGAGCCTGTTCTAAAGGTGTGTTCAGTCTTCAGTGACTATTGTGGCTTTTCTTTGATGAAACCTGCCAGCGACCAGGTTTAGTTCACAGACAATGTTGTCAGGGTAACATACTCAGAGAAGAACATACCTCGCGTTTAGGAATGGGATACTCAGAGTTTCCCTCAGCCTGAACATACTCAGAGTTTGAACATAACCCGCTTTATGGAATACCCCTCTGGAGAGAGTTGACTGTAAATGATAAAAACTACGGAATTAAATTTATTCAGGAAGCACTAACTACGGTTTCATTCCACTTATTTAAAAAATTAGATTCTTTAAAATGTGTGTTATCACTCATTAATTCCATCATTATGCTCTATTGTTGGTTTTTCAGAGAATTCTGAGCCAAATGTGTTTGTTTGTTTGTTGGATTCTAAAGTTAGAGAAAGGGGGTACTTGAGCCAAAAAAGTTCGAGAAACACTGTGCTCTAGCAGATCCAGGAACCTGCACAGAAAATGTTGGACAGGAAGATGAATAGACACATATCACAACATTACCCTGTATGTTGCACACAGTGGTGGTCTATACTCTGTATTATCTGATCTATACTTCATCATAATGTCAGTGCATCGCAAGCTTAAACATGAGGAATGAGTTCATTCCAGTTGTAGAATGTGGCGCTGACACTACAGCCACTTGTAGATTTAAATTAGATCCCATTATTCCACATGTCAGCTATTCACTGGAAGTTTGACTTGTTGTTTTCCAAAAATTACATTTAAAAAAAAAAAAATCTAATTTGTGTTGAGCAATAAGTCTTCTAATGCTCATCCTTCAGGCTAAAGTGAACCAGACCGGACAAAGCTGGAATAAGCACTTAAGACCAGTGCAGTAAACCTTTCATGTAAATCCTCTGAATGGCAAAAAAAAAAGGCGCAGCTGGGTTGCCCTCGGCTTGTTTAACAGGCATGTATAAGGTCAGGCACCCACTTTCCACAAATGATTTAATTGTGGCCATCTCATGAATTTATGGTTGTTGACATTTGAGTGCAGTCTGCATTCCCGCGGTGATATTTTAACCCCCTTATCAGTGCTCAGTCCTCTACAGGTGTTGATGCAAAGCTTTTTACTACAGCAACAACTTTTTTTTTTTTCTTATAAGTTTTTATACTTAATTTAAATGTTGTTTTAAAAGAAAAATCTCAGTCTTGTAATTAGGAATTGTGATGCTATGCTCACATACGTAAAGGGGTTTAAACTAACAGTGTGTTTTAAAAATTTCCAGTTATCACAGGGAGTCTATCCTGCTATCTCAAGACATGATATATGTGCCGTAAGTATTTTTCCCATAGGTTATAACTGCGTTTTTCAAATGGGGTACGTGATGGCACTACGGGGGGCACTTGAGAGAGAGCGTGTAAAACATTACAAATGAAAGCTTTAAAAATGTGGGGTTTTGTAATGTTTATTTTTGGTTAAAAATGATAATCATACTAAAAATTACCAACAACACATGCTCTATAGTTGTTGTTTTTTTATAGCTTTCTAAGCAAAATGTTGGAGTTGGACAAAGGGGGTACTTTGATTCAGAAATAAGAGAAAAGGGGGTACATAAACAACCAAACAACACCAAAACACACACACTGAGAGATAATTTAAATAATACCAACAACTCACGAAAAGAACAACAAGAACACACAAAATAAGAGAAAAATATACAGACAAAAAACAACAAAATACCGTACACAAAATGACACTGAAAACACACAAAAATTACACAGAATGATGATCTTGAATCGAACATGAACTGAAAATACAAAGGTCAGTCTTGGTCCCACACCAGGCGGTAGATGACCAGAAGTTATAAAAGCTATGAAATAAATCTATTCCAGAAGCACTAAATCCAGTTTCTTTCCAATAAATTACAAAATGAGATTCTTTAAAATGTGTGTTATCACTCATTCATTCCATCATTATGCCATAGTTGTTTTTTTTTAGTTTTCTAAGCAAAATGTTGGAGTCGGACTCAGGGATTCATAAATAAGAGAAAAGAGGGTACTTGAGTCCAAAAAGTTTGAAAACCACTGTGTTAGAAGATTGTTCTGACTACAAATGGTTTTGTTATCATTAGATTTTCAAGCATTGGACCTACTGTATATAACCACATTTTTGGTGACTTCATTTATTTGAACATATTGGCTGAATTCTTCATAGTATGTGCCTTTTTCTTTTTTTGTCAGACACCTTTTTGACACTCTCACTGGGAGATCAAGTGGAGCCTTTGAAACACTAATACCACCGATCATGATGGAATGCCATCGTAAGTCCACCCTAAATAAGCCTGCCCTGGAGCCTCAGTGTAAACCTTCCTTAGTGAGCACAGCACTCTTCCCACAGTGTATCCTGGGAAATAAATCCAAGTAGACATTCTGATCTCGGGGAGGGAGATTTAGTGCCCCTATTTGTTGTTTGTCTTCTGCTTCAATAAATGAATGAACCTTTAATGCGATTAAACAAAACTTTCTCTTGTACGAGAAAACTGAGGAAAAATAAAAACCTTTGTGATCACTGCAATGGTATGAGGCACCGATTGTAAAGTTGAATGTGCTAAAATAAACAGCAACTTTATGCAACATTTCGCAACAAACCACATTTGAAAAAAAGTTACTTTTGACGAGATTTCCAGCAATATTTTTTAATATAATGTCAATGTGAAATCTAAATCTAAATGTTAAAGACTAAAACTAAATGTTAAGTATTAAATCTAAATGTTAAATCTAAATATTGATTTAAATATAAATGTTACATTTAAATCTAAATGTTAAATCTAAATATTAAATGTAAATATGAAATGTTAACTCAATGAAAATGTTTAAATCTAAATGTTAAATCTAAATATTAAATGTAAATATGAAATGTTAACTCAATGAAAATGTTTAAATCTAAATGTTTAATCTAAATGTCATAAGTGAAACTAAATATTTAGCTAAAATGCAAATTCACATAAACTACCAAAACAAAAGATTTAGATTTAACATTTAGATTTGCAATTTTATGATTTTTATTTTAATAATGCAACATTATTGTGCTCTTGTTTTCACTTCCACATCTAAATGATATATACAGAATGTAAGGGATGACACTATGCAAGTAAAAAATGACATCAGTCCCTGCAGGATCTTCACCTATGAAAAAAAATAATTGAATGCGACACATTTTTGTTTAATTTATGGGATTTTTGGGGTAATGGTTGTGAGAAATATCAGAATTTTATAGAGTTCATTCCACAATTTGCTACTAAAAATGACTGTAGTTATGTGATATAGGCACAAGAACATTGTGAGCCCTGCAAACATTGTAGAATTTCATGGAATTCCTGAATTTGGAGATAGTCAGATATTTACAACTGAATTATTTGGTAATTTACTCAATCTTTTAAGGGCTGGATTTGGACCCTGGGCTTTGAGTTTGGTACAATGTAAGGCAATGAATAGCTGTCACACCCACAGTTTGATTTATGCACTTCCTGTTTTATTTTGTTGCCTCATGTTTTGGTTCCTGTTTTCCACTCATTGGTCTCACCTGTTTCACCCAGCTGTATCTCATCACTCCCTCATATTTCGTTACGACCGTCTCGCTACAGTGGTGCCAGATCATCTGTTTTCTCTTGAGACCTGTTAGTTCAGGGTTCGTGCAGCGGTTCCCAAACATCTCATAGTCCCGTCAGACATTTGCTTGTACTTAAGCCATGTGCCCCCTATTCCTGCACACTTAAAACACATAATAAAGTAAGAGCGTAAACAATGTAGCCCTACAGTGAAAATTGTCTCTGAATTTTACTAATCCTGTTGAGGAATAATATGTAATAAAAACAAATAATAATAAGTAACCACACAAGAAAACATCTTAGTTAGAATTATCACTCGATTTATTTAACTCGCCTACTGGCATTTTCAGTAGCTGCGTTTCCATTACCCCTGGAAATGTGCAAAATCTAAATAGCGCAGTCAAAACTGGTAATGCAAACACTCCAAATTTTGAAAAAAACACTCAAATATTGGAAAAAAGTTTTTACACTTTCACAAGGAGGTTTCTCAGACATTTCGATATTTAGATGTGTCTCAAAAGCGCTATGGAAACACTTTTTCCGCAAATACACGTCACAAAACATGACGTACCTGGTCACATGACCACTTCTCTCCGAGTAAACTTGACGTGTGGACAGAAGAGGAAACTAAGACATTTCTTAGCATTATACTTAAAAATGATTACTGCCACATTTGGCTTGAAACAAGAAAGGAATACAGAGCGTTATAAGGAGGTTTGGAGCGTCCATCTTCCTGCAGCAAAATCTCGCGGGATGAGATTTTACGGGAGTTACGAGGCTCCTGCCCAAAGCAACGTTCAATGGAAACATGTTCAAAGCACAATTTATATATATATATATATATATATATATATATATATATATATATATATATATATATATATATTCATAATATTGCTTTTATTTTGCAAAAATATCTCTCTTTTTTCGGAGAGCTGACATGACCAGGTTGGAAACGTTTATTTTGAAACTCCATTTTTAGTAGGCGTTACACAATTTCAAAAAAGGGTGTGTTCTGCCTCCGGTGGCTCAATTCAGACTCTACTGCCACGAGAGGCACAATTTCGGGCTCGGGAGGACCAGACCTATCCACTGATACCAGGCACGGCTCAATTCCAACTCTGGATGTAAAGTTATCACGTGCCAGAAACAGGCAGCTGAAGTAGAGTCCACCCTATGACCTCACACTACGGAAAAAAGCCAGAGTTCATTCCACAGGCTGACGTTATCCAATCAAAACGCACTGCACCCGCTCGCTGGCTCCAGTGTTACACTGGTTCTACATCAGGTGCTACAGCAGGTCAGATGTACAATAGCCAACTCGAAAGTTGATTGGTTAACGCCAGAGTTGAATTTCCAGTCATTGAAGCAACAGGTACCCGCACTGCTGGTTCTGGAGGCCTGAGGGCTGATTTTAGACCCTGGAAACACATGATGGCTGAATATAATTGGATAAAGGCTCTAACATAAAGACCATACCTCCAAAATGAACCTGAGGATGGAAGCAGTGCAACCAAGAGGAAAACTATGAAACAAAGATAACAATGAGGAATAATACTGGAAAAATACATAAAAAATAAATGTATATTCTGATGATGTTTAGGCGAACAGAGAAGGCCTTGCTGACCATGAGGGCCCATCACTGCTAGTTTCACAATGTTGTCACGCTGTATTCGTACCCCACTTTGGCAACCTAGGCCCACTGTGTAAACTCTCTGCTCGTGTTTGACCTTCGCCATGTTTTTTTGACTCTTCCTCAGCCGGCTCCTCTTGTACTTCTACGGTCTACCTGTGTGGATTGCCAGCTTTGTGTAGCGAACCCTGCTTGAAATAAACAATTCAAACTCTCTGCCAGCCTCTGGTGTCCTGCATTTGAGTAAGACAAGAACACAATGAGTTGCCAGTTTCTATTGTAATATCAAAAGGAATGTTTTCTAAAAATTTACAGTGTATGAAGAACATGTGCTAACATCCTTTGATAGTGTACTGATGAGTTAGTGAAGCCCTGTAAAGGGCTGGAGTTTGGTATTGGATTTAATGTTCTCCAGAAGATAAAAGGTTTTTTAGCACAATGAGGGATCTATTTATTACAGTGCCAATGTTTTTCATGTCAGACCAAAGCAAAAGGTCACAAAGACGATATGACATTGTAAAGTCAGCTATAAAATGGCAGTGGTGAAGGTCAAATCCTCTTTTTGGTATGAGTTTGGTAGTATGTAGTGTGAGAGCAACTGTATGTGTGTATGTGTCGTTTGTTTAGGAAGATCCATCAGATGCTACAAAAATGTCATTTCAAAACTCTAAAAAGTAAGATCTGCAGCCAATTCCAAAAAGAATCACAGATTTTCTGATTGAAAGTGTCTGACAGCATCTGGGTCGATATAGATGATTAAAACAGTTTGCTGTTTTGTTTTGAAGTCAAGCACTTTCAATAGTACTTTGACTCACACTCACAATAGTCATAGCCTACTCAACATGACTCAGTATTTTCTTTTGTATTTCCATCACAATGATAACCTGCTAAAAGAAAAATGTTAAACTTCATGGAAAGATTTCATTAACTTCATTATAGCATGTGCAATTAGCATACAGATAACCATAACTGTTAACTAGTGTATATTTATTGTTGTATTTTTTTTTTTTTTAAATTCTTGGCATTGCTTACAAAACAGGAATAAAGCCATACCTTTAGGACTGGGTAGTACTGCCAGAGGATGGATTAAATATCAATCACCTCAAGCTTTCTAACAAAGAGTCCATTGATAAACCAAATTCTTAGTTACGTATATGTCAGTTTTGTATGATTATGGAACAAATGAAAAGCTCTGTTCATGGTTGAATTAATACACGTCACCCAATGTTAGTGAAATACATCTCTGAATAGGGCTCAGAGCATTGTTTTCTGTGCCCACAGGGAACTTTGATTGGCAGTGAAGTGAGAACTCACTTTGGAAAAGACTTTAGGAAAAAAAACTAAAATGCAGAATCCAAACTCTTACTTCCAGGTGCATCATGTGATTATGACAATTTTATGTCCCTACTTTGTCATTTGTTACATACAGTACGTTCTCATAATAGCAGACCAATTGTTATGTTAAAGTCAGTGCTTAATCAAGCCACCTGTAATTATGAGTTTGTTAGCACAGCTTCAATTAAAATGAACATTTGTTCTGACCAACAGGATCTTCACTTTAAATTGACCGAATTTTCTGATTAATTTAGAGTTTTTTTCTTCAACTGTTTAACATGAAAAATTACTACAATCGTGCATTATCAGCACTGTGAACCTGTGAGCCCCTGCAAATTTCATTTATATAATGATTGATGTTTTTTCTGTAATTTTTCTTTTTCCTGCAGGCCAAATTGGATGCTCCAAATGGCCGAATTTGGTCCCCAGGTCATGAGTTTGACACAAGCCCTAACCCTAACCCTTTGTTATTTTAACCTCTGACCCCAAACTCTCCCTAACCCCGTTAGATCCCTCGACCTAACCTAAAAAATGCCAACATAGCTCCAAAGGTGCCATAATTTAATGAACTACTCTTAAAGCTGATATCTGGAGTTTCTGAGGAATCTATGTTTATGTATGATTCTTTTGAAATTCATAAAAATACCTAACAAGTCTTTTATTATGATTTACTGCCGGTGGTCATTCATATACATTAATGTATATAAGTCCCTCCTTCGTCCTATAGACCCCTATACAAATGGAAACAATTATTGAGTCTGTCAATCAAAGTGAATGCGGAACTGTGCACAGAAACAAGGCACAACAGCAAACAGGTAAATATGATTTTGGCTCTTACCTGACCCATAGACCTATATCAATGTGACCCAATGCGACCATGTTATGTTCCGGAATGCGTGTGCAGAAAAGTAGAGGCGTGGCTTCAGGTAGATTGCAAAGACAGGGAGAAGAGGTAGAGCTCTTGAGGGCGGGACATCAAGACGTCCTTTCAGAAACTCCGGGTATCAACTTTAATGACTGCCTTCATGGCACCTTATTCATGCTAATTGACATAATTACAGCGTAATGTCAGCCTTATGTATGAAACTTCAATCAAAGTTTTACCAAATTGTGTATTAATGTCTCCACATGATTTGATACTCCAAAGAAAATAGCTAGTTTATTATCAGTAAAAAGTCTAGGAGGCTTGAAGATGAATGAAAATTTACTCTTCATGCTGTTGAATGTATTTAAACGGACTACAAAAAAATGAAACAGAAAGTGGAAAGTGTCGCTATATCTTTATACTTTTAGAGGCAGATTCGCTAAAGGTTTAGGGGTATTAAAACATGTGCAAAGGTCACTACACGTGCTAATAAACCGTACAAACCCCAGGGAATCAGGAGTGCGCGGCTGCTGCACGTCGCAATGCGTCCTCAAACCATTTAGCGCGTTTCCTCTAATGAATATGTATAGTAGGCGGAGCTCACAAGGGGAGCAAAAAAATGGGAGGAGGACATAAATAAATTAATGGGACTGGAGCAAGAGCTTGAGCTGGAAATAGAGCAAGAGAGTGATAAGAGGGAGCGAGGCCTTTTATAAACATATCAAAAGGTTTTCTGATTGGGCAAAACACATCTGCAGTGCAGGAGTGAGTGAGACCTGATTGGTTGGCAGAAAGAAGCGGGAGTATTAACTTTTCCTGTAAAGACAAGATAGTGGGGCTATCGCCACTTGTGCTTTTTAAACAAAGAGTCATAAAACTAGATAGGGTGTTAAGGCTAAAATGGAGGATGGGTGTGTGCAGATTGTATGAACCCTTGAAAAATGGCTTTCAATTGATTAACCCTTAAATGACTGATTTGAACTATTTCTAGCTTTAAGCATCACAAAAGAGGACAAAAACACTTTGATTAATAATCATGGAATATGAAGAGTTATAAACATTTCCCTTGAAAGATGATTACATTAGTGATTAAACATGTCAGATGGCACACAATGACTCTCTTTCCTGTAGAGAAAAATGGTTAAAATCGGGGTCCCAAGACTGGAATTAGTTTAAATCATAGTTCTGCCTTTAAAGGGTCAAATGGCGTTTTAAGTTGTATTGTTTATTTTTATTTCTTCCAGTTCAACTTCATGTTGGAGCAGGTTTCTGAGGTGTAAGGTGTCTTCCACTGTGGAATGTGTTTGATCTTTGGGGGAGTGTCAGCACAGGGGACCTGCAGGTCACCAGCAGGTGGTCCGCAGGATGAGGGCAGGATGAGGGCAGGCTGGGGTTTGAAGAAATTTTCCTTGGTCCTTTTTTGGCATCTGTTTTTGAGTCATTAAAGTGTGAAAAATTCCAAATGTGCGACAGTGTTTTTACCACCTTTGGACATCAACCAGGGTTCCTACAATTAGGAAACACTGCAGAATGTTTTACTAGATGAATGACGATGGACAAAAACACTTCACTTCATTATCTGTTACCTCACCATTGACCAATGTACAGTAAAAACGACGTATGAAGATGTTGATTGTGCGTGTTCCAACTTTCCCTGAGACATCTCATCATCCTGGACCCACGAGTGCATAAATGACTCTAGAAGTGAGGAAAACATGTGAGAAATCAAGCGTTTTCTTCTGATTAGATAAATACAGACACATTAAACATGCACCAACAGTCTCTGCGGCGTCTCATGGTTTGGCTCAGCTTTACAAAAAAAAAAAAAACTATTGCTGCCCTTGAGGCAGCACTACTGAGAATTCTTCACTCGACGGGTTGATTAACTTTAAGGGTAAGAGTAACAGTAAAATATGTGTTTGTTCAATTTTCAGAATGTGAGGAGTGTTTCTATCTGAACTGCTGTTAAATCTATGCAACCACTACACCCAACTGTTTATCAAGCGGCACCATGGGAAACACACAACTGAAGCATAAAAATAATGTCTATCGTTAGGTTTCCAATACAAATTTTCGCAAAATAAAAGCAATATTTCTAAATGTCGACAAATAATATTTGCACTTTGAACGTGTTTTTCCATTAAACATTATTTTTGGCAGGAGCCTCGTAACTCCCGTGAAATCTCATCCCGCGAGTCTGAAAAACCTCCCTTAATGAAAGCGTTAAAACATTTCAGCGATAATTCAGTTGTTTTTTTCTAAATTCAGGTGTTTCCATTACCAGTTTTTATTGCACTGTTTATATTTTGCGCATTTCCAAGGGTAATGGAAATGCAGCTTCTGTTTTGTAGGTTTTTGGATGTTGTATTATTGCATTATACCAACTTTAATAGCAGAGTGTTAATATTTCTAAATGTGCTAGAATTTGTATTTTGGTTTAGCAAAAGGGGCAAAACGGACAAGCTATAAGATCCAAAGTTGGGTCCAATCATTATTTGTGTGCTTTGGAATGCTGAACTACACATAATTTACTCAATTAGCTAAAAAAAATTACTGGATTCACCTGAAGGTGGTTCCTGGTTTATAAACACCTCTTGGATGTTTTTGTGGGTGGGAAGGGTTTATTACCCATACATCTTTGTGTAGCTAGAGACAAATGTGTACACAGAGGTGAAAGTAATGGATTACAAGCTACTGTAATTAAGTTTCTTTTTTTGGTATTTGTTCTT
This sequence comes from Gouania willdenowi, assembly GCF_900634775.1. Classification (NCBI taxonomy): domain Eukaryota; kingdom Metazoa; phylum Chordata; class Actinopteri; order Blenniiformes; family Gobiesocidae; genus Gouania; species Gouania willdenowi. Next base: position 34,021,882 of record NC_041050.1, on the reverse strand, counting down.
TTTTGTGTATATTTCTAAACTGGCAATTTCACTTGTATTCAAAAAAAGTGTTTTATTGCAATTCTACACCCAACCATGAGTGAGCAAATTACATTTTTTTCATTTTGAAATGACCAGACAACAATCAAATGCATCACATCATAGCCGACCAATCAGAATCAACGTAATGCACGGCGCCAAAACAGCATTAATGGAGGTTATTTTCAAAATTTTAGAGTTCATAATTGTAGCTATACTTTATATGTATTTTTTTTTTTTTTATTGAATTTATTGGTATTATTTTATCTAAGAAAAATAATTTTACATTTTGACAAACCTTTTATTTTATACAGATGCCTTTGTGGGAAATAAATTACGATTCAATTGTGTAAGATTTGGTCTCTTCCTTTTTAAGTTTATACATGAGATGTTTTCTGTATGCAAGGGAACCGTGACAAGATTTATTACCAAAAATAAATGTGGTGGGTGAAAGCAACTAGTAACTTTTACTTTGAGTACAATTTAATTGAGCTACTTTTTACTTGTACTTGAGTATTTTATGTATAACTTAATTGTATTCGAGTATAATTTCAATGAAGTAACAGTACTTCTACTTCTACTAATCAGTACTCTCTACACCTCTGCGTGTACATCTGTGAAATTTGAATGATTTGATATGTCATTGAAAATAATAAAAAAAAAAGTTGTTTGTGTAGCTTGCGAGCACGCTTATAGTATTGGATGCTACATGTCTATGCAATGGATGAGTTAATGACATTATGTGATTTAGATCTGGAAAATAAAGTCATTTCTCAACCTAAAATTTTTTTGTAGCAGAGTAAGACACTATTTCAATCACAAAATTATAGTTTTATTAGTATTTCCATTGAATATCTATACCATCATATATCAGACAAGAAATGTTGCCTTTGCACTAAGAAAACTGCAAAATTTTGAAATGTTAAAGGGATAATTATGAACAATTTACATTGTTGGAACCTTGACAAGGTGTAAAGGCCCCAGTTGCTCCTATATTGCCGTATATTTAAAAACTTGAAAAATATATGAATAAATGGCTTAAATAAATAGTTACTGTTGCATGGGAAAGGATTACTGCTGTGTTATACAAACTTTAAATAAAGAAATAAAAGAGAGGAGTGATATACCTACCGCACAACAGGGCTGCAACGGGGTTAATATCAGGATTTATCTGTAAGTAAACTGGGAATCGCCTAAATGCATGTGCTTATAAATCTTCTCATATAAACACTTGAACCCATCTCTGTGTTATTATTAATCTTTTAAAAAGACAGTAAATGTTGTTTTTGGTGTTCCCTTTTCACTGCCACATGTGAGTTTTGTATATATTTGCATAGCAGATAATACATAGTGTATGTTGGACTTTGAAGTTTTATCTGGATGAATCATTGCTTCAATATCCATTTTCTGGGTGGGTTGAAAAACTGGTGCTTGAACTGTGCTATATTCCTAGTGCTAAGTTGGTTGTAATCGTTTTCTTCCTAAGAACCATTTTGGATTTCCATTGACAAAGAGCCAAGTTGGAGCTCTCACATCACGTTCTACAAGCTCTCACATCACGTTCTACAAGCTCTCACATCACGTTCTACAAGCTCTCACATCACGTTCTACAAGCTCTCACATCACGTTCTACAAGCTCTCACATCACGTTCTACAAGCTCTCACATCACGTTCTACAAGCTCTCACATCACGTTCTACAAGCTCTCACATCACGTTCTACAAGCTCTCACATCACGTTCTACAAGCTCTCACATCACGTTCTACAAGCTCTCACATCACGTTCTACAAGCTCTCACATCACATTCTACAAGCTCTCACATCACGTTCTACAAGCTCTCACATCACGTTCTACAAGCTCTCACATCACGTTCTACAAGCTCTCACATCACGTTCTACAAGCTCTCACATCACGTTCTGCATTATATTTAGTTCAGAGATGACTTGTTGTAATTTCGCCTTTCCCTAACTCCTCTACCAACACCTTTCCTTAACCCTGTGGGTTATGGAAAAGTGGATAGGAAAGGAGATAGGAGGGACTATTTGCATGCAGCTTGAGTCATTAAACCATTCACTATAGCTTAGTTCTGCTTAGTTGCTTGTCTGCAGGAGTGTAGCTCCATCTTCTAACCATTCCTTAGGACAGGTATATAATGTGAAGAATCACATCTGCTACACCTGCGATAAATCACCTACAGAGTCCCTCTCTGAATCCCCTTCCCATTATTCTCTGCCTGCAAGTGAATATATACACATCAAATATCTAAATTGCTGCTAATGCTGACATAGCGTATCTGTGGTAAAGCCACCTAGGGAGGCCAAAGGTCACAAGACCTGTGCCCTGTGTGGTTAACTGACACCACATTGGCGTGACAAGGTGGAAACTCCCTCTGTAGGTGATGCTGATGAATGCTTTTTAGTTCATGATGGGAGACAAAAAAAAAACATCGGTGGTCGTGTTGGTGTGAGCCTTTTTAAATGCCTGTTAAATGTGAAGGTTGAAATATTAGGTGTAACTACATCAAGGAGCTCATGTTATAGGAGTCATATTTTTCCCTTCTTGTTGCCCATTTCTCCACCCACCTGTTGCACGTAAAGAGAAACATCCTCTACCAGAGTATTGAAGTGTGTTGAAAACAACATTTACAAGCAACGAGTGTCACACAAAGTAACACTAAGCAAGTGTAAAGTTGTTTAGTTGGTCAAAAAGTGAACGTGAACTGTTTCTACTTGTTCTTGATAAGTGGGTTTTTCTGCATTAATTGCACGTTATTTACTGGACCAAACTGCATTTAACACATTCAGCATAAAGACATAGCATATTTTGTATTATGTAATACACTTGACTTTTTTATGCCCCCAAAACAAAGAGCTGAAAGAAGACCTTTGGCCTGGATTGAAGGGCAATGATGCAGAGGTTAAAACATATTTATTTATTTCAAGGACAGTGCATATTAATAAATAATACTGTAAATATGCCAGAATTAGCCAAATGGCCATTTTTCATCTGTAGCCCATTTTATAGGCAACCTAAAAACAGGAATAATACAAACTAGCCTATACAATATCAATCTACAGCGTTTCTTATGTAGTATTTGAGTAAGCAACTACAGTATAGAATAAATACAAAATATACAATACACAACAAAGACAACAGACCAACAGTCTCACAACAGCATATCACCTCATTCATACTATCGTAGGAGATAAGTTCATTTAGAGTACATAAATCAAATGTGTCAAACTCATGGTCCGGTGGTCAAAACCGGCCCTTTAGAGCATCCAATTCAGCCGGCAGGGGAAAGTAAAAATTACAGAGAAAACATGAATTATTGTGGAAATCACCAAAAATATTCAGTTGTAGATATCTCAAATTCACCAATTTAATGAAACTCAACAATATTTTTAGGGGCTTGCAATTTTCCTTTGTTTATATCACATGAATGCAGTCATTTTTAATTGCAAATTGTGGAAATAACTCAATATTTCCATAAATCTTGCAATTTGTCACAATTCCACAAAATTCCTCTATATTACACAAAATTTGGGAACAAAATCAAGAATTTTTAAAGTGAATTGAACTGATATTGAAAACTAGGGCAATTATGTTATGTTGTTATTTTTTCCTCTCCCCTAAAATCTGCGGCCCAGTAGAGATCAAATTGGTCCCTATTTGGCCCCTGAAAAAAAATGAGTTTGACTCCCCTGACATAGACATACAATCAGTAAAAGGCCAGCAGGGGGCGGTGAGGACGCGATTAATTAGTGAAGTGCTCAATGTTCACAGCTGTGATTGTTAATGAGTCGTTGTTTTAGATGTTGCATGTGTCCATATTTCTGATGGTGGTGGGTAAGAGGGAACCTTTCCTGAGGGGTGTTGCGTTGCACAGTCCCCTCTCGCTGCCTCTCTGGTTCTGCTGTAAATAGTTTAACGAATATTTTAAAACTGGTTGAGAAGTGGAGATGATCGTTCATGGATAACTTTATAGAATAAGCATAGGTTTGAATACTTATACATGTTTTCCCAACTGAGTACTTTGCATTTTTGTAATATTGGACCAAGGTGGAATTGATGTTTTTTTTGTTTTGTTTTTTTTTATCCATAGTTTTTAGAGTTCGTTTGTAAAGGTGACTGAAGTGGTTGTAGTAAAGTGGCCAAAGTCAATGAGCAGTTGGGTAGACAGTATGTTATATGGGGCAGAATCGTAGTTACTAAGGCAGTATTTTATCTGGATGCAGACTTTATTGATGTGAGATTCAACTGATAACAACAAGTCAACTATGACACCAAGGTATTTATATTGTGAAACAATTTGCAGCATTTCTCCAGAAACAAAACCTCTGGTTCAAACCGTGAGGGGAGTTTTGGATTTGGTGAAAAATATTGCTACTATTTAAGATTAGATTAGATTAAATCGGGCTTTCGCCTTTAATTGGCCATGTAATGTTAGTACATTATTGGAATTTGTCTTCTGCACTTAACCCATCCCTGAGGAGCAGTCGGCAGCCATTTTGCGGCGCCTGGGGAGCAGTTCGGGGTTAAGGGACTTGCTCAACATCCCACAGTGACGGCCCCGGTGAGGCTTGAACCGGCAACCCTCCGATTACAAGCCCAGCGTCCTTAACCACTAGGCCACCACTGTATTTTATTGCAAGCAAGGGTGAACCAGGCCATGAACTCAACCATGGAGTCTGTGAGTTTTTAAGCAACCTATGAGATATTATTGCCATGGGTGTAAACAACAGTATCATCAACGTACATATGTAGCATTTTGTGTTTTACAGTGTCAGAAGCATTTTTTATATCCCAAAAATACAGCATCAACCACCTTACTCTTGTCCAGCAGTGCTCTGATGTTCTCTGTCAAATAACACGTTGAGTATTTGCCTCTGAACCCAAACTGCATAGGATGGAGAGCATAGGGTGTGGAGTTTAGGTGATTAATGATTTGCTCTGCTATTATTTTCTCTGCCATTTTCAAAATGCTGTGAAGAATACTGACACGTCTGTGATTTGCAATAAATTGAGGATCAACAACAGATGATTTACACATTGTAAGAAACAAATTTTAAGGCGACAGATTAATGATTTTGGTGATGGATAAATGATTGATGGGCTGAGATCCTTGAGCATGACAGCAGATTCCATACCATAGAAATCTTTGCATTTTTATTAGTTTGAGATACCTCAGTTTCTTGGACAGCTGTTAGACTTGAGACTTAGAATGTTAGATAATCTTTTTTCATAAGCAACATGCTTTCGTGGGATGAGCAGCAGAACTGAGTATGTGCTTTGCACCCATATAGAAAAAAAGCCAAATCTTCTGTGCCAAATGCCAGTTTATTCTGCGATTGACTCTTGTTTGGTGTTTGGTGGATTTGTTGATTGAAGTCTTAAGAAACAAGACAAATGAATTATTTAACAATTTGATCATTTAACTCAGCAAACAGTAGCCTCAGTAGCATCTGGAAGAAGAGCCTGGCTCCTCTTCCTCAGACCATCCTGATCACACACTGATGTTGGATCGCATTCTATTCTTCAACCAGTATTTGCCGAAAGTCAGTAAACATTGTTGTGTTGGTCTCAACAGTACGCCCAAGATGATCCCATAACGGTACAATGGGTTTAGGTCAGGACTGCAGGTAGGCCGTTCCAATCTCTTCACTCCCAAATCCCAGATCTGATAAATGCCACTCTGTGGGGACGGGCTTAATGACCTGGAAGGACAGAGTTTAGTATACCCACCTGCTAATACTGTATCATGTTTTTCTGCAGTCTGTGTCTTCTCCTCGCTCTTCTCTCTCTTTTCTGTTTCAGGTGTCGTGGAGCTGGCAGTTCCTGATCTGTGGTTCATGACTCAACAAGTCTGAGACACTCTGATGTTCTATCTCGCTATCCTGTACTGTTCTCCCCTTTCTGTCCAATAACCACAACCAGTTGAGGCAGATGGCTGCCACCTCTGAGCGAAAGATGACTATTGTTGTAATATGCGCAATATAAATAAAGTTAAAATTTGAAAGTTTGGTCCCAGACTGTGAAGATGTGCAAGACCAGGTTGCGATATTGGATTGGAACTGGTGGTATAGAATCTCAATATCAATCTGCAATGAGATTACCACCAATGCTGACAAGCCATGATTTTCCAGGGAAGGAGATCAACTACCTGAACCAAAAGATGTTACTGTAACGTTTGATGCAGCAATTAGCATAGCGCTCTCTGTGTCTTACAAATATGGCACCATCTAAAAGAGAAATAAAGAGCCTTTTCAACAGTGATTTATTGCCATTGAAGCATTGTTACAGCAAATAAATAATCTAGCAAACAAACACACATTTTCTTTCTTTTTGTCAGTCTCTCTTGTCTTCGAAACGTAATTACATTTTAAATATGTGAGATATGTGGCAAAATATGAGCGGGATACATCATAAGTGACTCGGAATTTAAGTTTGCAACAGTGCAAGCTGAGAACCAGAATAAAGTCAAGCTGTTTCCCATCTGAACAGCCTTAAGGTTGGACTGTGCAACTTAAACCACCTCAGACTCAATCACTGTCAACACTCATTATTGTGCAAGAATTCTCAGTTTTAAACCCAGGAGGTAAAGATATATCTGAAAATGGCTATGTACTGTACAAATAATCACAACATCAAAATCAGCCAATCGTTAATGAGGTATTTGGGATTTTTTTCTCTCTCTCTTAGGAAATATTCAGGTTTAAATCCACAAGGGAGAACAGAAGATTAATGATTAAAATGTTTGTGTGGGTGTAAAGACGAAACAGCAATGGCATCTAAGATCAAATTAGTTTCATATTTTCTAAAATATGAATTAAATTATTATGTAGCCAAAGATAGTGACTATTAGTGCAAACAGACAGAGGTGCACAAAATGACTTTACTAATTTTAAAACATACTTAAGTAGAAGTAAAATTACTGATTTAGAATTATACTAAAAGTACAAGTATCCCATGAAAGCAACTCAATTATAGTACTGTGAGTACATGTATTCCATGACTGTCACCTCTGCAAACAGAAAAGCTTTAAATAGAGTACCCATACATAATTGCCTCACATTGGCTTGATGTACAGGGTATTTGAATACCTCCAACTGTTTTAAAGGCATACAAGTCATACTAAAACTTTTTTGCATTTATTTGCGAGTATGTCAAAGTATCTTTTATGATTACGTGACAAGATTTGTGTACTTTTTTGCGTTGTGAGTATCAGTGACAGTTATTAAGGATCTATCTGCTTAAAGATGATAGACTTGTGCTTCTCGTGCCATGGCAAAGTAAGTGCACTTGCAAAAGAAGCAATACAATACTTTCCCACCATTTTGTAAAGCTCAGCCCAAATTGAGCTAATTCCCAACAACATTGATACTCGCCTCATTTTTCCAACGCGGTAAATTTTGTGTGCATTTTAGCAGCTGCAGTTTTTGCCAAATCCAAAATATTTCACAAAACGTGTCACTGAAGAAATGTCATTCTGTCAGAGGATCAATGATCAAAGCGTAATGAATTATTGCTGCAATGTGGTTTTCAAAGGGAGGCAAATTCTTAAGCCTTCATGTTTGCTTAGCCAGAATTCTGCTGGAGTCAATTTTTCGCGATGCCGGTGATGTGTAGAAAACAAGTCGGTAATTAAGACGAACAGTTGTCATGAGATTTATAGGAGCTTCACCAACATCTTCCCTGGACAGTAATGTCTGTGTTTCATTATAGCAGAGGTTTAAAGAGTACTGATATAAAAATCCTACTGAAGTAGAAATACTGTCACTTGACTGAAATTGTACTGCAGTACAAGTACAAGTCATTCATACATAAAATACTCAACTACAGATAAAAAGCAGCTCAATTAAATAGTACTTAAAGCACAATGAGATTTGACCCTTCTGCTTCCCGTAGCAGCTCAGAGCCTTGTTTGCGACATGGCGTACACCGCGGGTACTAGACTCATAAGTCTGTTGTTTGTGGTAATGCACCAAGAAAACAAGCCGACTGGAACAGAGAATGAGCAAACCCCGTGCTCAGTGCATGCTTGTCTGGATATAAAGCGATGGATTGAGCGGTGCCATTCCAATCTACTCTCCCCTCCACTGGCTGCCGGGATTCTGCATGCATTCAGCGAAGGCAGAGTAACGTTGTTAGAGACTTCTAATGCCATATAGTCTTTGTTGTCTGACAGAGTCTATCCCTCTATGTTAAAGTGTATCTCCCATATTAAAGCACATGTATGATAGTGTATGATATATCACGTAGATCATCATAAAAAATGCCACTGCTTAATTTGAGCAACTTTACTCTCTCCTTATTTGAGTTACAAGAGGGTGCTGAACATTTCAAGCTGTATTTTGGACTGCAGCAGTTCATGTTATGGTACTGCAGCAAAAACAAAGCAGAAAGCGGCCGCCGGGCTGATTTTATCATGAATTTACAACATTAAACAATGCATCAACGCAATTTTATAGTAATTCTACTAATCATTTTTTGCATTATTGTTTGTTACACACATTGTGGTTGGCGCAAATCTCGCGACATTCTTTTTTTTTTTGCCCCCCGGCAAGAATCCCAAAGTCCGGCTATGACTTAAAGTAAAAGTCACTTTCACCCCCCATGTTATTTTTTTGCTAATAAATCTTGCTACTGTTCCCTTGCTTACAGTAAACATCTCATGTATAAACTTAAAAAGGAAGAGACCAAATCTTAATTCATTTTCCAAAAAGGCATCTAAATAAAATGAAAGGTTTGTCAAATAATTAAAAAAAAATAAAATAACAGCAATGAATTCAAATAAAAATTCAAATAGATTATGAAGTATAACTACAATTATGAACTCTAAAACTGAGAAAATAACCTCTATTCAAATGTTTAGGTGCATTACGTTTAAAATGATTGCTCCGCTATGATGTGATGCATTTGATTGTCTGGTTATTTCATTTTTTGTTGTTTCACAACAGCCGTAATAATAATAAATAATAATTTACTCAGTAATGGTTGGGTGTAGAAATGTAACAAATTACTTTAATTCTTTGAAAACATACAGATTAACCATAGAAATATACCCAAAAAAGTACAAATACCAATAAAAGCAACTCAATTACAGTAAAATAAGAATGGGAGACAAAACCATGGCAAACATTCAAGAAATCTTTATTGTTTATGAAGCAAAATCAAACATTCAAGTTAAATAAATCAAATTAAACCAAATTCCATCAAAGTAAACCAAATTAGGTCAAATTAAATCAAATTAGATATTTACATCATGGAGTGTATATATCAGTAAAGTCAATAGTGCATGAGTGAAGATAATGTAAGTGTTGTAAGGTGTAAACAAAGTTAAACACCTAATTGAACCTAACGTACTGTATTTAAGCCAAACCAAAGTGTGGAGTAGTGTGTTATTGTGTAAAGGTGAGAGTGAGTGAGTCTGGGACGTTAAGTAATCTCAGCACACTGGGCCCAGGTGTGTGACATTACCCAATCAGCAGGCTAAAACACTGGGCAATCAGCGCATGATGTCATGGGAATCACATCCATCCATCCATCTTCTTCCGCTTAACCGCTTCCGGGTCGCGGGGACAGCATCCTCAGTAGGGAGGCCCAGACTTCCCTCTCCCCGGCCACTTCCTCCAGCTCTTCCAGGGGGACCCCGAGACGTTCCCAGGCCAGCCGAGAGACATAGTCTCTCCAGCGTGTCCTGGGTCTTCACCGGGGCCTCCTTCCGGAGGGACGTGCCCTGAACGCGGGGGAATCCTAATTAGGTGCCCGAGCCACCTCATCTGGCTCTTCTCGATGCGGAGGAGCAGCGACTCTACTTTGAGCCCCTCCCGAATGACTGAGCTTCTCACCCAAATAAATTAACACCAATGAATTCATTTCAAATTGAAAACATATTCTTAGGCTCTATGTATAGATACATTTATGAACTCTACAACAGTGCCATGCAGGTAACAACACAATAGGTAGAAACCACAACCTGAACTGTGGAGAGTGGCTGTGCTTTGATCAGAAATGGCACGACTAAGAACATATAGATTATGTTCAATGTGCCTTCATAGCAGTTTATGAAGAAACCATGAAACATAAATAAAAACATTACTTTACTTCTTTTAAAACATACCTACATTTCAATTACCCTTGGAGATGCGCAAAAACTGGTAAAAGAAACACCTGAGTTTCGGAAAAACACTCAAATATCGCTAAAACACATTAGTGAGGGGGAATTTCAGATGTTTCAATACTGAAATGTGTCGCAAAAGCGCGATGGAAACACTTTTTCAGCAAATGCACATCATAGAACGTGATGTACATGGTCACATGATCACTTTTCTCAGAGAAAACATGGCGTGGTACGTGTAAACAGAAGAGGAGATTGGGACATTTCTGATTATTACACTAAAAAAATGTTACTGCCACATTGGACGTGAAACAAAAAAAGGAATACAGAGTTTTATAAGGAGGTTCATCTTCCTGCAGCAAAGTCTCGCGGGATCAGATTTCACGGGAGTTACGAGGCTCCAAAACAACATTCAAAGGAAACACGTTCAATTATACTTTGTCGACATTTGGAAATATTGTTTTATTTTGCAAAACACTGTAATGGAAACCCAGCCTACTTCATGGTGGTGGGGGTGTTTTCTTACTTGATTGAAAGGGCTTTAGAGCATACCACAGAGAGCCTCAGTGGACTTCTAAAACTCAAGATTGGATGCATTTTAAAGTCACAAAAAAAACCCAGTAATTTTTTTAACTTCTTCCGTCTTCTGGAACCCCTGAAACGCACATGTAATTCATAAGCAGTTTAAAGCAGCAGGGGAAGGAAGCAAATGAAGTGCAACACAAACAGGCACACGGTGCATCTGGGAATGCATATAGCTGAACTCTTCACCTCTGTCGTTCCCAAAAGGTGGAATGAATTACCCAACTCCCAATGATCCGTATGAGTCCCTTTCTACTTTCAAGAGACGTCTGAAACTCTTGAAGGAAGAATCAATTTCTCTTTGTCCTTACGGGTAGAATGAGTCAGGTGGTCTAACATCTTAACCTGGCAGATTGATGTGTAGCCCTCCCACTAACTCGAGTTCTCCACATCAATCTGTGTCTGTGTATGACGAATCCTTTCGGAACCAGGGAGGGACATAAACAGAATGCTTGAAGCTGATTAGGCAAAGCGCCTGTCCACCATGATTTGTTTTAGCCAATCACATGGTAACAAAAATGATGATGTCGTCATCGGCATGCGCCCCAGAGACGCTGCTGCTCCAACAACAACAACAAGGCTCCGCTTTGCCATCTTTACCGTCCACAAATGCACAAAGCGCCTCTCGCTGTTGCCCGTTCAAAAAGGAAATGTTGGATTTTTCTAAAACTGAGTTTATAGCAGCTTCCACGCGTTCATCTTCCTGCGTCGACATCTTTCTATTTTGATTCAGAGCCTAGGTAGTTCCTCTTCGTCACACCCGGGTATCCCGCCCTAAACCACAACACTGCCTCATGATTGGTTCGAAGTTCGAACCGTTTTGGCTAACCCCTTTTTTACCTATTTTCTTTGTCTCATTTTTGCTCCTTTTCAAAAAGTTCTGACACTTATTTCCAACTTTAATTTCTTTTTTTCCAATAAATATCCCTTCTATCCTATTTTTGTCCATTTTTTAAGTTTTTTTTTTTACATTTTTATCCAATTTTTGTCCTTTCTTTAATTTTTTTTGGACTACTTTCCATCCAAATAAACTAACTTTTTAGTAATAAAATCACTTGTTTCCTTTTTTCCTTTACATTTTTAATCTTTTTGTTCCACATTTTTGTCATTTTTTACTATTGTTTGCCACATTTTGCCCATTGAAGCTACCCTTTGCCATTACATACCACCTGTTTCCTCTTTATTTGCCCCTTTTTTTTGGCCACTCTTGACTGCTTTTGTTCCTATTTAGTCACTTTTCACTCTTTTTTTGCCATGTTGAAGAAAAAAAAAAGGGCCGGCCAGACCGGCCAACTTCGGATCGACAGCCCACCGAGACGATGCCTGGCATACCAGATGGCCAGTCCACCCCTGCATCCATCACTCTGCCACCACCCAGGCATCTTTAGGTGGCAGTTCTCGCAAGCTTAGTGACAGCGTTCAGTTTCCAGAGGCAGAGGAATGTTTTTTTTTATGTGTCTTTTAATAATTATTAGATTATAATACAGGATATTTACTGGAGAATACAATTTTTTGTATTATTATTTATTGGTTTAATTAACAGGGACAGTGTACATTAATATCCATACAGAAAATAGTCCAGATTTAGCCAGAAGGCCATTTTTTATCTGTAGTCCCTGGACAGAATGTTAAATTGTCACCCTAAAAGAATACAAATGACAGGAAATACACAATAAAATATACAGTGAAAAGTAACTACATAATAGCATATCAATGTACCATTTACATATATATATATAAAAAAAAAAAGATTTGACCAGAGGATGATGGGAAAGAAGGGTAAAATACAGTAGTTTCCCGCCAAAACGGGAGACTTGACAGATCTGCTAAATGACATTGTAGAATTGTAGAATATAAGTTACATGTTTTTGTTGAAGATGGCTACCTGAAGGGCTGCTTGACTTGACTTCAGATAAGGAATCTAGAAGCCAAGCTTGAGTGTGGTGGTTGCCCTCAGGGAGTGCAAAGAAGCAACTAATGTTCACTGTTCAGCAGTTAATGAATCATTGGCAAGAATCCTTGCTGTCTGTCATTCTGCCAATTTATCACAAACGATATAGTTTATGTCTGGATATGCCCAGTGAGGAGGCCAGCCCAGCACAACACTGACAGGCATGTTACAGAAACCTTCAATGGGACTTGAACCACAATCCCTCCAGTAACATTCACTAACGCCAGTCACAACACTCTCACTATTTTTCAGTAATTTGGTCAGTAAAAACAGATGTTTGCAATGGAATAAAAAATTAAGATACGTTTTCAGTGAATACATGTCATTTCCCTTTGTAAAACTTGACTAATAGTTCAAAAGTACATTTTTTAACAAAGTTTTATGCAATAATCACAGCAGAAGTAACAATAGAACTTAGAGCATACAAATCATTTTTTTTTACTGTATTGTTCCATTTGTTTATTGGTTACTTCAAGGAGGGTATATTTTTGTCAGCATTTAAAAATGGGATAAAAGAACAAGTGATTAGATTTAGATGACATGGATCAATATATATATATATATATATATATTTTTTTTTTTTTTTTAATGTTATCATGATCAGTTTTAGGGCTGGGCGATAGGGACCAAAACTCATATCTCAATATTTCTTCTCAAAATATTCTCAATATTTTTAATTCAAACATCTGCACAAAATGTGGCACTTTTGGCATGAACTCAAAACATCTTGAATCTCAATATATTGCCCAGCTCTAATTAGGTTCACTGATCCAGATAACAGAGAAAATCTGGCAAAAAGGGTTCAGTATTTGGCTCTTGGCAGAGGTTTGCACTCTTATTTTTAGAAATAAAAGCCACCTAAATAGTTATATTTGTAGCTTAAAATCTGAAAGGTATATTTTAGTAACTTAAAGCGTGAGGGAATAGATTGTTCCCTAACTGTTTCACTCTAATACACTCTGTCAGCAGATGCATTGGTTACAGGTTATTTACCTGTCAGGGCTTTCAGATTTCAGATGGAGAAAAAGCTATGCCAAGTGCAGTCTTCATTTTAATCATACAGTGATGGGTCGTGCGTCCCAGCATGTTGAAATAATTTTTTAATCTATTCTCAGTTTACACCTGATGTTGAATCATTTAATTAAACACAGCACAACAAGTTTAGCCAAAGTGATGAGCTGATTTAATACATGACACTTTCAATAAAGTGAAAGGCTGAATAAGCATTGCATGCTCTAACTAAAAGCAACACAATTTTAAAGTAAAATATTATTATCAGAGCAAAACATATGCAGGGTGTGACTTACCTTGCCTTTGGCCTGCTTAAGAGATTTAATAAAGTTGGGATTTATTGACATATGATATATCTTAGGGCTTGAGGATTTCCAAACCTCATTGTTTTTTTTAAAGAAACCCAACAATGGTAAACACCAAAAGAACACAAACTTTAATATCACCATCAAACTCTGGGTATCAGATTCCATTACAGCTGGTATGAAGTGGGTCAATCAACCCTGAGAATGTAAACCTTGGGTTACTTACGTGCACACGTGCGATAAAAAGCCATCATCAATGGATCAGAGATGACTCAAACTGCCATGACAACCAAACAGAAAATAGTGATTTATTCACCGTAATGGGTGAAATAAGCCGTTGTTTGATGAATATGAGCCTGTTCTAAAGGTGTGTTCAGTCTTCAGTGACTATAGTGACTTAAATCACCAGTAATTAGTCACACTTTTTGGTCACTTCATCACTTTATTGCTTCAGTGACGTGACGAGCGGTGAATAATATGAATAAAATGTGTCTGAGGAGATGTGTCAGCAGCATAGGATGGCTGCATAGAGAGCCCTGACGTTACACTGGATATAAAGACAGTGACTGCTGCTTGATTTCGAATCGATTATATTGATTGTTAATGTAATATTGTCGCCAGAGTCATCACAACGTCCTAAAAAAACACTGAAGCAGGACACGAACCTGCAACCCATCACCTCCAAGCGCAGCGTCACAAATCACTGCGCCATCATACCTTCAAAGATGCATGAACGACAGATTTGACTGTATAACAATATAAAACAACAATCAAGCCTTAAAAGTGGATTTATATAAATTATCATCTCCTCCTTTATATTATCCACAGGTTTGTATTCAGTGAACTTTACTACAGACGTCAGTAGATGTTTTAATGCAGATCAACCTCTCAGTGACTTTCACTTAATGATCTGTATCCACAATGTTATAAAGAAAACTACCGTTATCGCACAAAAAAAACAAAAAAAAAAACATAAAGCAACACATTAGTAATGATGTGAGCACGTCTGTGGTGTGTGATGTTACTAATGTGTTTCAGAGCAAAGTCTTAAGGTTCATTAAAGTGTTCAGAAACGGTGTTCAGGTGGGCGGAGCCAGGTAGAAATCCAGGGTTTCTTTGATAAAAACCTGCCAGCGACCTGGTTTAGTTCACGGACAATGTTACCATGGTAACATACTCAGAGAAGAACATACCTCGCGTTTAGGAATGGGATACTCAAAGTTTCCCTCATTTGAGCCCAAACATACTCAGAGTTTGAACATAACCCGCTTAATGGAATACCCCTCAGGTGTACAACATGTGCCCAGGGAAAGGAGCGCTAGAGCCTCCTAGCTGTAGGGCATATAAGGTAAAACCAAGAGCTAACACCCCCTTTGTCGACTAACATTTTGCTCAGAATTCCATGGAGAAAAAACACAACTATAAAGCATAACACATTTTACACATACTTTAAGGAATCTATGTAAAAAAAAAGTGGAATGAAACAGTATTTAGTGGCTTCTGAATAATATTATTTCTATAGTTTTTTTTTATCATTTCCGGTCATTTCTTACCTGGTGTGGGACCAAGCCTCACCTTTGTATTTTCAGTTCATGTTCAAATCCAAATAATTTATATAATTATTTTGTGTGTTTTTGTGTCATTTTGTGTATTCTGTTGTTTTTTTTTGCCATTTTTGTTGTTTAGTATATTTTTCTCTTATTTTGTGTGTTTTTGTTGTTGTTTTTGTGTTGTTGGTATTGTTGTAATTGTTCTCTGTCAGCGTGTGTGTTTTTGGTGTTTTGTGGTTGATTTTCATTTTTGTATGTTTCTCTGTTATTTTTGTGTATTTTGTAGTGATCTTGTGTATTTTTCTCTCATTTAGAGTATCTTTGTTGTCTTTTTGTTTCTTAGTGCATGTGTTTTTTGTGTCATTTTGTGTATTTTATCGTTGTTTGTCTGTTCTTTTTATTATTCATAATATTTTTCTGTTACTTTTGTGTGTTTTTGTTGTCGATTTGTGAGTTGCTGGTAATAGGATAATAATTTTTAACTAAATTAACATTTCTACACTCTCTCTCAAGTACCTTCTGTAGTGCCGTTGCGTACCCCTAGGGATGCACGTACCCCATTTGAGAAACACTAGCCTAAAAGAAAAAAACCATATCACAGAGATTAAAGTAATTGGTTGTTTTATGGTCATGAAAGGATTAAAGTGTTGGCTGTGTGTGTGTGTGTGTGTGTGTGTGTGTGTGTGTGTGTGTGTACTTGTTTATACAGGTGGAAAGGATATGTAGGGCTTTTCCCTGTTGAGAGGGAGTCTGATGGAGCTTGACACACAGTTAGCATTCCACACATTACATGAAACTCATGATCCAGATAGAGCTCCACATGAGTGCAAATTTATACAAGCACTGCATAATATGTATCGGTATTTGGAAAAGAAAACTGAGCAAAGGTATAAGCACCATAACTGAAAATGACTTGTAGGTAAAGGTACAGTCACCCAAAGGAAAATTCCTTAAGCAAAAGTTCAAACGTAATAGCTGAAATTAAATGTACTCAAGGTAAGTACAGAAATTGTCTTAACTATATGTACAGTGTGCAGTGTATATTAAAAAATGTTAATGTAGAGATTTCCTGTACTAAAGCAAAATTAGTGCAGTGACAATTGTGATATGCCGACCTATATATGCTCAAAAATAACTCCACATTTACTTAAATATTCCTTATTATTATTATTATTATTATTATTATTATTATTATTATTATTATTAATAATAATAAGGAATATTTATACAATAATAATAATACAGTGGCTCTCAACTAGCATCAACTTCAAATAATGAGCCATATGCATGAGCCAAACTGAAGAAAAAAAAATCTACTTTAATACCAACAAATATTTGCATTTCCTGAAGAAAATTCCCATTAGCTAGCATTAGCATTGAAGAGCATTAGCTTTGGCTAGCATTAACACTAACCTATCATTAACATTGACTAGCATTAGCAAGGGATAGCCTTTGTACTAAACTAGCATTAGCATTAGCTAGCATTAGCTTTGGCTGGCATTAGCACAAACCATGAGTGTTTGGAATAACGGCATTTAAAATAAAGGCATTTGGTAAAAGGGTTTTAAATTCAGCTACGGGGTAATCTAACTAATTAATTTTTACGCCGTTACAACGCCGTTAACGTTACTGAACGTTAAATGCGGTGCGTTATATGCATTGATTGAATAAATTGTGATCCGAAAGCAACCCTGGCTTCATACGCAGCTGTAGTGAGGAGGTGGGTTAAAAACAAGTGAGCGATTATGATTGGCTAAGGTGGCGTTATGTATCATGGTAGCCAATCAGAACCAGTGTTTTTACACATGTGCCAGCACACGCGCCACACACACGCAACCACTACAGATATGATGAAGCAGCAGAGATGGCGAGCGTGGAGCAGTCTGATAAAAAGTTGGCATTTTTAAGGTGACGATACAAACACTACTTTATATTAATTGTGGTCCAAGGTAAGAACGTGTATGTGAAGTGTTCATTATATCCAGGAGTGAAGACTTTGTCCACATCCGTTGTAAGCAACTCAAATTTAATGAAGCACCTCACGACGACACACGCATCTAAAAAAAATTCATTCTTAACTTTTTTTTTAACAGTAACGCAAATAGTTACTTTCCTTGGTAGTGAGTTACTTTTATTATAGAGTAATTCAATTATTAACAGTTACTTTTTGGAACAAGTAGTGAGTAACTATAAGGAATTACTTTTTTAAAGTAGCGTTCCCAACACTGGCACTAACCAAGCATTAGCATTGGCTAGCATTAACAAGGGATAGCATTAATACGAACCTAGCATTAGCATTAACATTGGCTAGCACTAGTGTTGGCTAGTATTAGCACTAACCTAGCATTTGCCTAGTATTAGCATCAGTCTGGCATTAGCATTGACCTAGCAATAACATTAGCTAATCTGCTGCTCTGGAGTCACCCCCCTTAACTGCACAACTGATGAACTGCATATTACAGACCATTTCCTTCTCTCATTCAACATCACCCTCGGCCTCTCCATCACTAAGCCCCCTTGTGTTATCTCCTTTCGCAACATTAAAAACATCAACATGAACTCACTCTGCTCCAGCATCAACAGTCTAACCCCAACGATTTCAATGACCTCCGCCCCATTTCTCACCTTCCCTTCATTTCAAAACTTTTAGAAAAAACAGTTGCCTCTCAACTCCACTCCCACCTCACCCAAAACAGCCTCTATGAAAAATTCCAATCCTGTTTCCGTCCCCTCCACAGCCCTGAAACTGCACTCCTCCAAATCACCAATGACTTCCTTATGGCAGCAAACTCCAGTTTAATCTCCATCTTCATCCATCAAACCATTTATCACCCCATCCTCCTCAATAGACTCTCTTCCAGTAGCGTCCCTCACACCCCCCTCCACTGGTTCCATTCCTACCTCTGAGGCTGCACTCAGTTCATTGAACTCAAAACCTTGAATGTAAAGCCCTCCCTCTTCACTTCTGGTGTTCCCCAGGGCGCCGTCCTGGGCCCCCTTCTCTTTATCATCTATCTCCTCCCACTCGGCAATATCTTCAGAAAATTCGGCATACTTTTTCACAGCTTTGCGGATGACACCCAGCTCTATCTGTTCAGTAAACCTGACTCCACTCTCCTCTCTCCTCCCTTACCCACTGCCTTGCAGAAATTAAAAACTGGTTTATCTCCAACTTTCTCAAATTTTATTCCAATAAGACATAACTCCTCCTCATTGGCACCAAATCCATCCTATCCAAAACTAACTCTTTCTCCCCCACCATTGACGGCTCCACTGTGTCCCCCTCCCCTTTTTTTCTTTTCTCTTCTTTATATTATACCGTTTTTATTATTCTGTTTTATTTTTCTGATTTTATTGTAAAGTGTACTAAAAACAAATACAAATCATGTTTTTTCCCCCTATCTATTGGTTACCTTGTTAGGCTTCCTAATCAATAAAAACATAGGTTTTTTAATATTTTTTAAAAAAGCTTAATATGAAACATATTTTATTAATTGTTAACTATATACAGTATGTGTAGAACTTTACTCAGAACTGTAATGTGGTTCCCCAGTTTTGTGTTAAATTAAAATTGACAATTTGTATATACAGTATATATTTTCAGGGCAATTACAATTACAAAGTAAATTATCTTAACTCAATTACAATTTAATTATGATTAGGACAGCAAAAGATTTCTAAAATTACAACTACACTATAATTGTAATTCATGATCAATTATGCAATTATAATTATATTATTGTCCCAAACCCTGATTAAGTCTAAAACCTTTCTCACTTACAGTCTTGACCTACGTAAAATAAATTCAAACATTCATTGTAATAAATCAAAACACAGAGGTGAATCTCCATGCTGTTTTTACTATAGCACACTGATGAAGATAATTGCACCAATACAGGCATGCACATGCACAGGAAATATAAATGTTCCATTATGATGAAATCAACATGCGAAAGTACTCAAAAAAATTTTTTATGATTTATAACAGGGGGGGGAAACCATAAACAGCTGCAGAGCAGGCAAGCTCTCAAAAAAATTGAACCAGAAAATGAGTCATAGAACTACATATTTTCATATACAGATGGTTTGAGAAAAGTTCAATAATATGTCATTACTGCTGTAATAATATGAGTCAATGCTACATTAGCCTTTCTACATGCAAGTGTTTGAACCAGAGGTGTTTCATTCAGGTCATTGACGAGGGCCAGTGTCATCGTGTGAATACATTTATCAATCAAACTGTGCCTGAGGGCAGCAGGCTTATTATTTACATTACAGCTGTGAAACCATAACAATGATATGCTTTACATTAAATAGTAACAAAGGGACATGATGTATTTAATATTCTGTCAGTGATATTTCAACAGGAATTGTGTTCTGAGGTGGTAAATTAAAAAAAAAAAAAAAAAAAGATAGGACACTGAGTTCATGCTACGATACAATAGACCAGTTGTTCTCAATCATAGGGTCTGGACCCCTTTTGGGGTCGCGAGACACTGGGAGGGAGTCTCAAATAACACCAGGAATCATAACTTAGATATAACAAGAACAATTTGAGCCCATTTTTGCTAATTTTTACCCTTTTTCTGCAACTACAATAAACTTGCCATATTTTAACCTATTTTCATTTCGTTTTCTTACCATATTTTTGCACCTTTTAATGCAGTTTTCTACATCAAATTCTAATGCAATTTCTGTACATTTTTCCACTTTCAAGACATTTTCCACCCATTTTCCTACTGAATGTTGCATATGTTGAACCATTATTGTCACTTTTAACCTCTTTCAATCACATTTCATGCTTATTTTTCCCAATTTTACTCCATTCACAATTTGTCATGCCCAATATTTGCCAGTTTAAACTAATTGTTCCTACTTTCTGCCACTTTAAAGCTAATATTGACACTTTGAACCCTTTTACCACTTTTTCTATCCATTGTTGGCTTTTAAAATAGTTTAAAATCCCATTTCACCACCTTTTCCACCATGTTTGGTCACTTTTAATCCATTGTATTTCTGATTACTGTGACAGTGTGTGTTAATACATGCAGCAATATTAAAAGCAGACAAACATATCAGCGCCCCAGGGTGATGAGGACTGCTTAACTTTTGTTTTGACTGAAGGAAACATTTACAAATCAAGAACCATAAACACAATGTCAAACAACACCAGCAGCAAAGCAGTTTGGCTCATTTTGGCTCAGTGCACCAACTTGATGGATTGAAAATGTAATAAATAAACATTTAGCTTTAATTCGTGTAAGAACGTCTATATCTGCTGAGGTAAGCATTTTATTTATAGCCAGCTGTTTCATTTTTATTAGGCCCGGCTACCGGACTCAAAACGTCACTCACTTTGTTCTTCTTTTCCTTATTCTTGTTGTGTACACTCGTTAAAATTGGCACTTCTCTGTTTGAATCAGGCTGAAAGTTGGTAGGTATAATTTATGGATGTGTACGCATCAACGCTCGGAGCCCGATTTTTGATTTGGGGCCCAGGGGGGCCACAAAAGAGAAAAAAAAGAAAGTCAATGTCTTATTTATTTGCGAGTCAAATATTATGATGGTTGGTGGTACCAAATCATTGGCACATACCAATATATAAATGGGGCCCGTTACCCCATACGTGTCACCGGGGGCCCATTTTTAAAATGACGACTCCTCTGTTAGTTATCGTTGGATCGTAATGCAGTTTGGTATGAATACTCTATGAATGAATATGATGAGACGCTCAGAATCCATTATTTTCAGAACCCATTTCCGGTAATTTCCAAATTTATGGGAACAGTCATGTGATATATTGTTTTAAAGGTAATTCAACGTAGATTATGATTATGTCTCGCACAATTCGATTAGGGGCCTCCTTTTTTCGTCCATTTTCATTAAAATCGTTTTCTCATTTATTTGAGTCAAACATTGCGACAGTTGGTGGTACCGAATCATTGACACATGCCAATATATGAATGGGGCCCATTACTCCGTGAATCAGGCTGTAATTTGACATGGATATTCTATGAGTGAATGTCAAGAGCCTTTCAGAGACCATTTTTTACTCGGTGGAACCGAGTTATTTTACTGAATTCTCGGGAACGTGGTGCGTGCTATGATGTTCCTCGGGCCCGGCCGTAGTTAGTCTAAACTTGTTAAGAAACCAAGTTGCTGTTTAGTATTTCACAGCCAGGTATGTGTTATTCACTCATTAAAACACTTTAGGAGTGGCAGAACAAAGTGACTAGAGTTCATCTCATGTCTGGCATTTGTGTTTTGGAGTCTCACGAAGTCAACTCTCAGTGTGGAGTCCAAAAAGCTGTCACTATCAGTGAAACAAATTATCACTGGGTTGAAGTATTAAACCACACCCATCACGTAGAGAGCAAGAGGATGGGGAATAAGTTAGTGGTGGGGACATTCCTAAAAAGGTGGAACACGAGGTTGAGCTCAATGCCAACAGATATAAGTAGAACAGAAAGAACAAGTGGATGACATAAGAGTCTGTTAACTGTTGAAGAAAATAAATTCACAAAAAATGACCACAATCACTAACACATCTTCATCAAGGTAATCAACAAAGAAAGGAAGAATCCTTGAGAGTGAATGTAGGTTTCAGTTTGTCCATTTTTTAAAGACTTGGGTGCAGTTTTAGAATCTAATCATACTGACGAACAAGACAAAGAGGGCCTTGTACTATAATGAACAAAAATATGAACGCGACACTTTTTCATGAGCTGAACTCAAAGATTTAAAACATTTTCTATATACACAAAACACCTATTTCTCTCAAATATTGTTCACAAATCTGTCAAAATCTATGTTAGTGAGCACTTCTCCTTTGCAGTGGTAATCCATCCCACCTCACAGTGTGGCATAGTAAGATGCTGATTAGACAGCATGATTATTACACAGATGATGTCTTCACTAACATAGATTTAGACAGATTTGGGAACATTATTTGAGAGAAAAGGGTATTTTATGTATATGTTGCATTTATATTTTTGTTCAGTGTAGATAGAAGAAATATAAAAGAAAGGTACAGTAGTAAAAAACTCCAATATCCAAGAAATAAGCCTCATCTCTCGAGCACAGCAGTGGGAGTGTTACAGCATGGCCTTGAAAGACTGACAGTAAAAATGGTTCTTCAATATATAATAATGATAATGTTATACTTTTTCTTATTCAACTTAGTGAAACTTTTATCTGAATTTCCTTCTCTTACCCTGAAGGGCTAGCAGTGGGTTGCAAAACAGGATCTTGCTCTGATTACAATTTACAGTATTATAAGATGTATTATTGAATTCCTAACCCTGAAAACCAATAATTTGTTGCTGAGATCATGCTTTTATGTCAAATAGAACCAAAGTTATGACAAAATATCCAAATTGGCAATACGGATGGTGGCCATCTTGAGTTTCTTGATTTTGAGCAGGAACCATTGGTTTGCCAGCATGGATCCCATTAAAAACAGATTCAGCATACTCAATGTAAAAATGTTCATGCTTTCTTCCAGTAGTGAACATCTTAGACCAATATTGCTACATATCTGCCGGGCTGTGTCTACTCACTGCTGGATTTGAGTTTAACAAAGGACAAAACGCAGCATGTTGATGAAAATGTTTGAGTCTCAAGGCTCTCAGTGACTGCAACTAATATTTGAAAAACAGGCTAATCATAACATAACCTAACCACTAGAGCAGACATGGGCTCATCTGTAAACGGTCGCATTTACTGGTTCAATAAATGGGAAGAGATTCAAATTCTGATGTAGATGGTTATGATTTAGTCCGTATAAACTGGACTGAATCATAACATAACCTAACCGCGAGAGCCGATATGGGCTCATCTACATAAATGGTCGCAATTACAGACCTTAGAGTCGCTGTTAACTTACCAATAAACGGGGAGAGATTTGTCACCTTTACAATAAGTGTAGTCAATACTAGTCAATACTTATTGTAAAGGTGATAAGGCCAAGGCAGACTGACTTGATAATACTGTATCATGTTTTTCTGCAGTCAGTGCCTTCTCCTCGTCCTTCTCTCTCTGCTCTGTTTCAGGTGTCATGAAGCTGATGATGGCAGTTCCTGATCTGTGGTTCACGGCTCAACTAGTCTGAGACACTCTGATGTTCTATCTCTCTATCCTGTTCTGTTGGTCCTTCTGTCCACTAACCCCAACCAGTCCACGCAGATGGCTGCCACCTCTGAACCTGGTTCTGCTGGAGATTTCTTCCTGTTAAAAGGGAGTTGTTTCTTCCCACTGTCGCTAAATGCTTGTTCATGTGGATCTTGTTGGGTTTTCTCTTTCTTATTATGAATTTTATATTTTGATAAGCGCATTGAGATGACTTTGTTGTAATTTCAGCGATACAAATAAAGTTGAATTGAATTAATGTACTGGGATTTTAACTAACAATAAACCCAGGGGTTAACATTGATACATTGATTAGTCTATAGAAAGGAATGTATCAATTGAACACCAATATTAATCTGATTGAACAAGGCATCATTTACAGTTATCAGCATCCTTGTAAAGGGTTGGAAATACATTTAGGGTTAGTTAGTACAAGGCTAATCTTCATTAACTGCACGATGGACTGAAATTGCTGAGCTTTTCACGAATATGTTAAAATAGGCTTTGAAGACAGACCAGTTCTAAAGGACAAATGGTATTAAACCAGTACTACCCACTACCTGCATAACTACTACAGTAGTCAGAAAGTAAACATGCTATAAACAGCCCATACACATTGTGGATACATAAATGCTAAAAAAAAAAAGATCATTTATAAACTGATTAGCCATAATATTATGTCCACTATTAGGTACAAAGACTAACTTTGATCATTTCAGTAAATGTTTTTGGCCACACGATGATGTGTTGGAAGCAGGATAGATACATGAATGTAAGGATATAAGAGTTTGACAAAGAATACTGTATAAAGTTTACTACTTTTGCAAATGGTTCAGATCATCTCTGGTATTGCAGTATTTGTGGGTTTTTCCTGGTCTTCAGTGATGAGTATTTATCAACATTGGTCCAAAGAAGGAAAAATGTCTCACTGATACGTACTGGAGGAACTCGGAGGGCCTTTTATTCAACCACAAAAAAGGAGTTACTATAGATTATAAAGTTAGATGAGTGGAGATTACAAAGGGCGTTGTACTTCATTGTATATGAGCGCAACATAAAGGAAAAAATAAAAGCATGACAGTAATATAATGGCTGAAATGCATACACTACACATCAAAGCAAAAACATGAACATAACTACAACTAACTGAAGGAACAAAGCAAGATAAATAATGCCTGCACATTCTCCATCACAAGTCCCCACAAATGCATTTTCCAGGTGGAAAAAACTCTCTGCAAAAGCTAATCAAATTAAAAACATGTGGCGTGACCTGGAAAAAGCACAAACACTTTTTTGTGCATGTGTTTTTAATTTCTAGCTTTGTATCCGCCACAAGGGGGGATGACTTCAATAAAACAAGAAGACAGAAGATTAAAAACTTTCAGCTTGGTTTTGATTATTTTCTGTACATTCTTTTAAAAATGACAGATATGTGACAAATAATAAAGAGGATGTGATAAGCCAATGAAAGTTGTTTCTGAAGTACTTGCTGACAGGAGTGAAATGTGTGGCTTATACACACAGCTCTACCATCATGGTTGTGCTGCTTGAGAAGATGGTTTGGGCCTGCCACCATGTGGAGAAATAGGATCACAGCTTCTCAAAGGAAGACTTAAATTAGTGGTTCTCAAACTCATGTACCCACTTTCTCTTATTTCTGAATCTAAGTACCCCCTTTGTCTGACTGCAACATTTTGTTCAGAATACTATGAAAAACCATTTATAGAGCATAATGATGGAATACGCGAGTAATCCCACACATGTATTTATTTATTTTTTCTTTTTTGTCTCCACCTTCTGTTGAAATCTTTTTACGACAGCTATGCATGATTTATTGTTGCAATTAAAGGCAGATTTTTTTAGCTAAAGAGTTGAGCCATATGAGTGATTTTAAATGATTCCTCAGGCCATTATGCAGCGCTTGACAGTATCAATGCTCCGAGCGGGCCTTCCCTCTTGAAATACCGCTCATGTAAGTTTGGAGAGACGGACCGTCTTTGGCCAGGTCATGTGACCTGGAGAATGCTTGGAGAACGTATCACTTTACGGGAGTCACGTGACCACAGGCTCGGATATATTCATTGGGCTAATTGGCTTTTGCTAGTATTTTTCTGCCTGTTCGACTCCTGGTCATGGCCGAGGCAAGCTTCCGCCCCCTCCGCCAACCCGCCTTCCGCCCGGCGGTGGACCAATGATGGTGGCAAGGCCAGGGAGTGGGGGGAGCGGCGAGGAGGGCCGAGCGCCTGGCCTCCGGCGGCGGTGGCTGCTCCTCCAGTCGTGGCGCGAGCCCAGCCCCTCTTCTCACATCCCCACCCGACCCTGCCCAGTGTTACGCCTAGGTGAAGGGGAAGGGAACAGGGAAGAGGGAGTCAGGGCAGGAAAATGGAAGGAGTGGGTGGTCACACACATTTTAAAGAATCTTATTGTAAACAAGTGAATGAAACTGTACTTAGTGCCTCTTGAAAGGATTTATTTCTATAGTTTTTATTGTTTCCCATCATCTCCCGCCTGGTGTGAGACCAAGACTGACCTTTGTATTTTCAGTTTCTGTTCTAATCAAAAGAACAGGAACTGAAAATACAAAGGTCAGTCCTCAATATTATGATGATCATTTTAACTAAAAAATAAACAAACCCTATATTTCTAATACTTTTATTTGATAATTTTTCAATTTCTCTCTTTCTCAAGTACCCCGTGTAGTGCCATTGCGTACCCCTAGGGTAATAGCAATAATAATAAAATTTAAGTCATAATTATGAGACACCAAAGAGGATCAGGACCACTGGGGAAAAAAACAGAGCCAGAAAGAAAGAAAGAAAGAAAGAAAGAAAGAAAGAAAGAAAGAAAGAAAGAAAGAAAGAAAGAAAGAAAGAAAGAAAGAAAGAAAGAAAGAAAGAAAGAAAGAAAAAACACAGCCAGTGGTGGAAGAAAAAATAAATAAAAAATCACAATTGTAGTTTTATTATTTGTATTGTTTTTTTTAGTCAGGATTATTTTTTGTCTTAAAAAAAAAAAAATCTTTATTCTTATTTATTCATTTTTTTGATCTTAACTTTTATTTTTGATTTTTTAAATTTGTATCTGTTACTCTTCCGTGCATATTAAACTGCTTGAAAATAA
Source organism: Gouania willdenowi (assembly GCF_900634775.1). NCBI lineage: Eukaryota > Metazoa > Chordata > Actinopteri > Blenniiformes > Gobiesocidae > Gouania > Gouania willdenowi. The sequence goes on along the minus strand of NC_041050.1, from coordinate 33,995,099 downwards.
ATCTGCTAATATTTTCAAAGGCCACTGTGGTTCTGTATTTATCTATATTTATCAAACTAAACTCCTTGGATAAAAAAAAATGAGAACATAAAAGTCCAGAGTAAGTTCATGATGTAATAATATCGTCCATATGGTTCTTATTTTAAATCCTGACACAAACTGAAGGAGACCCAGTGAAGCGTGGCAGTAGGAATAGATTTTTTTGGTTTTTTTCCCTGTGTGCACATATTTGCATTTCAACTCAACATGAGGGAGCTGAGCACTGAGTCACTGATGCACTACAATACATCACCCACTGAGCCTTCACGCTTTCAGCCTGCTGCACCAGCAAATGTATGGCAGCTTTCACTTAACGTCAGACACAGACTTTAGTCTTGGTAAATATGTCACATCTTGTCAGATGTTGTTGCAAGTGTAATCACATTACACAGAGGCAGTGAGAACACTAATAAAATAAAGATAATTGATTAGGCTAGTGCAGTGGTTGCCAACCGTTATTTCTTGTCGTGACCCCATTTTTATACTACACATTTCTGGCGACCCCAGAGACTTTCTTTGTCTTAAATTAGTTTTTGCACCACACAAAGCAACCCTGCCGTTTTAGTGCCTATGCTCAAATAGTCTAATTTTTTTTTTTTAAAGGTTAAGATGACCTCAAGTCAAGACAATGGACAGCTCTGATTGAAGGTAATGAGGTCAGTACAAAAGATTCAGGACCAGGGACAGCTCTGCACCAACTTCTTTTATATGTTCTAATAGTCACTTTATTGTCGTGTAGGCCTTAATACAGTCACACACATGTGCAGTCATGACGTGTGTCATGGAAAACAATGATTCAACTGCAATGAATTGACCTTAACTCTTTGTTACACTGAAGATCAGAGGGAGTCCAACATTCTCCCTAAAAGCCCTTGTCTTTTTTCAATTGACCTGTGTATGAAAAGGTGATTGTGACTTGCGATACCTGGAATCCGGAGATAACAAAAAAAACGACAGAAAAACACTCTATTTATCTTTATATTTGGAATCACTCTTTTGGATACTTTGTCTGTTTATTTGTGGAAAATGTAGAATATTATCCCATTAGAAATCCTCCTCATCTATACTTACATGTATCTAAATCAGTGGTTGTCACACTTATTGTGTCATGTAACCATTGACAAGTTATTTTTGTTGTCTTGGCCATTGTACATTATGGATTTTTTTTTTATCACTGATGCTGTGGAAACATTGCCAGGTGCACACGTACCTTGAATTGATTGATAAATGATCACTGATCTACAGAACACTATAAACTCAGTTCAAAAGAGATTAAACTCTCGGCCTATGAATCAGGTTGAAGCATCTTTCCAACCTAAAGCTCTTAACAGCAGAGGTGAAAGTAATGGATTACATGTACTCACTGTAATTGAGTGGCTTTTAAGGGTACTTTTGAGTATATTTCTTAATCAGTAATTCTACTTGTAAAGTAATTTGAGTACAAAATTTTTTGTTGTAAAATGACCGACCAGATTAAACGTAATGCACGGTGCCAAAACAGCATTTAATGGCGGTTATTTTTCAGTTTTTCAGTTTTAGAGTTGATAAATAGTTATAGCCAGAGAATAATAATAATAAAAAAAAATGTGCTATTTTATTTTTAACTGAATTGTAAATTTTGACAAACCTTTATTTTAATACAGATGCCTTTGTGGAAAATAAACAAAGTTCCAACTGTGCAAGATTGGGTCTCTAACTTTTTAAGTTTATACATAACATGTTTACTGTATGTTAGGGAACCAACAATAAATAAAGCATGCTGTGAAACGACTGTTACACAGGAAAATATATAGATCTATGTTTGAAAAAAGATTGTGTGTGTGTGTGTGTGTGTGTGTGTGTGTGTGTGTGTGTGTGTGTGTGTGTGTGTGTGTGTGTGTGTGTGTTCAACAGCTATTTTTGGAAAAAAAATTTGGTTGGTTGAATTAAAACATATAAAAGTGGAAGAATAGGAAGAATGTGGGTTCCAGGCAGGGGTGGACTGGCACCCCGGTTTGGTCTACTACGTTTTTAGTTTTTTTTGTTTGTTTTTTTACGAGCAAGTGAGGGCAGACATGTTAACAGGTGGTCAAAAATGGTCCAAAAGTGGCAAAAACATGGCAAGAAAAAAGTGTTGAGTGACTAAAATGGTCCAAAAGCAGTTAAGAATGGAAGCAAGTGGCACATAATGGCAAAGTGTAGCTTAAATGAGCAAAAATGTGGAAGAAAAAGAGGGAAAATGTGGGGAAAAATGGAAACAAGTGGTATTAATTGGGCAAAAGTCAGCTCGTTTGGATGAAAAGTGGTCAAAAAATGTAATAAATGACAAAAATTGGATAAAAGTGTCAAAAAGAACTTGCAAAAAATGACCAAAAATAAGAAAAAAGGGGTATTTATTGGCAAACGGTAGCTAAAGTCTGAGAAAAAAAAAAAAGTGTCAGGGGCAAAAATGGGACAAAGGAAATAGGTTAAAAAGTGTCCCCATTTGAAGGTTTTCTGGGGGAATAATAATTAAAATGAAGACATAAAACACCACATGTTGAGCATCACTGACTTAATAAAATCTTCTACATGGTGTCACTGATAATGGATAGTGGGCTGGTGTGGAAGGAAAATACCAGGGCTGTTCAGGGTGAGACCAGGTGAGAACAACAAACATGACCTGGAAACCACAGAGTGAAGCAGGACTCAGATAAAGGACGCAACGTGCCACATTACGCACGACGTTAGGAGTTCCCTTGTTCACGGTAAACGCCCCTCCACCCCTCCACTCTCCTCCTAGCCTCACCGACTGTTAGCCATCACTGCCGGCTTGTCTAGTGCCTGCTGTCCCGGCTCCATCCTCAGACCTCCGCGGCAGAGGAAAAGGAAAGGAACGGAAAGACGCTCCAGGGGCGGAGGCGTCCGTCCTTCCTCCGACCGATGCTCACAACCTGGGCTAAAGCCTGACACCCGGACCTTGGAGGGCAGGTAATTCTTATGTATTTATCTGTCTTTTATTTTTATTTTTTTAAATGCTGTGGACTGCATGTTGCCTGGTGACATTGAATGGAAAGGCAGCAGCAGCAGCAGCAGCAGCAGCAGTAGCAGTAGCGGTGGTGGTGAGCTGTGTGCACCGCTTTGTGGCTCCGGTGTGAGGGTTGGATGCAGATGGAGGCTGATGATTCTCCATCTATGGTGGAACCAGCTTCTACTGCTCTATTCTTATTAACGAGGCCCGGCTGGATGCAGGTGTGTCCGCCCTGACAGACACAGCAGCTCTCTATTGTTCTTCATCTCCTCTCCTCACGCACATGGACCATGACTACAGGCTCACAGCTGATGCTCCACCATCATCAGCTAATTAAAGATGGAGTGTTATTATCACGGGTGTGGCTCACTGGACAGGAACGTGTGATTGAGCCATGAAATGCTCTGTTACTGAGGGAACACACACATCTATATACACACACTATATTAAACTATACATAGAATTACCTTTGTAATAATACCAAATAATGTTGTAAATTAGGACACCACAAAGGAACCAATGGGCAACAAGTGTGGAACAGAGATTCTCAACCACTGGCACGCATACCCAGAGAAGTACAAGAGCATCTAACAGGTTAAATGTAAATAATTGACAATAAAAGACAATACTCGAGTACTTTTCACATCCCTTTGATTTGTTTATTGAACCAAGAGTTGCACCTTGCACTATAAAGTTGTAAAGTACTGATATCTACTGTAAATAACTGATATATTGGTCGATGGCCTATTTATCAATTGCTATATAAAATAAGAACATTGATATTAGGGGTGTTGCGATCCAATATCGATATCGGTCCGATATCAGCCTGAAAACGAATCTCGAATTCAAATTTTCGATTTTTTATTTACTTTTTTGCTATTAAATTTAGATTTTTTTATTCAACTGCAGAATACTGTAGATATAATGTTGCAATTTAAAATGTCTGTAACCAATTGGTTAATAATAAATGGGTCAGTTTTTGTCATAACTACTGTTGCTGGCTATTGTTCTCTGTTTGAGTGACATCACTTGATCAAACCTTTTCTAACATCCAACACTACAAAATAAGTAATTATTTTTTTTTTAACTAAAAAAAAATGTTATTAAAGTATGTATGAGTCATGCTGATATAATATCGGTATCGGTCGATACGCAATGCTGCAATATCGGTATTATATCTGAAATAAAAAAGTTGTATCAGGACCTCCCTAGTTGATATACACAGGATATATACAGTACATAAAGATACATTCTTACGTTAGGGCGGCCGTGGCTCAGTGGTAGAGTGGGTCGTCCAATAACCCAAGGGTTGGGGTTTCAAATCCTGTCCCATCTCAGATATTGTCATTGTGTCCCTTGGCAAGGCACTTTACGCACATTGCCTTATTTGAATGGGTATGAATTGTGCTTGAATATAGGTGGTGGTCAGCGTCAGCCTGGAATCTATCCTAATCTCCTTGTATTATTCAATGTTTACTACAATGTTTACCAGGTGTTTGAGTTCCGGGGGCTGAGCGGGGCGGGGCAAACGCGCTGAGTAACCAATCAAACGAAGAGCGAACGACGTCACGACAATAGCGCGACAAGCTAAGCCGGCTCCGACAGAGGAAAATGACAGACTTACGGTTTTAAATCCTCTTCTTGTTGTGGTTTTAACGATATATCCAGGTCTTTTAAAACAGGGCGCCATGTTTGTTTGACACAAGGAGATATGGTGTTCTTTCTGTACGGCTCTGATTGGCTCGGTTTCTTTTGAAACCGAGGAAATACCACACCCACTCTCTTACAAAAAGTAAGAAAGTGGGTGTGGCTTACTGCCAGGCTAGATTTTTGCCGATAACTGATATATTTGATGGCCAATATATGAATCAATATATGAAATAAGAAAATTGATGTGCATAGGAAATATGCTTTACATCAGTGTTTCTCAAATGGGCATATGTGATGGCACTACAGCGGGTACTTAAAAGTATTAAACATTTAGTTTATTAATGTTTATTTTAATTTTAGATATGATAATCGTAAAAATGATGATGGAAATGACCTTGATTAAAACATTAACTGAAAGTATAAGGTAGGAGATGACTGCAAATGATTAAAAAAAACTGTAGAAAAATCTATTCAGGAGCCACTAAACACTGTTTTATTCTTTGTGTTAACGCTCATTCATTCCATCATTATGCTCTAAAGTTGTTTGTTCATAGTATTTTAAGCAAAATGTTGTCGTCGGACAAAGCGTGCACCGTACTGTGATTGACAAATAAGAGAAAAGTGGCACTTGAGCCCAAAAAGTTTGAGAACCACTCCTGTACATGAAGATAAATTCTTATGTAAACCAAAATATGATTCAAGTCAAAGAAGCAAAACACAGCTAAATTAAAATAATGAACTTTATAAATAGTGACACTGTCTATATAGCCACTCATGTTTAAGAAAAGCCAAAGTTGTGCAACTTGTATTTCTGGATTACAATGTAAAAAAGTCAAATTCAAAATATAAAATGGCTCAAATCTCAAACGGGCAAAAAAGGCAAAATATAACGATGAATTGGTGACTTTTACCATGTTTTTGTCATTTTGTAATCATTGCTGCTGATTCAAAAGTTGCAGCATATAACGCAGAAAACACAGCACAGAGTGCAGCCAAAGTGTTAATACATCAGCTACGTATCATAGCCCCCCCCCCCCCCCCCCCATACACACACACACACACACACTCCACCAACATCATTTTTAATGATTCTCAAACTGAGCTCAAAGCTAGTTATTCTGATTGTTGGTATCCACATCTGTAGCCACAGCTGGCCCTGGGTGGTCTGACATTTGCATGTGTACACAATGGCTTCTCCAACAATTACACACTTCCTTCATTTACATTCAAATGGTAAAATGTGCCTTGGATTCCAAATCTTTGGTTCGTGCACGACTGTGTAAACCACTTACTGCTGATCCATCCATTATCTTTTTTTTTTATCACCGTGACGCTACAAATGCACAGAAATGATGGGGTGATCAGTTTGCACTGGTCAGTATTGAGCAAAAAAAAAAAAAAGAACAGAGGGGACTGTGTCATCAGCAGCCATGAGTCACTGCAAAATGAGCCGCAGTGGTTACAATTACAAGTCTATGATAGTCATATTTTGATAAGATACAGAATTCAGTGATTGTTTACGTTCATTAGATGAATATTTATTATTATTTGCTAAGATTTAATCAGAGAATCAGAATTAGAATTCCTTTATTGATCCCAGGGGGAAATTGCTTTTGTTACAGCCACAGAAAATAAATCACAAATAAAAGAATAAAAACATTTAAGACGAAAGAAAGAATAAACAATAAATAAGTGTATAATTAAGTAAAAGACTGTTAAAAATAGGGATCAGATACACATTACAGTAGTAGAAAATAAAGTAGGATAGATAATACTAATAATAATAATAATATCACCAATATGATACATTTGTGATTATTTTCTTTATTGCTTCAGGATCCTTCTGTTCACCACTTAGACACTGAGCCTATCTAAATTTGTCTTGTTGCAACCAGACCACAGCCTTGTATCGCTCCCAGTATCGTTCACATGTGGAATTATTGGAGGCGAAGGAAATAAGATATAAAAGCCATCCATCCATCTGTCCAACCAATGCATCTGCCCCTCTCTGTATCCCTCCAACCTCACCACTCTCAGCCTGCCTGGTGTTCATTACATCTGTTGTGGTGTTTCTTCACCAATTTGTTCATTCAGGCTAAAGGGCAGAGCTTTCTGGGGCTATAGAAGAGAACATTATCATTTTACTGTATTCTATTCATCTGTAAGAGGGATTTTAGTGGAAGTACTTTTTACCAAGGCGGGGGGTCAATTACATTTAAGTCTTCAATTATTCATGTTCAGTTTCAACTCAATTACGATTATGGTGATCAGCATTTTTCCCAATTACAATGATTATCTTCCACCTGAAAGCGAATTACATTTACGTTCTAAATTAAATAAAGTTCAATTGACAAAAAGAAAAAAAAGAACGGAAAGTCCAAAATTTGAATCCGATATCCGATATTTGTTTTCAGATTAATATCGGACCGATATCCGATATCGATATCGGATCAGGACACCTCTAGTTGAAATGACATGGAATGACCCATGCTACTTTTTCACTTAGTAATCAGCTTTTATTTCTGATCTGTGCACAATTTAGCAAACCTCCCAGCTGGAGCAATACAGTAGCGTCAGATAGGGCTGCACGATTCTGGCCAAAATGATCATCATGATTACTTTGATCGATATTGTAATCACTATTATAATCACAATTATTTATCATATTAGGGAAAAATCTGTGTTTTTATTGTGCTACTTTTGAACAAATATGTGTACAATTTACAGTGCAAAATGAAGCTTTAAAATTGAATTATAATAAAAAATTAAAATATAAAAAACAATTAGCCCAAGAATTTAAAATGTACCAAAGGCTAACTGAATAAACAAAATATAGTATTACAGAGTCCGTATTTCAAATGTGAATATTGCAGATGCTCAGGTTAATGTAGTCGTGGCAACCAAAATTGTGATCACGATGAAAATGTGATTAATTGTGCAGCCCTAGCTTCAGATTATGGTGTAAATAAGACACATGGCAACTGAAGGCGGTGGTTGAATCTTTGCTCTGCGGTGTAGCAACCCACATGTAATCCATTGCCAATCAATGCATGCACCCCAAGTGGTAGCTGATGTGCTACAGAGAGCTGCATGCGTGCGGTGCATATACTGTATGTACATCAAGTCCACATGCCAGCTTGTTATAAGTCTATCACACAATTATCCACAACATCCTGTGATGGATTTGTGTTTTCCCTCAGAAGCAGGGCCAACGCTCAGATAATTCTCCACAGATCACAAACTGCTTAGACGTAGAGGAGCCTAACAAGAACACAAGGTCATACACAGCATTGTATCACATGAGATAACATGTTATTATAATAGGTGGCACAGTGAGATCAAATATATCTAAGATGTGTCTCAACTACAAATTTAATAGGACTACAAAAGTAAACATTCATTTCAAAACCTACATCAATACTGAAGGTTATCAGTGTCTGTGCTGATACCTGAGGGATAATTTAGTTTTTAGTTTAATACAAAGTGTATTATTATGGACATTGGACAATGTATTTTACATGCATTAAGTAAGGCATTTTGCAGAAATAGTTATATCATGCTATTTTTCACCCATCTCCATTTGTTCTAAGAACCCGAAAACATAGTATTTGATGTTTATGTCCCCAAACTCTCCTGTTTTCCAGAGTTTTAGCCTCTGAAATGTCACTTTCTAAGCAACTCTACACAAACAGGCTGATTTGCGGCCTACTTATGCATATTCATGAGTGGGCGTGTCTACAGACGGGACACTGACTTCCTCCTCCCTGCACGGTGACGTAGGGCCAGAGGACGACCCGCCCTCCTCCCACCCACTCTGTAGCCGAGCTCATGCTGCTTTATAAACACGAGACAGAGCGTGGGGGCGGGGCGTTTGCCGGTACATACATAGACTGTAGAAAATACATACATAGCACTGCGTGAAGGACGCTGAAATGCTCACCTTCGTGGGTGTGTCTGTTTACATGTCAATCACGGCAGAGAGCTTTCTGGAGGCGCGGCTTCTACAGCTCAGTGCCTCGTCAAATTCGTCATCAAAGTGGGAACGCGTCATCAAATTGGAGCGAGGTGTTTGGGCTCACCCTGCAGTAAGAGAGGAGCAAATCACCCTCTAACTAACGATTGAGGGAAACAATGAAAAAAACACTTTGGCCATGTGTATGAAGCTCTATTAGCACTTTATGATGTTTAAAGCACAGAAAAGTTGATTTAGCGTAACATGGACCCCTTAAAAGATATATATAGGCCATGGACTACGATAGCCATCAATGCACCCCCCACAAAACTCAGACACCCTATTTTTCTGATGCCTGAGGCTGTTCTGAACATGGCATCAAATGTTAACATTGCATAAATTAGGATTAACTTGTTGTTTTGGCATAAAGTTTAGTATTACCCTTGAAATACATTTGGAATCAATGTTTCCTTAACCATTTTTAGTTTAATAATTAGGTCATATCTGTGTATCAATAAAAGACAATTGGGGTACCACATTAAAGGTGCTGCCAAATATAATAATGACTTCATTTTCTATTAAGTCCAGATCTCAGATTTGATCATAATTACTATATATTACAATGAAACTGTGTATAAACACCTTTAATTTGACACTAAAAACAAAGTAGGTGTGGTCATACTTTAGCTAATAAGTCTTGTAAGGTATTTATTAATGATATAATATTGTTTGCGCGAGACTTAGAAGAAGCATAGATGACATTTGGTACTATATTTTCTATATACAGTATTACTGCTATAGCAATTCAGCAATGTTTAACATGTAGGATGTTAACAAATATCACAACGAGAGTCAATCCTGGTCATATTTTACTTCAATTTGAATCTGTTTTAACATCGTGATTTAACGTAGTAGAAACTTTGTTTGAATTTGGTATTTTGGATGTAATGTTGAACTTCTTCTATTATAGGAAAGTATGACAAACACAGGAATGAGAAAAAATAGGAAGGCTTCATGTGAAATTACACTGATGTTCATTAATACTGAGATTACTAGCTAACCCTAACCCTTAGATTACTAGATTTTTAAAAATATAATCTAAATCCCTGTGTCGGACTCCGTTGTGATGATTCACAGAAGAATGATTTCACCCAAAAAACAGAGTTAAATACTAATATTTTACAGTAAGATGATACCTTAGCTCTGATATGTGTGTTTAGTTGGACTACACTGCAAACAACACGTGTATTTACAACTCGTCCTACAATAGAGGAACACATAAACAGTATATACAGTACATTAGTCATTTTAAATATTTGATGCATTTTGAAAAAAGTTATTTATTTGGGTAAACATTAAATATTACGTTAGTTAGGGCTGCTCGATTATAGAAAAAATAATATTCACGATGATTTTAGTCATAATTGAAATCACGGTTATTCAAACAATTATTTGTCAACCAAAAAGTTATTTATTTTTTGTACAAAACAATGTAAAATATGTTGGAAAAAGGTTTTTGAGGCCATTCTTGGCTATATTGAGGGACACATGGCTCGCGACCATCGCTAATAGCCTGCAAGCTAGCTTTAGCTTTTGCTTTGAGAGAGGCAGAACTTATAAGCTTGCATGCACATGCATTAAACAACTCAAAGTTAGTATTAATAATCATTTTTTCTCATGTGTGCCAAGCTTTAATCTTTGTAGATGTCCTAAATCGTGGAAGTTTGTTTTGTTTAGCAAATCAAACAGTACAGTATGTATAATGAAACATAACAAAAATAAGAACATTTTAAATAATCATTTTCATCGATTATGTTATTCTTGTAATCGTTGAGTGTAATAATCAAAATTGTAATAAAATTTTTATTAATTGCACAGCCTTAACGTTAGTTAAGTATTCCATCGATTAGTCAATCGATCAATGGAGTATTTGCAGGAAATACTTTTTGCCACTTTAGTGTCAATTTTAGATTTACAACTATAAAACGAATAACTTATTATTAGTAACCAATTGATAATTCCAGCAAGTTAATTTTGTCATCTCATAATATATTAAGGTTTAATTTATTCAGACAACTTTACTTTGAAATTTACTTTGATCTCCTGACATGTTTCGACTGCCATCTGTCAGTCTTCCTCAGAGGCATCTACTGATTGCTTTGATGTATCCTTACAAGTTCTACTGTATTACTAACCAATTTGTTTTCTTTAAAAAAATTTACATTTGTTTACAAAATGTGTACTAATTACTAATTAATACATTAATAATAAATTGAAACAGGCTTATACATTTTCCCTATATTTTTTTGAAAGATCATATTCTTAAAGTTTGTTAGTAGCATAATTATTTTAACATGGAAAGTATAATTTTAATTGTTGAATTGCTCAGAAATAATCTTAAAAAATAAGGTTTTGCTAATTCCAAAAGAAATTCCTCGGATAGATTGTCTTCATCTGGTCCGCTGATCAGAAAATACAAAATTTAGTCCATTTTCAATGTTAACCTTAACAGAAATTGTTTATTTTTGTATAGGTATGTGCTCTTGCCCACCGAGTTACCAAATGTGTTCTGTAATTTCTTTAAATATTCTTCTGATTTTCACAATTATTTTAAAAATTCATTAACAGAGGTTGGTAATTTTTGGAAAAGTTTAATTTTTTGTATTAATCTATTGCTTTGTATATGGAAATTGGTTACTTGTCGTTGGAATTGGTGAGGTGGGTTGAGAAGACCTTGACCTCTACCAGCACAGTTATGTTATAAATGTTTGATGGATTTTTAATAATATTTTGAATGTGCAAACAAATACATCCATCTATCCATCCATCCATTTTCTTCGCTGCGGCCACAGTGTCAGCAGCAGCAAACAGACACATAAATAAATAAATACATAAAATAAATGTATAAGACTTTACATGTTGTTGGCTGATCATTGGCTGTAAAAAGCTTCAAGGCTGATGAGGATCTGACACCTTCTTCATCTGTTGGCCTTCATCTCTGTGTCTTTCTTCACATGGCCTGTCATGTTGTTCATGACAGCGCTCATCACGCCTCACCTCTGCATCGCTCTCAAGCACATGCATGTGTGTCAGTGTGTAAAATTATGCTTCCAAGGTTTTTTTTTTTTCTTCTTCCTCTTTGTCTTGTTTTGGCTTGGATTTCCATGGCAACTGCATATAAAACAGACGTCTGACTTTTCTTTGTGAACTATTATTTAGAGAAGTCAGCTCTGTGGTCAGATTAAAAATAAATAAAAATAAACATGATGCAAGCACATGTCAGTTTTTTCATCAGTTGATCAAGAGTGAAGTGATTCTCCTCCTCCTCCTCTGTCTGAATATGTTTTAAATCCTGGAGCCTGAGGAGGATTATATTTAGTCTGATGTGCTGCTGAGATAAAGAGAAATAAAGTCTAAGAAGGCTTTGGTTTGAACTCAACTTTTTTCATCAGTATGATGTTAATTATTTACTTTCCCTGTGAATCACAGGGGTAACAATGTGATCTTGTATGCGCCTGCGGCACGTTGTAAAGGTACTGATACAGTGGGGCAAAAAAGTATTTGGCAGTCACCTTTTGTGCAAGTTGTCCCGCTTTAAAAAGATCAGAGAGGTCTGTAATTTTCATCATAGCTACACTTCAACTGTGAGAAACAGAATGTGAAAAAAAATCCAGGATATCACATTGTATGATATTTTAAAGAATTTATTGGTAAATTCTCACGTAAAATTCCTGGTACTGGCACCTATTAATGCAATAATAATGCATTGGATTTATATAGCGCCTTTTTGTTCAGTCAAAGCGCTTTACATGGCATTGTTCTTTCACTCTACACTTAGTGGTGGTAAGCTACTATTGTAGCCACAGTTGCCCTGGTGTAGACTGAAGGAAGCAACGCTGCCATAGTGCGCCATTGGCCCCTCTGACCACCACCAACACTCACTCACACATCATATAAATACTAGCCAGGGTGGGTGAAGTGTCTTGCCCAAGGACACAATGACAAAAAGTCTTGCTGAGCGTTTAATTACTTCCTAAAAACACTGTGACACTCAAACAGGAATGGCCTCAGAATGGAACTGCCAACCTCTCAACTAAAGATGACTCCTTTGTATTTTGAAATCTGAGGTCAGCACCAGGACTGGGAAGGATTTTGGGAATCACAGGATTAGCTGGGAGAAGTTGCCAAATTTCTGCAATGGACTGGCACCCTGTCCAGGGTGTACCCCCATCTAATGCTTAGATAGGCACCAGCAGACCCCCAAAACCACCCTGAAAAAAAAAGCAAGTTGGTCAGAAAATAGATGGATGGATATAAGTTGGAAAATTTAGAATGCCAAAAAATCTGGTAACCCTTTAGTTGAAGTTTTGTATATAAGGCTGACATTACGCTATCATTTTGATGACATGACACCTGTCATTAGCATGAATAAGGTGTCATGAAAGCTGTCATTAAACCCCAAACCCACTTCTTTCTGCTGAATACATATGTATTTGGGTATTAAGTAGTGCTGTTGATTGATCCTTGTCCAACTTTTAACATTTTCGTGAAAGTATTTAAATTTTGCATTTTTAGTTGTAAAATGTCAGAGTGACTGGCCTCTAAGCTTTGAACGCCGACCATTACAACTGAAATAAGCTATTGGCTTAAACGGATTCTTTAGATTCCTGTGTCATCAAGTTTCACTGTTGGCCCCGCCCCTCCTACAAAAGCTGATAGGAGGGAGGAGGGTTTCCTCCAATCACAGCCCTCAGTGATTGACAGTTCCAATAAGGAACTTATCACTTCAGATGTAATGTTTTTGACTCTGTGCTTCTATAAAGAGCAGATTCTGCACTAATCAGAGGGTTTATCAAGCTATGTGTGTGTGTACAGATACATCATGTGTGTATTCCCGCCTGTCTCTGCGTGTGCGCGAACGTTCTTGTCGCGTGTCTTTCCGTTTGTGTATGAGTGGCGTTCATAACTGAACAGAGGCTGGAACTCCAATGTAGTGTTTGTGTGTGTGTGTGTGTGTGGGTGCAGCTTCACGTGGGGATTGTGTGCGTGTGTTGTATTTTATCGCAGATGTTACAGCAGCGCGGCCTGACTGGTCTTGTCTTACTGCTTTAGGAGTAACGCCCATAATCGAGGCAGTTTTTGAATTGAGTTTAGTTACTCTTTAAGGGTTGTTTGTTACCCTAACCCTTTGTTACCCTAACCCTACCTAACCCAACTAGATTCCTCCACCTAACCCAGAAAATGCCAACATAGCTCCAAAGGTGTCATAATTTAGCAAGTGACACTTAATGACAGCCTTCATGACACCTTATTCATGCTAATGACAATGAATAATGTTCTTTTTTAATTAGTTTTTTTTTTTTTTTTAACCTGTTGTATTTCTAATCTTCCTATGATCACCCTCTTTTACCATACAAACAAATATATTGTGGTATTGAGTGGAGAAGCTGTTTCTTCCATCAGTTGAGTGATTATCTCTTTCTTTTCTAGGATTTCACTGCTAAATTTGTTTTAATCAGTAAGGATTAACTTTACAGTGACCCTGCTTGAGTTTTCTGCTCTAATAATTCCGATATGCACATTTTCACCCTATTTCACTGCAATAATTAGGCATTCACAGATAAGCTTCTAATCACACAATCTGTCTTTCCGTATCGGCTCAGAAGAGCGAACAAAGAAGTTCAATTGCAGGAGTGTGGAATCTGCACATAAAGTGCGTATATAACCTCCTTTTATTATGCAGCTCTTTTTCACAGAGAGTGCTTTTACTATCTAGACGCAGGTGGGACAACTTCCCTCTAGTTGGCTTTCCTCTCTCAGAGGATGAACTTGCAGCCTCATTGGTTCCGAAGTCGTATCATTTATCTCGGTTGTGGTGCGACATGATTTGCAGCAGACCTGACCGTGGTGCAACGCCATGTGCTTCCAGGAGTGCTGAGTGCGGAAGCTTCAGAGGATGTGTGTGTATGTGGCTTCTCTTGAACAAGGACATCTTGACACTCCTTTCTCAAGCCCCCCAACCCCCCCAATGCCCTGTCCCTGGTTTACCAGAGCCAGCAGCTGCCCTGCAAGGATTGATGGACTGTCACTGTATGCCATTAGAAGGGAGGGGCTGATTATAAAGCTGAGATGTGGAGAAAGCTGCATGATGAAATGGGTATGGCACGACGAGGCTCTGGGATTGGCTTATAGAGTGAGTGGGCTTTGAGCACGTCAATGCAGACACAGTCATCTGACATATACTGCAAAAAATGCCTGATCTTAACATAAATGTACTCTGTTATTTTCATTTCAGAAGCTGCTTGAGACGTATTGTGTTAAAGGGTACCTGTAGTAGAAATGCACATAACTATATTACCAATAGGGCTGGGCAATATATTGAGATTCAAGACATATCAAGTTTTCTATTTTGGCGATATAGAAAATTACAATATCGCCTATAATGATATATTTTTATGTTATAGCTTATTTTTTTATTGAAATACTCATTTTAGGAGTCACTGCTTTCACTGTTTATCAGAACAGCATGAAAAGCACAGTTACATAGATTGATGATTGTGTCCTAACCCAGTCCTTCCCCTAGACAAGCCACACTATAAAACTCACTCACACGTGCTGTCCCTTATAAGAAAACAAAGTCAAAAACGTCAAATATTGTGAAGCTGTTTGTTAATAAATGTGCCTGTGAGGTATTTTGCTTCAGCATTTGTACTTTTTGCACGTTTGTTTACCCTAAAATATAATCCATGGGGAGCAGCCATTTTTGGCCAGATGTGACTTGAAGTCAAGGCTTCCCATTTTTTTATTTTTTTTTCCCATGGCCAATACCAGATTGCTTTGATTTTGTAGTGATTTCAGTTGTGCTTTTCTGACTTCTTTAATATATTTTTATTTCTGAGACGGACAGCATGAGGATGTGTGTTGGAGCTACTTTGGAGCAGTTATTGTGAGCTTTTGCTGCACATTGTAGCAGCCACAGCCGGCAGTACTAGTTACATATGAGACTTATAGATATAGAGATCATACTAAACAAATGAGTAGGAGAGAGAGAGCGGATTTATTGTGGCACAAGTCTGGAGATTATAGGAAAATCTGCGTTGAGCCTGCGCACAGTGAGATGCAACGACCCAAGGTCACTACCGGCCAAGGTTGGCGTCAGTGACATTTTTCAGTTACTATTACATTTTCAATTACAATTCAATTACGATTACAGTGACCTGCATTTTTTCCTGATTACAATTAAATTAAAATGATTTTCTATCCTCAGAAAGCTAATTTCAAGTATGCTCTCAATTACTGAAGTTCAATTACAATTAATCACAATTACTGAGCCTGAAATAAATAACCTAATAAAAGGTAATCTTCCTCTTGTGTTAGCTTTCTGTTAGCATCTCTAATGATAACGGGTCCTAAATCAACTGTAAAATACACTAAAAACAAATATCTATCATCTAGTTAGGCTTCCTAATCAATACAAATATAAGTTTTAATATTTTTTGTGTGGGCGTTCGGGCCATTTTTATGTCAGTATAACCCTAGATTTAAATTTTTTTTAAATGCTAAAATGTGGGAAAGCTTGATGTGAAGCATATTTTAACAACTGTTGACTCCAAATGTGTAGAACTGTAACGTTTTGCAATAAATTATAATTATTTATGGCAATTAACAATTACAAAGGAAATGATCTAAACTCAATTACAATTTAATTACGATTACAACACCAACATATTTTTAAGAATACAATTACGATTACGTCATAATTGTAATTCATTATCAATTGCAATTATAATTGACCCCAGCATC
The DNA here is from genome assembly GCF_900634775.1 of Gouania willdenowi. NCBI lineage: Eukaryota > Metazoa > Chordata > Actinopteri > Blenniiformes > Gobiesocidae > Gouania > Gouania willdenowi. The sequence goes on along the minus strand of NC_041050.1, from coordinate 33,978,666 downwards.
TGAGATGAGCAAAATGGCAGCTACCGTGTCTTATGGACGGGCAGGTTTTTACAATCCACTACAGGTATTCTTTACTGTAAGCTTTGGGCTGAAAAACACAGCTTATATCAATCCATCCATTTTCTACTACTTATTCGGGTGGGGTCACAGGGTCACCATCCTAAGCAGGGAAGCCCAGACTTCCCTTATGGTATGCTATGTTTTAAGTAGGCTTTAGACTAGGGTTGAGCAATTTTGGAAAATAATCTAATTGCAATTTTTTTCCTCAATATTGCAATTTTTTGCAGTTTTTTGTATTTTTCAATGAATCAATCTGTTCCATGATAAACAATTTCAGATTCATTCAAAACAATTTTTAATTATTCAGCCCTACTTTACACCGATCTGATCAGCTATTTGGGATCGGCTGATATTTTGCATTTTATGCAGTTATTGTGATCGGCTGTAATGTCTTAATTCACCAGTCCGATCAATGACGTCATTGCTGTGATTGAACTTTTTGTAGATGCTACCATTGGATTGTTTCATCATCTCATTTACTCTTGAAGACGTTCCACACCACAGTCATTCTTGCTCTACGCGACACCGTTTTATAGTATTTAACTCACATCTGTCGGCCAGAGCAAAGCGCTGAGTCAGCTAGTTTTGTTTATTGAGCCAGTTGTGTCGCGAGGTGAAGGAGAGTCGGATTAAAGGGCGGACAGCGGAGTGAGGCGCTCCCTTATACTTACGACCAGACATTTCACACAGGTGCCCTTCTTTCCTCATACGATCGGATTGTGATCAGTTGGTTTTTTTTTTTGATCAGTGATCGGCCAAAAAATAGTGATCGTGCAAAGCCTAGTTTTAAAAAACATTACCTCAAGCTGTTTATCAAAACAACTTACAGATTTGGGTGTTTTGACATTTGCCGTCACCAGTTTATCTGCACTGATTCCATCCAGTGATAAAACAACACAGTTTTCTGTGTTCATCACAAGCACCCCAGGGTGGCTTTTATCTCCAAAAGGTGCCAAAAAATCCATTACAACTATCAAAGAATCCAATTGGCTCTCAGTGGAAAGGCTAAATTCCTAGCAAAAATCTATTCCTGGATTTGTTAACAGACAGTCTTTGTATCATTGTCAGGAGAGGTTTAAAGGATGTGCATTTAACCTTTTTAAATGATGGAGCATTCAATTGCAGCGATGGCTTGAAAGGGTCACCGTTTAATGACCATAATAACTTAAATTTAACAAAGTCAATTTAATCCATGTCTTCATTTAAGGGACCATTAACACTGTCACCCATTTATCATCACTCATCCTGAGTGCTTAAACTGTACTTTGATTAAGTTTCTATAGTGTACATGGTTCTTAGTAATACTAGCTAATGTAAATAAGTGGTCAAACATCTCTGGTTTAAAACTGTTTTTGATCTAAACTTTTAGATATTTGCTGTTATTTTTCTCTGAACAATAGAAGCACTGCAGCACAGGAAAATGATGATGGAATCAGTGGTTTAGGCTGAAATTTAAACTCCTTTCCAAGGGGAAAGATGTAATAATACAATGCAGAGTGGGAGTTAACCTCTCGGGGATGTTCTGAGAATTGCTTGAGAAGATGGAGCGTTTTCCACAGCAGCAGCAGCAGCAGCAGCAGCAGAATCACAGGGTGTGTCAGAATAAAAGCTGGACAAATTTTGCTTTTGGACTGTAGACATTCGCACTTTGATCTTAAAGCTTGGAAATAGAGCGAGTTCACAGTCAGGAGATCAATCAGATGTTGTGATGAGAACTGATGTAACAAATTGAGGAATGTGATTCCAACTTCAGGATTTTAATCTACCTCTGGTTTCAATTTAACATATAACTCCCACTTCCTTCAGCAACATTTCCAAACTAAAGCTATTTCTGCTCACAAACATTTTTCTTGCACAGCTTGGGTTTTGATCTTTTGGATGGGCTAATGATGAAATGAGACCAACAAGGCCTTGTTTTTGGCTGGTTACTGATGAAAACTAAATGTATAATCATGTTAGTACTGCTCTCAGTAAATAATAATTACATCATCAAGCCTGATCTGCTTTAATTAAAATCATAGATTTTTAGCAACCATAACTTTATGTAACTCATTATCAGATATGAAATAAACAAAATTCAGCAGCAGTGGTTTATATTAAACAGTAAAAACACTATTGGAGTTATTTGTTTTATTTTCATGTGCTTTTATAAAATAATTTGATTACAATGAGGAAATAAATGAATTGCATACAATGACACTAATAGAATGACCCACATGCACAAAAATATGGTATAGAATATCAGCCCATAAAGAATAGCTCTTTGAGTCAGCATTTATTGGAGATTTTTTTATGTGTAAATGCTATTACTGAAGCAGATTATAGTGTAGATGTATTACACTTTATTTTGGGAATTGTTTTATTTATTTATTGTTTTTATTTATGTTCATTTTTATCATTATCTATATTGTCCATCCCTAGTCTGGGAATATTTCACTCAAATTTAAAGGTTTGTAGCAACATAGAGCAAATAATTGTATGATTTATCATCTGATTTAGGAATGTGCAATATTTTATCGTTAATGATTTATCGTCAAAAATATTCTCGCCGGTGAGAATTCCCATGTCGGAAATAAGCGAAGGCCATTTGTCCCTCAATTTAGCCAAGAATGCCCATAAAATCCTTGTTCCACAGGCCAAAACTGCCCCCGTTTGTTGTCAACTTATTATTCTTTGGAGCGAAACGCTGTTCTCCACACCAGGCCTCCCACCCCCAGCTCTCTCACCCACAAACGGCGGTGCTCGTCACGGCTACCTGAAGCTGCGATACATCATGGACCGCGACTTGGTTAAAACCAGATAACCATCCAACAAAGTGAACCGACTCAAGTTCCTCCGTCATGTCCACCCAAAGTTCCACAAACACGGGGACAGAGATGAACCCGAAGCAACGAGTATGAACTGAAAACTCAACTAAAGCTAACTACGCTAAGCTAACCCACAGACTGGGCTAAGAGCTAGCGCTAACCACTCCATATAAGGAATAGGCCAAATAAAAAGAACACGTCTTACTGTCATACAGCCACAGAGAGCCATCAATTTGTTTATGGTCAGATTTAACACTTTACTATGGAAGGATTAAAGCTAAACATGTCACATTGTGTGAAATAAATGTCACTATGCATCCGTCCAAACTTGTGAAACGCAATATTTTTTAATTATATTTCACGTGTTCACAAACAAAGCTGGTCCCATTAAACTAATATAACTATTGAGATTATTACACATAAATATACTGAATGATTAAATCATCAGCTTCATCTGGTTTAATTATAGGAAATCAGATAGTTCTTAATCAATCATAACTATGTAACTCATAAGATGAATGAAACAAGATTCAACAACAGTAAAAACACTGATGGAGTTATTTGTGGTTTTCATGTGCTTTTTTTTTTAGAAAATAATTTCATTTTAAATGAGGAAATAAATTAATTTTGTACAATAACACTAATAGAGTGATCCGCATGCACTGATTTTTAATGCGTTGATGTATTAAAATGTATTTGTGTTTGTAAGGAACCCGTTCACACTTTAAGTTGGGAATTGTTTTATTTATTTATAGTTTTTTATTTATCGTGATGTTTATCGTTGTCGTGATAAATACCAGAAATTATCAGGATTATTTTTGTTAGTCCATATCGCCCATCCCTAATCTGATTAGTCAATTAATCATTTCAATAATCGATGACTAGTCGACTATTAAAATAGCCGTTAGTTGCCGCCCTAATGAAAACACTCGATGTTAACACAAGCACATTTTGCATGTGTATAAGCACATCCGTTTGAGGAAAGGGATGATTCTACAAGCTGTCATTTACATATCGTCCTTCCTCGGCTGTGACATATTTTTCAAAAGCCATATTTCATAACTTCTTTCTTCTGCGCATCAGCCTATGAATGATGGGCCTGCGGGCTACCAAAGCCATATTGATTTTTTTACTCCTCCAAACTGACAGACTCTTTGTTTGAAAGATGACAGGAAGAAAAATGTGCAAAGGCAGGTCGCAGTGAACGTTGCATTATTCGGATCATTTTGCTTGAGATGATCAGTCGTTGCGTCTTTTATGAGCTGGAAATTTGTCAGCAGCTTCCTGTTGTTGATATTAAAAGTTTCTGCACATTGCAATGGGTTATTCTGCTTTTTGTCGTGACAAGTAGTACGTACATCAGTTGTAACTAAGGGTGTGCATCGCCATATATATATATATATATATATATATATATATATATTTATATATATATATATATATATATATATATATATATATATTTATATATATATATATATATATATATATATATATATATATCTCGCAATATCAATAATTACAAATTGCTTTTTTTATGTGTAAGGCTGTAAATTTTAATGGTTTTTCACAAGTTCTTTTTCCATTGATATTTATTTAAATAGTTTAGTGGACACCTATAGCGTAGCGGTGAGCATTGCCATCAATTTGACGATATGATACGATTTGCATGTCACGAGTGATGTAGTTTAACAAGGTCTGATGTGGTTCACTGACACCTATTGACCGGGTGTTTATGTGCTGTGCATATATTAGCGCAAATGTTTTTTTCGGTAAAAACATGAGTAAAAAAAAATCAGTTTTGGAATTTTTTTGGGTCGATACGATAATCACAGTGAAATATTGCGATATGTATATATATATATATTTATATCACAGAATCGATTTTTTTTCTTACACCCTTAGTTGTGACTGAGGTACGAAGCATATGAATCAAATATGAACAGATACAATAGTGTTTTCAGTGTGTGTGAACTCTAAGTTTAGAGCAGAAACTAAGATATCTGAGACTAGCTTCTTGGTGGAGTTTGGAGTTTAAAAAAACATTGATCATGAGACCGTCACTAGAGCGAGCTTGCCTTTTACATTGAATTTTTCTTATCTGTGTTGATAACATTTTTCAATACGTTTGTCTATCCTGCTGAACACAGTTTGTGTATTGACAAATATGTGACACTCACCACCAGTACACTTGCAAAGCTTTACATGAAAGTATTTCTTTGGTTTGATGATAAGTAACAATGACAGTCAAAGGTACATTCCACTCCTCCTCTTATCACTTTTACTTTGCACCCCAAAAAACAAAAAAAAATGTAGACAAAGTCCAGTGTGGTGAAAGTAAAAAACAAGTCACACACACAGTAAACAACATGATTGTACGCTCATCGCTCAGCTAAGGAGGTAAAGACAACCCTCTATCCTGAATGACAGGTAAACAAAAATCAACTCCAGTCTTTAACTATGTAATAGGAAAAAGCCACATAGGTAAAGATGTAAACTGTATGGTTTATAGAAATATAGTCATTATCTTTCTAGATTTTTGATGTGATCGCTAGTTTGATTTAGTTAGGGCATGATCCTGCTTTTTTCCAACTTAAAGCTGTTTGGTGTTAATGAGCTATACTTTACTAAAAAGTGTATTGACTTCCCATCACTATGGAATCTGAACAATTTGTCCTCATTAATGTTTGGTTCAACTATTTCCCAAGCTTATCGGCGATAAATTGAATTAAATTCTTGAGGTTCATTCAGGCAATTGGAAAAACAAGGTTTTCTTTATCTTTTTGAGATATGGTAACATTGTGACATGAATATTTATTTGAATAATATATGACAAAAACAAACAGCTAAACTCTTCAAAATGTTCAGTATTAGCAACTCCTGTGGACATATGACATGGGCATTTGTTTTTATCTTTTGGAGCACTTATAATTTGCGAAATATAGTATAAACAAAACAAAGTTTGTTTTTAAAATGATTCCCTTGGATTAAAAGGTTGAGGCAATATACATCACTGCTTGTAGTTTATGGACTTTACTTAAGGAAACATGCATGTTTTGGGATTGTGGAAGTTAACCAGAATCTATAGATAAAAAAAAAAAAAAAAACCTAACTGGACTCCAACTCTTTTTTGAAAACTGAAGTCCTTGCATGTTTTATTTCTGCATCAGCAGGTAGCTAATGCAGAATGCACGTTTGGGCAACAAAACATGCTGTATTGCATCCTTCTCGGACTGCAGTTTGAGACCTCTGCATCATTGGGAATTAAACATGGTAGTTTAAAGAATATAAATATAAACTACAGTTCAGTCAAGATGACTTCAGTGTTAGGGACGGTTTAGATTTGGTGGTAAGGTTCTATGTTGGGACCTCCCTGCTCATCCATGCAGAAAAGCCAGAAGCAAAGGGAGCTCTCCCTCGCTCTTCCCTACATTGAGAGGCATAATCAGAGAGTGGTCAGCAGGACCCCCTGGAACAGAAGCGCAGACGTTAGATGCCAACAGAAGACACTGTTTAGTTAGACAGAAGAGGAGGAACTGGGGTGGGGGAGGGTTGCGAGGCGTTTGCGGACGAAGCATGCGGAAGTAGGCGTGTTGCCATGGTTTAAATATAGCGCCTTGACAAACTTTAACCAATGGGAAGTATGGAACATGATCAGTTGAATGAATAACTGAATTAGGGGATGGATGCGGTCAGTTGTTAACAGCTACTGTGGGCTGGGCTAGGGCTAGCTTGAGTTCCGTGCCTGCCTGAACTAGCGCAATGCTCAATTTTTGGTGTTGCCCTACACAAGGTATCAGAAAGTACAGCTCAGGAGTTATCCGCTGTTGTTGCTTGAATGTGTGTGAAAGCATCCAATCCAACAAGCTGCAGTATAGATTTTTGATTGTTTCATTTCACTTTTTATATACATTATTGTTGCACTGTATAAGAGCTGCACTAACACATGTTTACCAGTCAGTTCTTGAAAGTACTACCTGTTGTACATGGTTTGTTTACTCTTTATTTCCAGCAGAGATTTCTAGTAATATCCATTATGCATTAGGTTGGTAAATTGTGAATGAATGTCAAACCCTTTTTACATATTTATCTCAGTATGGCATTGGCACTGACAGCTGGCTCTTGATGTCTGACACTATTACCATCACTAGTAGTTTGGGCCCAGTGTGACTTTGTGAGGTGCAGGTACTAATGGATTTAAAGCAGAAACACATTTGCAACACACCCACTTGGATACACAAAAAGCCCACACAATATGAGCTTACTATTGAAGAGTGGAAGCAGGGAGACGGGTCTCTTGGATTATTTTGGTCCTACTGCAGTGTGTGATTCAAGATGTACTAGATTTGTTAGATACAGATAGTGTTTATTTTGGTTCATTGGAGGTATATAAAGTTTGTGCTTTATATAACTTTACTCATGACAGTGTACTTTTTGTTTTTTTCAGACTAATCTTGGTGTTCTTATTTTCTAGTCGTACAACTTAAATGCTCCATATGAATTCTTAACCTTCCTATTATGCTTGGGGTCAATTTAACTCCATTCAATGTTTCTCATTCAAAAATTGTATTTTTGACTTTTCCTAATTTGATAGGTTCAATTGATTAAGCATAAAATGAAAATGCTAATTTACTTGGTGCTGAATTGGTTGTTCCTCTGGGGTCAGTTTGACCTCAAGCTGTTTTAGGTGTGTTGTGAAGGACCCTGATTTTGAAGAATTTTTATCTGATGAGAATGAGAGTGTTGACCATCCAACAGACAATCCCTTCCAAAAATCTGAATGATCTCTCCTTCTCCTTTTCTAAATTGTCCTCTAGGAAAAGGTTTACTGTAAATGAGGTTTTGGAACAGCTCTTTCACAGTGAAAGTGGCGTAGAACAGAATGTGTCTGACAGGATTGTGTTGAGGCATTCTCATCTGAAGTAGTAAATAAATATGTTTATGAGAGGAAAGGGGGGTTTACAGCATCAATGGTTTATTCTGTGAAAGTCATGAATGTGCACCCCAAATTAGAAAATATTTGGATGAAAGATTTTCAAGATGCACTATAAAATTAATTTCACTAAATTTGAGAAGATTTGGATGAAAACTATTCAAGATAAATTCATTCTTATTTAAAAGACTGCCCTGATGGTGGCGCTAGAGAACAGGTCAAGGTTTCATTATCAAGGGGTTATTTATGTATTCATTTGGTGTCGGAGCACCTTACAGATTTCAACCTGCATCACTGCTCAATTTAACACAGACCACTGGGTATGCAGAAACCAGAAGTGATGTGGACCTTGCCCGATTGGCTCATAAAATGACCAAAATGAAATAATTTGATTGGCTGTGCTCATGTGTTGTGCTTCAAAATGAGCTGCTGAAAGTGTCCTGAAGCTTATCTGAATCATCTCAAGCTTGACCTGCGATTCGTAGACACTCTGCTCTGACAGCTGCTACGTGACACTGACATTCTCGCTGCTTGGTTTACACGCGTGAACTCTTAACAAGTGACGACAGACGAGAAACACCTTCGTGATTCTCTGTCATGCTCTCATCTCCTTCACTAGAAATATACTGTAGATATTTACTGTTTTATCATAGCAAGATAATGATATGTCGGTCTCAAATGGGAGAAAAACATTGGAATTTAGCCTTTTAATGTGTATTGTCATGGATTCTTTTTCATAAGGATTTTATTTTAAAGGCCAGTGCTAGATTCTACATTAGGTAGGGCTGTGCAATTAATCAAAATTTTATTTTGATTTAGGTTTTTACAAAAACATAAGAAAAAACTTTTTTTATTTTACAAAAGTTTTATTTGCTAAATAACATGAGAACATATGTAAACACTTGGTAAACAAGCAAGGCAAGTCAAATGTTCTTGTATGGGAACACTTTGGGTTTGATGAGCAAAGACATCACATGCAAGAACTGATTCGTTTTGTGCAAAAGTGAACATAAAGTACTTGATTTTAAAGTTTGAAGGATTTTATTAATGTTTAAAGAATAACATTTACATTGTTTTGTACAAAAAATAAAAAAAATTTTGGTTGACAAATAATAATTTCAATAATCATGATTTCAATTATGGCTAAAATAATCATGATTATTATTTTTTCTATAATCGATCAGCCCTAATAACAGGTCTGAACCAACAAAAGGGATTAAATGGGTGGTAAACAATCATTAATTTTATGATATATTCAAAATACATACCTCTATATTTAAAAAACGCAATATATGTCAATATAAGTAAGTAACATTTATTTCTATAGCACCTTTCACAGACAAAAACCCACAAAGTGCGTCACAACACAGTTTAAAATCAAAAACAGTACACACAGTATAAAAGGCCATGACAACATAAACTCAGAGCAGCCCAAGAGTAGCTAATCAAAAGCTTGAACAAATAAAAAGGTCTTAAGTTGGCTTTTGAAGGTGTCAAAAGAGAGACAATAGAGAGTCAATAGAACGCAGGAAGGAAGGATCCGTCTCCTCTGGTCCGTAAACAAGTGTGAGGAACCATCAGCACAGTATCTCAGATTACACAACACAATCTAACAAAACCAATAACAGAGCTAAGCTATTAGGTCACCTGTTAATATTGATTTGTGTTAGACATTTGGCTGATTTCCTTGCAAATTTTTGTTTCAAAAACAATCTATTTTGTAGCTGAAGAGAATTTCTAGAGATTTGAAATATATATACAATTTTACACAAATCAAGCTGCCCACAGGCCCCTCAAAGGTAAACTGGGATTCTGCACAGGCTGCCAAACAGCTGCAGCGTCCGACTGATGCAGCTTCATTATGCAGCTTGTTACTGGACCGTTACCAGAGCAGTGGCGCACTGAAATACAGCCCTTCAAATTTCATTAAAAATATAAGTAATTAGTGAGCTGTTGACGTAAAAAGGACTCCAGTCCTCGAGGGCCTGATTACCGAGACTTTTAGATGTGTCCCTGCGCCGGTTCAAAATGCATCTTAGGAAACATGGAAGTATACTTTATTTGAAACAGTCACTATCCTAATCATACTAATAGTATATACTCATGGAGTGTGTTGTATAGTATGTGGTTTCAAATACAACCCATATTTATTTTTACAACTAACCAAAAACCCAAATCCAAAAAAAGCACAATTAAGGCAAACTGGGGACAGGACACCACAACACTGCAGCACACAAGAGTGTAACATCGATAATAAACCATCAGTCTGTGTCCCAGCACTAGGCTAAATAGTGAGGAAAGCTTGATAGGGAACGAGCCACACCTGGGTGCAAAACATGAGGCAGTTAATCACTCACAACCCAAACACACTGACGAGCAGGAAGACGACACAAAGATACAAGAGTTAAAACATGAAAAAAATAACTCAACAGAATAAACAAAGATTCACAGAAAAACAAAAAGAGGACCACAAGGGCTATAATCAATTAAAACCAATCAATTTCATACACAAGGTCATTCAACATGCTGTACATTATTAAAACATAGAAACATTAAGCAGTTTGTTACACATCTTTGCAGCATAACAACTAAAAGCAGTCACCATGTTTGCTGTGAACTCTGGGCTCCACTATCTGGCCTGTGTCCATAGATCTGAGAGACCTGCTGAGTTCAAACCAGACTAACATCTCACTGATGGATTCTGGACCCAAACCCACTCACAGATTTATACACCAGCAGCAGAACTTTAAAGTCTATTCTGAGGCTGACTGAGAGCCAGTGTAAAGACTTTAAAACTGGAGTAATGTGTTCTGACCGCTTTGTTCTGCTTAAGACCCAAGTTGCAGCGTTCTGAACCAGCTTCTGCCAGGAATCCCCCAAGAGAGCCTCAGTCTGCTGGAGATAAAAGCATGGACCAGCTTCTCCCATTCTCCTGAGTCATGAAACCTTTCACTCTGGAGATGTTCTTTAGGTGGTAGAAGCTGGTTGTTGATAGATTTGATCTGACTGCTGAATGTCAGATCTGAGTCAACTAGATCACCAAGGTTTCTGACATAGGCTGTTCGAAATGGCATACTAACGTACTACTCATACTAAGTCTGACTTCTAAATGGATCTTATGGATCAAATATGTTGATATTCTACTTTTTCACTTATAAAGGAAAACTGGGAGTAGGACACCAAAACACTGCAGCATACAAGAGGGCAACATCATCAATAAACCAGTAATCATTCTTCCTGTGTCCCAGCAGTCAGCTAACTAGTGAGGGTGGCTTGATTGCGGACGAGCCACACCTGGGTGCAAAACACGAGGCCGCTAATCACTCAACCACACTGACATCACTGGGAGGAGGAGACGAGACCAGGAATTCCTGGGAACCCAGAAAGACAAGCGTTAAAACATGAAACAAGAACTAGAATGGAAACTAAACAGAATAAAAACAAAGACTCAGAAAAATAACAAGAGGACCAAAAGGGCTAAAATCATCTAAAACCAAACAGAACCTGACAATTTCATACACAAAGCAAATCAATGTGTTTAAAACAGTTTAAAAAAACAATAAGAACATTGAGACATTTACCAGGGTTTAAAAAATCAACAGTGAAAACAATAACTCAACAATGAAAGCATTACAAATCTCCCTCTCAGTCATACGCAGAGAAAAAGCAGTTCTCCTTTCTCTATTACCACAGATAATCACTTCCATCTTCACATGATTTAGTTGAAGGAAGTTTTCACTCATCAAGCAGTTTACCTTTTCTAAGCAGTCACACAAATCCTCTATGGGACCAAGTCATCTGGGTTCAGCGATTGATATACAGTGGTTGGAAAAGTTTGGTCACCCCTGACAATTTCCAAAATTTTCATTTATAAAACATTGGGTGTTTGGATGAGCAAGTTCATTTTGATCTATCAAAAAACTGATGGACACAGGAATATTTCAGCAGTGAAACTAGGTTTATTGGACTAACAGAACATGTGTAATTTGCATAAAACCAATGTCATATTGTTGATTTGAATACCTGTACCTACTTAGCACGGGTTAATTGGAACACACAAATGTGTTGGTGAGCCTGTCATGTCAAGCCTTGAACTTCATAGACGGGTGTAGTCTATTACACAAGGTTTTTTCTCATAAAACAGTTTGATTTAATCAAAATATTCTACAAGGGCAAACATTGTCTTTAATAATTTTGAGTGCACTTAATTTAATAAACATCTGTAAACATCATCAGCATACCAAGTTATTTGTTAAAGCTGCTATCCGGAGTTTCTGAGAGAACGTCTCGATGTCCCGCCCTCAACAGCTCTACTTCCTCCCTTGCCTCTGCCAATCTACCAGAAGCTACGCCTCTACGTTTGTGCACGTGCATTGCAAACACAACTAAGTCGGATAACTACAAAAACTACACATTTATTGTTAAAGTGCCATAACTTTTGATTAAAGGTCCCATGTCATGCTACTTTTCACTAGGGATGTAACGATTAATCGTAAGGCAGTTAAAAATCGATTCATAGGTATCACAGTTCACATCGATGCTGTGAAAATTGAATCGCAGTACTTTTTTTAAACACCAGAGGACGCTATCCAGAAGTGTTGGCGGCGGGCGGAATCTGCTACTGCTTTCTTTCTGGCTGCCTTCTACTCTTAAACATGTTCATAAATTATTCCTTGCCCCTTTGGCACTGAAAGAATATCTGTAATATTACATGAATATCTGTAAAAGTCACGTTTTTCTATTAGCTCTGTCTGCTAGCATAGCATCTCTTCTTCACTGCAAGATATCTGCATGCCAACCGACCACTCAGTTACCAGCGCCCTCTGCCGGTTCAAACAAATATCTGACACAAATACAGTGCAATGACTGTTTTTTTTTTTTTAAGTCGAATTGTTAAGGCACAAAAAACATTTTCAGTTGCACTTTTAAAAAGAAAAATAACTATTATGCAGTTTTGTATTGTTTACTACAGAACCAGAATTAAAATTAATAGGCTTCTTCTTCATTTGTATTATTCCTTTATTTATTTCATTCAAGATTTATTTTTAGTTAAATTGCATTCTTTTGAGTAGTTTATGAAGGGATTCTTTTGACAATGAAAAATAAAAGGAAAATAGTACCGTCATTTATGTACAGTCCCATTTTGTAAAATAAATCATGAGAGAATCGTATCGTGAACCCAGTATCATGAATCGAATCGTATCGGGAGTTGAGTGAATCGTTACATCCCTATTTTTCACTCATCTTCATTTGTTCTAAGAACCCCAAAAACATAGTATTTGAGGTTTATTTTCGCAAACTCTCCTGTTTTCCAGAGTTTTAGCCTCTGAAAAGTCACTTTCTGAGCAACTCTACACAAACAGGCTGATTTGCGGCCTACTTATGCATATTCATGTGTGGGTGTGTCTATAGACGGGACACTGACTTCCTCCTCCCCGCACGGTGAAGTAGGGCCAGAGGACGGCCCGCCCTCCTCCCACCCACTCCGTAGCCGAGCTCATGCTGCTTTATAAACACAAGACAGAGCGTGGGGGCGGGGCATTTGCCGGTTCATACATAGACTGTAGAAAATACATACATAGCACTGCGTGAAGGACGCTGAAATGCTCACCTTCGTGGGTGTGTCTGTTTACATGTCAATCACGGCAGAGAGCTTCCTGGAGGCGCGGCTTCTCCAGCTCAGTGCCGCATGAAATTCATCATCAAAATGTGAATGCGTCATCAAATTGGAGCGAGGTGTTTGGGCTCACCCTGCAGTAAGAAAGGAGCAAATCACCCACTAACGATTGAGGGAATCACTGAAAAAAACACTTTTTATGAAAAAGTTGATTTAGCTTGACATGGGCCCTTTAAAACATATCACCTGTCCATGAGAAATGCTGCCAAACCCTGGTCCGTTCGGAATCCTTTTAAAAGCAGCAAGTCCTCCCACCTTTGAAAAGCAGCTCCGAGATAAATTCTGTTGCGGTCACGAAGACATTTATCCACAAGCTTTGTACCCGGACTTTTCTTTTGTCTTTTAGTAGAAGCTTTATACGTCGGCAATCGTGGAATGGGTAATGAGTTTTGGAGCCCTCCTCCATGACGCTATGCTGCTCTGTAATACCTGGTTGCTGTTGTGACAGTGCACGCACATTCACTTTGATTGACAGTGGCCCACTGCAGGAAGTCGAAGCCTATTGGCTGGGCCAAGTCAGCGCTTTCTTGCATTTGTATAGGGGTCTATAGGACAAAGGTGGGACTTATTTACATTAATGTAAATGAATGACCACCAGCAATAGACCATAGTAAAAGACTAGATAGGTATTTTTTTCGCATTTCAAAAGAATCATACGTAAACATAGATTTCTCAGAAATTCTGGACTTCAGCTTTAATACTACTGCGATTTTCTAACTGCACATTTACCATCAACAAGAAATTGAGAGATTGAGAAAGATATAGAAGTAGGGGATTCACCTATTTATATATAGCCTAGTAGTGAAGCTCTGACTAATAGCAGCCATGTAATAATTAGCAGATGCGCTTGTCGCTCACAGTAGATAGAAAAACACCTCCATTACACTCACTTTTAATCGTTCTTACTTACTGCCCTGACATCATTATATCCTTCCCAAACATCAATGACACGCTACGATTAGCTTGCTGAGCTGCACTGCTTTTGCTGACATCCAGGTGTTGTTTAATGAGGTTCTGCTTCAACCCGGTGGAATTATAGTAAAGGTTTTGTGTTGCACAGTTTGCAAAAAAACGTGTCATAAGTGATCTGAAAGTATTTTCAGGTGCTAGTTTTCTCTCTATCCCTTTTACTCACTGTTAGCAGCTATACATGCAGTGTATACAGTGCGTGTATCTGCACACACACAGCAGGTAATGATTCTGTAGATTATGCTTGAGTTAGTAACTTCATTAATTCTTGATAAATGTAATTAGGTACTAACACGTAGTTATTGCATTACTTTTAATTGGGGGGGGGTAACCTTCTAATATGTAAAATAATTAGATTTTTGTGCAGGTTTCACAAGCCAGTTCCATTATGAAATAGAACAGAAGATATCCATTATAGATACATCATTTCATGTATTATTAACAAACTGCAAACCATAACTGGTAGTCATACTGTCGGCCCTACTTGACGTCAATTTAGTGTTAAATAAAAATAGCTCTCACACAGCTTCCAGAAAAAAATGGTGCATAGTGTACTTCCAAATATAGAAGATTCTCTTTCTTTGTAATCTAAATTCTATTAATCACACAAAGAACAGTTTTACAATAAGTGCTTTTAAAATGGCTCTTTTGAAAAGTAAGATTTGGACAAATCCAACATTAGCTCCAAAACATTATTCATTCGTTCATCTATCTATCCACCATCCATATACTCTGAACACCCTGTTAACTTCAACTTCAGTTAGAATATCAGCTATCAGAGAGAGAGAGAGATAACGTGTGTGTCCTTTCTACTTGCAGCATGGGGTTATCTGTGTTTTTGACCATTACCTTTGTTGGTATGTGCTGTTGAGAGATGTTTGATGAGATTAGTGTTACTCACATCGCAGACAAACACTGCTCTGGGACATAATCTACATTTCCTGTGTCTGTTCTTTCCTTTTACATCAATTACATTGGAGAAGAGTCTGTATACCTCCATCCTGGAAACAGCTGTTTTAACTCAACAGACTGCTTAAGACTTGTAATTGGTGCATTTACATCTCTGTAGTGGTTGTCTGCCGTGCATGCTGATGTTTGTATGAAAGCCCATCTATCTTAGCTCTGGCACTGATTGGCTTACCAATGTTACATACTCCACCTTTAGCCAATTATACATTACTTGTGTAAGAAAGACAATCAGGAATAAAACATTTGCAGCTCCCGTTTTGTGCCTTACAGAGTTAGCCAGGTTTAATATCAGCTGTTAGCCGCCAGTATTCAGATTCATAGTACGCACAGAGCGTTTCTTTTTACTTTTCTCTATGGGACAATGGGTTTTAAGATGTTCCAATGTGGGGTGGGTCTATGTTTCAATGTTTTTCTAAAAATTCAATAAATATATAATTTAAACACGAAAAGCTCAGTCGCTCAGGACCTCGTCGCCTGAATCACACAAATTGGGTTGCTTGAAGGGAGGTCGCGTCATTGACATTGATTTTGAATGTAATCTAGTCGCTTCAGTCGCGTTCGGTATAGGCTTCAAAATCAGTTATTGACAGATGATATAAATGACAATCATTGGCCTTTTTGTTAGGCTTCAATTAACTGGCTTAAAAAACAAGTGGACTCAGCATGTTTAGCCTATTACAAACCAGCCTCTTTATAGTTTGATGTATTATTGTTATTATTATCCCAATTTACCACTTTTGGCTAAATATATACTGTAGGCATGATTGTAATTTTCTAAAAAAAATACAAAACTCAATATATCTTGAATCTTGATATTTCGCCCAGCCCTTGTAGGGCTCTGATAACTCCCAGTTTATGTTCCAATGGGCAAGTTGAACACTTGGTACTGGTCTGTGTGGGTTGGTTTTCTGTAGTGCCTAATGTTAAGGTGCCCATCTCCCTCAAAGCTCACTCTGCAGTCCAAGAAGGCTCATCTGTTTTCTTGGTTTTCTTCAGAGTGAATTTGATGTTGCTGTCTATTGTATTGATGTGTTGGGTCACAGATTGCATTTCTTGGGACTTGATGTGAGCCCAGGCGTCATTTACCATTACATACCATAACAAGTGGCTCAGAGCTGGGAGGTCAGCTTCTGTCTTTCTATCTCTTCCATGAACATCTAATATAAAGGAAACAGGACATTCTTTTCAGGACAGCAATGGAAGACAGTATTTTTGAGGTGTGAAAGAGTCCACCTTTCTTTGTAAAACATTGTTGAACAGAGGAGGGGGTTGAGACGCAAGCCCTTTAAGATATATACCTGTAATCCCCTCATCTCTTCACTCCCCAGATTTACCGTACTCAACAGTAATCTCCCTATCAGAGTTTGCTGATACCAGGGATCATTTAGTATGCCAAAGAGTTGCACAATAAGTTAATCAAGCCTAATCAACTTCAGGGCATAAATCCTCCCAACTATAAAATTACTGGAGAAGCCTCTGAGAGGTAAAAAGTCTTCAAAACTCCTAAACTAAGATACTAAAATCTGTAAATGAAGTTAGTCACAATGCCACTGCAGGTATAAGGTTTATGGCATTACTCTAAATACTAGAGTAAGTGATTCTACATGTTGACAGAAGGGTGCTTTTTGATTTAATTAGTTAAATCCACCTTGGGTTCTTTGGAAGATTAGACTTTAGGCAGCAGTAAACATTAATAAACATCCCCTTTTGTATTTGATGTTGATTAGATACAGTATATCTCATGTGTTCTTGCAGGACTGTAATCTATTTCTATGACAACCGAGACAGCCTCCGCTTGGGAAATGAAGACCGCAATGGAGGGTGACACAAGAAGAACCAATCAGGTAGGAGCTCTGGGCAGCACCCAGCAGCTGTACATCATTTTACTCAAGCATTTCAATCACTTAGGGGCTCCATCCGGCTTTCTGTTTGATATGCAAGGCAGCGAGCCCACCCTGCCTGTGCCAGCAACCCAACATCTCAGAGCATCAGTGCCACTACATCATGCATCTGCTGATCAAAAAATGAAGTTAAATAAATTTGTTGGGCCAAATAAACATCACTTCATAAAACATGGGGATACAAGAAGTTTTTTTCTGAAATATGGAAATGGGGTGTTTTTAGTTGAACATGCACAGAAGTAAGATTTCTTCTCTCTTAGGTGCCAGAAGACCATGGCGAAATGGATGATAACTCAGAGAAGACTCCCAGCAAGGCCTCTAAATCTCCACAAAAAACCTCCAAACGCCCAAAAACGGTCCCTGTTAAAATAATCCTACTGGATGGTTCAGACTACGAGACTGCAGTTGAGGTAGGGCTGTTTCATTATGTTTGTATCGACCAAAAAAGGGGGTGGGAAAAAATGAAATTGTCAATATTTAAATATATCTTATTGTATGATTTTCTGTGCTTGGTATTGAGTACAAAACTTAATAAAGTAGCATTTTTTTCTCTTAACAATACTGCAACAAGATCACACGTGAAACCATAAGAAGCATTAGCACCTTTAACTCTCCTATAATCCTTGGGGTCAGTTTGACCCCATTCCATGTTCATCATCGAATGAGGTCAACTTGGGGGAAGGAGGAGACAATATCCTCATTTTATAACAGCTCTTTCACAGTTACATTAACATAGAGGAGAATGTGGAGAGGAGTTTAGAGTGAATAACCCCAAATATGTTACAAAAAAGGAGATATAAATAAGTAAATACATGTTTATGAGAGGAAAGGGGGGTTCCCAACTTCAATCAATATGGTTAATTCTGTGAGAGTCATGAACGTGCACCCCAAATTAGAAAATATTTGGATGAAATATTTTCAAGATATGCGAAATCTAAAAGTGAAAGTTTCACCACAACCAATAGGGTTCATACTTTTGTGGTCCTTAATGTTGTCAGTAAATTTGAGAAGATTTGGATGAAAACTGTAAGATTGATTCTAATCTAAATGTTTGGCCTGATGGTGGCGCTAGAGAACACTATCAAGAAGTTATTTATGTATTCAAATAATAAACAAAGTGCCTGACACAAAAACTTGGTCAACAGTTTTCTGAAAATCATTTTCTGGGGGCAAATATTCCTGGGGTCAGATTGACCCCAGAGGTAAAATATGTTAGTAATAGTTTAAAGATAATAGGATGGTTAAAGATAAATCGATTTAAAGCAAAAACAATGAGCAGAGATGGTTTATATCCATAACAACAGAAGAAATAAATAAAGGTTTACATATTTGACCTTCACTCTCTGTTGACTTTTAACGGTGAAATGAAACCCCCCCAAAAAACTCACCCTCCACTTTATCTAGGGCATTGCTCAACTCATAGACTGCTTTTCAGGTAGTTTGTACTTGTGAGTATTTCAGCATAAGCACTATAGCAAAAACCCTTCACTTTAAAACAAGTATCTGATCATAAGCTTCTTTTTCAATGGTTGTTTCTCTGTGTTGAAATGTAATCATGCGTAAAATTTGTAGAAATAGAAACAGTGGCAGAAATCCGCTGATGATTTTCATAAGCTATAGTGATAATCTCTAGTATTAACAGTCATCTTAAGGTAATGCCGTGTTACTCCATGGAAGTCCTCCTGCCCTTGATATGTGTGACTGAGTCAACAAAGGCTGCTGTGTTGCGTTTCTCTCTGAGAGACAGAGGAATATGACAGGTGAACGGAGGCGAGATGAGCTCTGCGTTGTGATGGATGGAAGCCTCAGAAGAACAATCTACTGTATGAACTGATTATGCTTGTGCACAGCTGGTAGTAAGACTCAGACCCACACCAGTCTAGTTTTATTTGGATTTCACAGCTACCCACATGATGATCGAGCCCTGCTGAAAATGAAATTTGCTCCTCTTCGGCGATGTCAAAACACTTATTTCTAACCAGCGGGGGACCAATGGCCGAGTTCACATTGGTTTATATTATAACCTGTGCTGGGACCCCATTGGCTGCTGCTGTTGCCGATGATGGAGTGTGATGTGGTTGGCAATGATGGACAGTGTTTGCTTTTCAGCCTCTTTCGTGTCAGCTATGTTCTTTTTATGGCTTACTACCAGAGAGGGGAGAAATACAGTATATTGGAGATGCTGCCTGGGGATCACATGCTGCATATATATTATACCTTCTAACCTCACCCCTCATCTATCGTCCTGTTTTACTTACATACATGCATGCATACACCCCCACAATTCTTTAGGTCATCTGGCCATTGACACAAGAGGTTGTGGGCTTGATGGGAAAATCCATACCACTGACAAATGAGCTCTCTAATGTCGGAGTGGGTAGAGAATAAAAGAGGAGGAGGGAGAGATGAAGAGTGAGGCTCTGGGAAAGGAATGATGAAGATAAGGTGGAGCCCAGGAGCACTCCTTTCTCCTTTCCATGCTGTAGTATTACTGAGAGTGCATTTATCAGTGTGTTGGCAAAGGAGGCAGAATGATCGATGCAGTGAAATCATTATTTTAATTACAGGCATGATATCCGATGGGTACGCCGGGCCACGTTGAGAGAAAACAAGGAATTGGCCTGAAACGCTTATCGATGTTTGGTTTTTACGACATTATAGATATTGACCCAGTGTAGTGCATTTACTGTACATTCATCAGTCTTTCATGTGAATATACACTATTAAACAAGAACTCCACCTCATTAGAATACTTCACTGTTTTAGTTTTAGCAGCAACATAAAAATAACTTTACAATGTCTTTCACTTACGGTTTTACGTAAATGGCATTTCCTGAAGGAGTGTATCATTGTGAACGGTGAACTGCTTAATTGAAACAAAACAAAAATTGTTGAATTTTGTCAGATCTAAAATGTAGGTCAGTGGGTAGAGAGTAGCAGGAAATGGCCTAATTAAGAAGCATAATAGACAGCACTAAACTGGCCTATTGTGCATGTTTAATCTAAAAATATCTATTCAAATTAAACATTTTCCCTTTAATCAGTTACTGCACAGTGGATCCTCTTCCTCCATTAACCCTCCTATTATTCTAGGGGTCAATTTGATCCCATTCAATGTTTATCACTCAAAACATTATAGTTGACTTTTTTTGATTCATATTTTCATATATTTTCCTAATTTGATGGGTACAATTGATTAAGCATATAATTATCATTATGTTATTTTTTCAATGGTGTTCCACTGGGGTCAATTTGACCCCAAGCTGTCTTAGCTGTGCAAAAGTTGTTGTCTATGTGTGCTCTTACAGCCCCACACCTGCAGGTGCAGAGTTGATACATGATATGTCTCAGTAATATTTCAGCATAATAGGAAGGTTAAATGTACTATAAATATAGTAGATTATATGTATTAAAGTGAATAGAAAATATTTAAATACTTCTGAAAAATTATTTTTGCTCGTCTATTAAATAGTAACATTTGGATTTATTATTACGCGTTCATAACACTGTGAAAACAATTGTCGTGGATACAACAGTTTTTCCCGACGCAAACCCTCATTAGAAATTTAGTGTAGCTCTAGAAAATTGTCTGTCATCCCTTTTTCTAATGCACTCACCCTCTGTCTTGTTGGCACGAATGAGGCGATCAACAAATGGGTTCTCTTAAGATTACACTGAATAAATTCGAGCCACAGAAGTCCTTACAAAAATTGAATGACTTGGAAATTTCTTAAATGATACTTCCTTCCCTATCTATGTTGTTTCAATGTCAAATGTGTCTTTAATTGCATAAAAAATAACAGAAATTACATCCTGCTTGCCACTATCTACTATTACGTTGTCTTTACCCCAATCAGTGTCAGCATCCTCTTTTATTCAACTCTGAAATAAAGAGACAGGTTTCTTTGTAATGCTTAATTAACCACATGTTTAATATTTTAAAGTTATGCTGACTTGTGCCAGACTTATTAAGTGGAGCTCAACAAAAGGCCTCTGGGGACCTCGTACAACCCAGAGATGAAGAAAATGAGAGGGCACTCTCAGTAGAGACCTCTTGCTTCTGTTTCCATGGCAACAGCTGCTTGGTTTGCTTTGTTGCCCTAGGAGGCAGGTTTTCTGAGGAGATGTATCTGGTGCCTGTGTGTGTGTGTGGTCAAATTATAATAATGATGATAATACATTTTATTTAAAGGGACCTTTCAAGGTACCCAAAGTCACATACAGAAAAACAGGTTAAAAAACAGTAGAGATGGGATTTGAAAGTGCTGAGTGAATCTGCGTTTCGGAGGTCAGGAGGGAGTGAGTTCTAGAGCTGGGGAGCAGAGCGACTGAAAGCTCTGCTCCCCATGGTGATGAGGCGCGCAGAAGGGACACTGAGGTGGATGGAAGAGGATGATCTGAGTGAGCGAGAGGGCGTGGCAATGTGGATGAGGTTGGAGAGGTATGAGGGAGCCGGCTTGTGGATGGCCTTAAAAGTGAGTAGAAGTATTTTGTAAAGTATGCAATGTGATATGGGTACCCACCAGTGGTGCTGCTGGGGGACGGGTATGGTGATATGGTGAGTAACGGGGGTCCTGGTGATGATCCTGGTTGCTGAGTTCTGGACGATTTGAAGTTTATGAAGGGTTTTGTTGGGAAGACCGGACAGGAGGGAATTACAATAATCCAGACGGGAGGTGACCAGACTGTGACCGAGTATGGCAACAGTATGAGTGTGAGAGATTAGCGGAGGCGGTTTATATTGCGGAGGTGAAAGTATGCAGACCGTGTGATGTTATTGATTTGAGAAGTGAATGATAGAGTACTGTCGGGGATGACATCCAGACTCTTAACCTGTTGAGAAGGAGAGATGGAGGAGTTATCAATGGTTTAGAAGAAAGTGTCTATTTGTATGGGTGCCGTACGGACAACCCCTGGGGCTATTGGTACATTTACCGAAGTACACGTACGTAATGTCTTAGGGTTAGGTTCTAACGCTATATCGCAACAATTTTTAGGGTTAGGGTTAGTTTTATTCTTAGTCCCATGACCTAAACATGGCCAATGACTGACCTATCACTTGACCTTTGGTTAAAATGGATTAATAAAACTTCTGTTTGATCACTGTTTAATTTCAGAAAGTTGGATGTGAACCATGAGTTTATTTCAGTGAGGCAGTGAGTGAGGGAGAAAAGCGAAAGTGAGACATCAGGCTTGGTGGAGATGTAGAGCTGGGTGTCATCCGCATAGCAATGGAAATTGATGTGATGATGAAAAATATGGCCCAGAGGGAGTTAGTAGAAGATAAAAAAGCAGGGGACCCAGGACAGAGCGGGTGGGAGTGGGTGAGATGTAAATGATTTTAGTTGAATGTACTGAGTGCGGCCTGAAAGGTAAGATTTAAACCAGTTGAGGGCGGTGTGTGTAATGATAACAGAGAGAAGTCTGTCGAATGGTATCAAAGGCTGCACTCAGATCAAGCAGGATGAGGATGGAAAGGAGACCAGAATCAGCAGCCAGAGATCGTTGGTGATTTTGAGTAGGGCTGTTTCGGTGCTAGGAGTGGGCGGAAACCAGACTGGAACTGTTCATAAAGATTATTACAGGAGATGTGAGTATGAAGCTGTGAGGCAACGTTTTTTTTTTTGAGTAATCTACAGAAGAATGGCAGGTTGGATATAGTTTGTAGGTTTTTGAGATTATTGGGATCTGAATCAGGTTTTTTGAGTATTGGTGTGACAGCAGCTGTTTTTAATGAGGAAGGGACAGTTCCATTGGTAAGTAAGGAATGTATAATGCATGTAATGAGGAGAGCCAGAGTGGACACAGAGGCTTTAACGAGAAAAGTTGGAAGAGGGTCTAAGGGTGCTTTCACACATGCCTCCTCACTCTGCACCATGCTTCGCTTCCTCGGATACTCCGGGCTTTTTGCGATATTTGAAAGGTCATTGAAACACTGGTGCGGAGCAAACAAGCAAACTCTGGTCCTCTGAAAAATGTAGGTCTGGGTTCGGCTCAAGTGAAGCATGGTGCGGTCTTTAACCATGTGAGAAAGCAACCACTAGCAAACATAGGACTTTACATTGAAGCACAATTGTAACGAAGCAACTCCATCAATGACAGCACAGCAGCAGCCGCTGTGTGCCTCCCGTAACAGACACAAGTACACATTCATAACCCAGTGCTCCAGCAGGAACACACATGTCTATCCATCCATTCATCCATCCATTTTCAGAGTCACCTTTGTAAGCACACACATCTCTGTTTTCTCAAACTGATCACATGATCAGTGATGGCTGCACATTTGACGACTCTGTTTTTTCTGCGTATATATTCTCATATCTTTACACATTACACATCCTTACTGGTAAGTTACTGTTGACATGACGGCTCTGAGCTCTGACAGGTGGAGACGGAGCGGAGTCATCTGTGTTTATGTAGAGCATTAGCGCAGGTTGTGATTATGGGTTATTTGAATTATTATTAATTACTTTTCTGCGGGGATTGTTTTAGGATTTCCTTTGGAAAACATAGGAAGAGAGACCAAATATGGCGCGACTGTCAGTAGTGACAGGGCAGCGGCACATCGTCACAGCATTGGAGGTGGAAGTATTTTGTCCAATCGGAGACCGACCGTTTTGCCTGTGTATATAGAATAGAATGCGTGAAAGCGGACCGGAGCAAATTAAAATGCAAAAATGTTGCAGATTCACCTCCTGAATCGCACCAAGTACACCGGACTGTATGTGTGAAAGCACCCTAACTGGCAGGTTGAGATTTTAGATTTAGCAATGAGTTCAGTTATGTCGCAGACAGAAGGTAAAGTAAAAACAGGGAGTGGCTGAGAGGGTGGGAAAAAGAGAACTGAGGACAAAGTTTCCTGAGCTGGGTTTGGAAGGAGGTGTTGATGAATATTATTGATTTTGATGGTAAAAAAATGATATGAGGGTATTTCAGAATGTGGTGGAGTACATGTGCGAGGGAAGAGTATCAGGGGCCTAATTGACGCGTCTGCGTACAGAGAACAGGGCTTGTGAATTGCCTGTATGTGAATGAATTCAACTGGAGTAATGGGTGGATACAGCCCTTGTAGTGTGAGATATGGTTGAGATACATTTGCTTGTGAACAGTGTGTTTATATAAGCATTGACAACCTTTTGCTTTAAGTAGAGTTATTGAGAACATCATGAAGGCTGTCATTGTAATGATTAACCAGGTTGTCAGGGGTGGAGTGGCTGATGGGATGAGGAAAACTGTTAATACAAGATGTGAAAGTATTCAGATTAATGTCCTTGATATTCCAAAAAGAAATGGTTCGTGGGAGGATGGTTTTGTATAGTGGCAGGTTAACATTAAATGATAAAAGCTTGTAGTCAGAGATAGGGAGATCAACAGCCCTGTAATTGACAGGAGAGACACCAGAGCAAGTCCAGAGTATGTCCTTTAGTGTGATTTGGAAAGTTAATATATTGCTGAAAACCAAGACTGTCAATGGCAAGAATGGTTTAGATTGTCCATATGGATATTAAAATCACTCAAAAAAAATATGTTAGATGACAGACAGTTAAGATGGGTTAAAAAGGCAGTAAAGTCATTAATAAGATAAGACATTTGGCGTGGTGTAAACAAACCCCGGAGGAGGTTAATTGCATTATGCTAAAGCTTGCTGCGCAACCCACAGAAGCCGTAAAGAGGTTGGAGAAGGAAAAAGGGTGTGGTCTGGTCGTTCTGTTCACAACCATAGTGTCAAACACTGATTTTGCCTGATGGATTCAAATGAATCTTTTCACATTTCTTTTTTGGTTTCATGAACATTTAGTAGGTTATCGGACAGGGTTGGGGTCAATTACATTTTTTAGTTACAATTATGTTTTCAATTACGCATGTTCAATTACAATTTGATTATCATTACAGTGACCAGCATTTTTTCCAATTATAATGACATTACAATAATTTCTTATCCTCAGAAAGTCAATTGCAATTACATTCTCAACTACTAAAGTTCAATTACAATTCATCACAATTAGTGAGCCTGAAATAAATAATCTAAGAAAAGTTAACCTTCCTCATGTGTTAGCTTTCTGTTAGCATCTCTTATGATAACTGGTCCTAAATTAGCTGTGAAATACACTAAAATCAAATATCTATCATCTATTTTCTTTCCTATCCATTGGTTACCTTGTTAGATTTCCTAATTAATAAAAAAAAAGTTTTTAATATTTTTGGTGTGGACATCTGAGCCTTTTATTCTCCTCGATTATTATTATTTTTTTATTTGTAAAATGTGGGAAAGCTTGATATGAAACATATTTTAATAATTGTTAACTACATACTCTACGTGTAGTACTGTACATATAATTGTAACATGGTTCCCCATTTTTGCTTTAAATTATAATTAACAATTTTTATAGAATTTTCATGGCAGTTACAATTACAAAGTCAATTATCTGAATTCAATTGCAATTTAATTATGATTACGACAGCAACAGATTTTTAGAATGACGATTACAATTAAAATTATGCCATAATTGTAAATAATGATCATTATAGTTGAGCCCAACGCTGGTAACGGATTGTTTTCTCATTGGAGAAATAAAAAAGAGAAAGAACTGAATTGGCTTAAAAGCCTCCTCTTTATATCTATATCAGCAGCTTTCTAGCACTGGTTCCTCTCTGTTTTCATGCTCTTCCTATAAATGACTTGTTCCCTGCCTTGCCTCATGCTGTGTGTTGTTTATCTGTGTGTGTGAGACAGAAGTTTGCCAAGGGCCAGACCCTGCTGGACATGGTGTGTGGCCATCTGAACTTGTTGGAGCGAGACTACTTTGGTCTTGCGTTTCAAGACACCGACATCTCCAAGGTTAGACACACAGGAACAAACACATACTCACGTTTAGGTAACTCACTTAGGAAAAATAATGTTTGAATTGTATTTTGTATTTTGTTTATTTGACAGGGACAATGTACATTCATCAACATCGCAGTAAATGTACTAGAGTTAGCCTAATGGCTATTTTTCATCTGCTGTCTCTGGATCGCTGTTAAAAACTAAATCTATCAACATTAGTGCAATAAAAAATGTCACATTCTAAAACTAGTATGTTTGTATTCGCATGTGTATGTATATGTATATATGTTTTTTTTATTTTTTTTTTATATATATGTATATATGTTTTGACTTTGTATTTCTTTTGTTCAATATTGTCATTTGTTTTTCGATATACATTTTTGTTTACTTTGTTTATGTATTTGTTTTCCTCATATACGTATCACAGTTTAATTGTTTGTTTGTTAGCCTTTGTTTTAAATTGTTTGTGTTTATTGAAAGGGGTGGAGCTCTTATACAAGCATAGAAACATTCATAAAACTTTATAATTCACCTTCCTAAAAACGTGAGTTCCATTAAATTGTTCAATACATATTTTAAATATAAAAAGAGAATAAAATGCAAGAGAATCAGGCCTAATGATTGCAGATCAGTTTACTCAAAAATCTTAGTTGGCTTTTTATTTTTATATTTAGAGTTGAAATATTGTAGCTATTGCTAAATGTGAACCAGTATTTTAACAAAAAAAAGGAACTTCTGCTGCTCTGAAGTGATCTGACTACATACAAGTAGATGTGCAGTATATGTGTTGAGGATTTGTACTTTTACAGTACATCAGTATTTCTGTATAAAACTTCAGCCACCCTCATAAGCCTGTTTAACCCAATGAGTTCTGAGTGTGAGGCCTTTAACCTTTTAAGCTATAGGAGAGCATGGCCTTATAAAAAGGCTGCTAAAGGTCCACAATTCAGCGACGAAAGTTCAGGTGATATCAAGTCGAGAGATTTAATAATTTATTGGAGGGGGAAAGAGGAGGAGTTTGGACCTAAAGGCAGAGATAAGGCAGACTCCAGAAAAAAACAACAACATATCATTCTAAACTTGAACAAAAATCAAAACAATAATAAAATAATGTAACCCATTTTAACCTATTTCCTTTGGCAATTTTGCTACTTCTTTTGTCCCATGTTTGCCCCGACACTTTTTTCAAAAAATAAATACCATTTTTTTTTTTTTTTGTTCATTTTTGACACTTTTCCATTTTGTGTACTTTATTGGAATTATTTGGGCCACTTTTCATCCAAATAAGCAAACTTTTGCCCAATTACTACCACTTGTTTTCTTTTTACCAAATTAAACTAAATTTTGCCTGATTTTAACAACGACAGGACATAATTTCATTGAAAACAAGGACAAAAAAGAAGACAAACAAAAGAAACAAACTTACAGAATCCAACCGTAAAATTTGAGGGCAGAAGGAGGTCCTGTGCAGAACTTGAACACTTGGGACTGTGATGCTACCAGTTGCACCACAAAGCAACCAAATATCTACCAGCGCTTTATAACACTTAACACTAAAAACACTTAAATCGTAAAGAGTTTCCTAAATGGCGGTGTATTCATGTGTTAAGGTCAAATTTCTCAGGCGTTCATTCTGTTTTTGTTTGACCAGAATTGGCTGGATCCTTCCAAAGAGATAAAGAAGCAAATTCGAGGTAAGAAATAATGACAGATAAACCACAGGCATACAGTGTGAATGAACAGATTCCTTACAGAGTATTTTTGTTGCTGTGTCCAAAGTTGGTCCCTGGACTTTCGGATTTTCTGTCAAGTTTTACCCTCCAGACCCATCGGTACTCATCGAAGACATCACCAGGTAGATCCCAATCTAACTCAACATTGTTACAGTAGTAGAACCATCTTCCTTTTAGGTGAGGATCAAAAGAGGGATTGTGGTCAGTTCAGGCCCCTGAACTATAATGAGTTTGACACCACTGCCCTTACTCCTAACCCTAACTAACCCCACTAGATCTCTCCACCTTACCCAAAAAATGCTCCAAAGGTGTCATAAGTTAGCAAAAGGTGTCCTAATTTAGCAAACGACACTTAATGACACCTTATGTATAACATTCCAAGTAAAGTGTTACCCGTAAACCCCGGAATTGGTTGACATTTTAGTACCGAGCAGAAAAACTTCCTCAAAACCCTCCTCTTAATGGTGGTCGTGGCTTATGAGGCAACAGTTGACACTATCTGATCTTCAGGTACTACTTGTGCCTACAACTGAGGGACGACATCCTCTCTGGTCGTCTCCCATGCTCATTTGTCACCCACGCTCTATTGGGCTCATACACCGTCCAGGCTGAACTGGGCGACTATGACCCGGATGAACATGGACCGGACTATGTCAGCGAATTCCACTTTGCCCCCAATCAGACACGAGAGCTTGAAGAACGGGTCATGGAGCTGCACCACAACTACAGGTCAGAGAATATGGCATTTCTTGTCAAAATGAGAAGTTATGGTTTGTGGAATAAATGTGAGCAAACCAAAGAGAAATGAGGAATGGCATTTGCACTTTAGGGGTATGAGTCCAGCTGATGCAGAGGTGAACTTTCTTGAAAATGCCAAGAAGCTGTCTATGTATGGAGTGGACCTACATCACGCTAAGGTATAGAAATATTCTCCTCAGTTCTCTGGCACATGTTTTTAAAGCACATCACCTGAGGTCCTTCTGTTCCCTTTGTCTGATCAGGATTCAGAGGGTATAGATATCATGTTGGGTGTGAGTGCCAATGGTCTGCTCATCTATCGAGATCGCCTGAGGATCAACCGCTTTGCCTGGCCAAAGATACTCAAGATCTCTTACAAAAGAAGCAACTTTTACATCAAAATACGTCCTGGAGAGGTACAGGACATTTTTTATTAACAACTTAAGTCATGTAGTCAGAGATTACACAACAAATATTTATTGCAAACACAACTTCACCACAATAGAACCAGATCACGTCAATGGTTTTCACGATAAAGGCTCATTTATACCAAAAGCGTATATATTATTTATATTTTCTGGTTCTCAACCCTGGATTATTGCTTCTACTTTTTCCTTCCCAACACACATAAATAGCCAATTAATTGTTTGATAAAAGTGCTACATCTGAGATGTGTCAGCTTTTGTGTCAGTATTCTTGCTGGTATTATTTATAGCACTTTGGAGACGCTATCCTTCAAAATCAATTTTAGAGCTCTTGTTTTTTGTCTCATCCCGTTCTATTTTTTTCATGATGACTAAAGTTTGATAATTCAATCTTGAGGATTATAGATTTCCCCCCAAGGATTTGATTTTGCAGGGTTTAGAGCCATAATAGTCTTGCTCTGGTTCTACTTTCTAAAATTATCATGATAATCACTCATTAATTGGTATCCACTGTGTTTAGTTTAGTTTGTTTTAGTTTAGTTTATTTGAGCAATTCACATTAATTTTTTTTCTTTTTTTTTTAAACACAAGATACATCATTACAAGGTAATGAAAGCTAAAAAAGGAGTAGGTCAAATCAAGAAAGCTTTATATTCATTTATCATTACAAACATACAAATAACATCAACAAGAGAAAATTATTTAAGTACATTTTGACATCACAGTATTATCAGAATCTGAAAACATGTAAACATACATTATATTGGTGTTTATGATTTAACATTTATATTAATTATTTTCTAACGATTACTAATACCCATCGTCAATGATAATCACCAAGTATTTGATCCCTTCACATTATTTGTACTATTTATGGAGATTATTCACTCAGTTATTATTGTATTGTTGTGTAATCATATTTTAATCAAAGCTATAATCCTTGACATAATCTTTATTGTTTCTATTATTATCTATTAGTACCATACTATCCTAGAATTTCAACAATATTAATTAACACTATCAAAATCAATCAGTTCATATTATTATAAATTACCTTATTCACTGCAGTGATTGTTCATATACAGTATGTACAGTATTTGTATATATTTATACACATATATAACATTTTTTGTATTCTATATCTGCTGTTTCACTGAATTTGAACACTTCATAATTAGAATAAAATACCCTCATATCTTTATATGCAAATAGATTGAATATTTCTTCTATCTTTCTCATAATTGCTTTTGGGGTGGTCATTGTGTTATATATTTTTAACCTGTTATTAAATTGTGTAAAGAAAAGATGGTTTCTTCTTAGTGTTAGACTGGTTGTTTTCTGTTTGCTTGAAAGCGTTTCTTGTTGATGGACTATATGTGCAAGAACGTGAAATTCATCTATGATTTTTGGAGGTGGAGAATCTACTGACATGTCAGCAGGCAGCGAAACACAAACATTGATTTTTCTCAGTGCTGTGGAGGAAACGCAATTCATCCCACTGTCATCCCTCCATATTTTCCCACACTTGCTTTACTCACATATTTTTTTTTCTTCTTCTTCACCTACTCTCCCCGCACCCCCACCCCACCTTCACTGCTATACTCAGTATGAACAGTTTGAGAGCACCATAGGCTTTAAGCTGCCCAACCACCGGGCCTCGAAACGATTATGGAAGGTCTGCATTGAGCACCACACCTTTTTCAGGTAGGATTCCCACTCACTCACACATTGACCCTGCACTGTAACCATCCCTCCCTGCATGTTATAACCACTGTACTTATCAAGTGATACCCTAAATAAAAACTAGACCACTCTTTACAACTTATTGGGTAAAAAAAAAAATCATATTCTGTACCGCAGAATTTGTTTCTAAATTCAGAATTATTGCTTCCAAAGTTGAAACAATATCCACTATACCCAATATCTATATTCTACATCAGCATATACAGGAGTTGTTTGAGCTCAATTTCAACATTATTGTGCCCCAGTTTGCACTTCCACGTAGATATAAAGTACAAAAACATGTAAGAAACTGACAATATTCAAGCAATAAGTGACAGATATCAGTCCCAACAGAATTCACACTTAAAATTTCCTAAATTGTGTGACTAATTTGTATTTATTTAAGGGAAATATTATGTAATAATTTGTGGAAAATTGAAGGATTTTGTTAAAATTTTGAGTTTTTTCCAACTGTTTAACATAAACAATTAGTGCACCGGGAACACTGTGAACCCCTGAAAAAATATTGAGTTTAATTTACACAATGATTCATGTTTTCTCTCACTTCCTCTTGCGGGCCGGATTGGATGCTCCAAAGGTCCGGATTTGGCCCGAGGCGATGAGTTTGACACATGTGGCTTATAGAACAGAAGAATTTAATAGAATATATTAGATTTTAATAATATCAATATATTATATTTCTATTCAGTACCCATTCTATGGATTTCTATTTCCTACATCAGTGTATGATGATAAGGAAGACTGGGTGCTTGAAATTATTCCAGGTAACTCAAGAACTCCCAAACTCTCAAGTGGAGCCAATTGTTTAAAGAGTAACTAAACTTTGAGGTTTTGGCGAAAGTGCGTCAAGGCTGAAGATTCAAAATATTATGATTATGGGCGGGGCTCCTGGAGCAGCTAAGACGCACCCAGTCTATACTGTAGAATCTCCAAGAACAATCTGTGCCATGGTACCTACAGTACCTACTCAATAGACACTATAGCTCTCTATTCACAATTCTCTCAATCCAACCTGCTCGCCACAGATTGCAGAGTTTACAGGTGCTAGTTTTTATAGGATGGGTGGGGCCAAAAGTGGTTTGTGACGTAGGAAACCATCAAAGTGTCACAAACCACCATTCTCAGCCAATAGCGAAATTCAACTGATGAAGAGATGAAACTTTGTACTTATTCAGGACTCAAAAATCATTCGTTATCTCCACCAACCTGTCAAACCTATTAATTAAATTTCTTAAAAATAATTTTCCTCTAAATCCAGGTTAGATAATGTACTTTTATATCCTTCAGTTACTGATCTAGACTTCAGAGTAGGACAAACATAACATTAGTGTGCTAAAAACGTGTCCCTCCCTGTCTATCAGTGTAACCTTTATCAGTTAGTAGGTCACTGGCTTGTGTTTCTCGCCTGGCTCCACTGTTGAAGTCCAGCCAAAATTGCCATATTGTCACATTATGTTGCTTGGCTTCATCTAGATTCAGCACAGTTTCTGTTGGAAACACCACAACAAAAGAAATGTATTTGATTTTATTTTAAAAGGCAGTGTTTCTCAAATGGAGGTAACGTGGGGTAACCCGTAGGTGTACATGATGGCACTACAGGAGGTACTTGAGAGAGAGAGGAAGAAAGAGAGAGTGGCAAATTAACAAATTAAAGCATAAAAATATGGAGTTTAGAATTTTTTGTGAAAAAATGATGATGGAAATGATTTTGATGAGAACCTGAAATGAATATACAAGGGGTGTGGCAGGAGATGACCAAAATTGATAAAAACTATAGAAATAATTCTATTCATTAGGCACTAAATACTGTTTCATTCCATTTATTTACAAAATTAGATTATTTAAAATGTGTTTCTATCACTCATCCATCATTATGCTCTATAGTTGTTTTTTCATAGTATTCTGAGCAAAATGTTGTAGTCAGACAAAGGGGGTACTTGGATTCACAAATAACAGAAAAGGGGTACTTGAGTCAAAAAAGTTTAAGAAACATTGTTCTAAGTAATTAGTCATTAAAGTAAATCTCATTTTTCACAAGCTTTTTGTAACAGGCCCATGAACAAAAGCTGCCGTGGTACTTTTTAGCCAATTCCAAAATGTTGACTACACATCTTTGGGTTTATGTAACTGAACCTTCGTAACTTGGCTTCAGGCTGGTATCACCCGAGCCTCCTCCCAAGGGCTTCCTGGTGATTGGCTCAAAGTTCCGCTACAGTGGACGAACCCAAGCGCAGACCAGACAAGCCAGCGTTTTGATTGACAGGCCAGCCCCGCAGTTTGAACGCTCTGTTAGCAAGCGTTGCATGCTGCCTAGGAGCATTGATGGAGGTAAGAAACAATCCCACATTTCACTTAACGGTTCACTACGACTGTGTTCTGTGGCATTTTATTGATACTAGCTGCACAAAAACTTAATCAATGCATATTCTAATGTTGTTCAAGTTTCCTTCAACGAAATCTGTTATATTTAATCAGAGTTGGGGTCAATTATAATTGTAATTGTGTAATTGATAATGACATTTATGGCATATTTATTATTTATTTATTTATTAAAACATCTGTCATAAACATAATTAAATTGTAATTGAGTTTAGATAACTGACTTTGTATTTGCCATTAAAATTCTATAAAAAAATGTCAATCATAATTTAATGCAAAACTGGAGAACCATGTTACAGTTCTACACATATGTAGTTAACAATTATTAAAATATGTTTCATATCAAGGTTTTCCACATTTTACCATAAAACTTTTTTTTTTTAAATCTAGGGGTATACCGACACAAAAAAGGCTCAGACGCCCACACTAATACATACCAATATTTTCATTGATTAGGAATACTGACAATGTAACCAATAGATTAGATGTAATTGAACTTTAGTAATTGAGAACATGATTATAATTGACTTCCTGAGGATGAAAAAAGAATTGTAATTTAATTGTAATTGGAAAAAATGCTCGTCACTGTAATCGTAATTGAAAATGGCTTATTGAAAAGGCAATTGTACCTGAAAAATCAAGTTGACCCCAACCTTGATGTTAATTAAAGTAGGAATACAAAAAGGTTTATTTTAAACTTGCTAATTTCTGAGCGCATGTTTGGATTTTGACCAGCTTCAGCTCTGGGTGACAGTATGGACCAGCTGTCCCAACGAAGCTCCAGCGATCGGACACAGTTCATGTCCAGAGAAGACCTCGACCAAGAGGGCAGTATAGACTTTGAGCACGACCAGTATCACTATCAGGGCCAAGATCAAGATCAGTACGATGATCAGGAGAATGAGCACCTCGAGGCTCACGATCAAAGGCAGAATCCAGGAGCAGAGACATCCACACCCACCAAGGCCTTGGAGCTCAAGGTAAGAGATTGGCAGAGGTGTAAAGAGTACTGATATATCCTACCCAAGTAGAAGTACTGTTGATTGAAATTATACTCAAGTACAAGTACAACTAAGTCATACATAAAATACTCATGTACAAGTAAAAAAAAATATAGTAGAGCATCTTATTCAGTCCGCAGGAGAAAGTAAAAAGATAGATATCTCAGCCAAAATATTCAAATACACATGGATATAAATTAACAAATTTCTCATGCTTATGTCACATGATGGCAGTCATGTTTTCATATCAAATTGATGAAAAAAAACCTTTTTTTCCCCAAATCCTGCAAATTTCCTCAAATTATTTTACTTAATTGAATAATTGTTCATAATATCAAGGAAATG
This sequence comes from Gouania willdenowi, assembly GCF_900634775.1. Taxonomy (NCBI): domain Eukaryota; kingdom Metazoa; phylum Chordata; class Actinopteri; order Blenniiformes; family Gobiesocidae; genus Gouania; species Gouania willdenowi. The sequence goes on along the minus strand of NC_041050.1, from coordinate 33,944,159 downwards.
TAATGCTTGGATATTGTCTGTCTTTTATATACTGTATATGTACCGGTAATTAATTACATACATATCAATTCTGTATATATTATATACTGTATATATACCTGGAAGTAAAAACTAGGGCACATTATTGTTGAAATTTCTTGTTTTCCCGCCTTAAATCTTTAACCTTAAATCTGTATTTGACACCCCCACCCTAACCCTTCATTACCCTAACCCTATCTAACTCCACCTCACCCAAAAAATGCAAACATAGCTCCAAAGGTGTCATAATTTCGCAAATGACACTTAATGACAACCTTCATGACACCTCACTCATGCTAATGACAGCGTAACGTCAGCCTTATGTATAAAACTTCAAGTAAAGTGATACCACAACTTGTATTTCCTCTCCACTCTCATTGTTCAAATAAAACTTTTCAGTATGAGTTCCCCCCCGACCCTCCTACGCACCAGTTCACCACATTTTTCTAAGCTGGTAACTTGCCAACTAACAAACAATCCTGTATCTTTCTGCTGCTGAAATGACTAACTCTGCTGCTCTAGCCGCTGCTGTCCTCTTACATTCTATGCTCTGACTTGTCCTGTCCTGCAGGGTGAGGAAGCAGGCTCGCCGCTAGACTCAAAGACAGAGGTATTTTGTTCTTGGACCTCATTGTCTCTGTGGTTGTTTGTTTTTTAAATCTATTAGGAAATGGGGTTTCCTTTCTTGCCAGTATATATTGTATTTCTGGTAAAACTATGAGGGAAATTGTACAGTATAAATTAGTCTTCAGAAAAAGACAAGTTGGATGTCTATTCACTCTGGCTCTTTAATTTTCTCTCGTATTTCCAGTTTGCCCAGCATATGTGTAGCAATATTAGGCTAAGATGTTGACTTCTGGAAGAAAGCATAACAATTTGTACATGGGATTTTTTTGAGTATGCTGAATTCATTTTTAATGTAATCCACGCTGGCAAACCAATGATTCCCACTCCAAATAAAGAAATCCAAAATTTGGATATTTTGTCATAACTTTGGTTCTGTTTGACATAGAAGCATGACCTCATTAATTATAGATTTTCAGGGCCAAGGAATTCAATAATATATCTTAAAATACCGTAAATTGTACTCAGAGCAAGATCCAAAATGGCCGCTTTCCGTATTGCGAATTTCAATCTTACCATAACTTTGGTTCCGTTAGACGTAGAAACATGATCTTTGTGGAAAAACGTAGGTTTTTGGGGACAATGATTGTCATGAAATAGCTTAAAATACTGTAAATCGCCTCCAGAGCAAGATATAAGATGGCTACCACAATGCTTTACACAAGGAACTGGTGAAATTGTGATTTCTTTGCAGCCACAACTGTGTATGACAACAATGCCTTTAAAAGGGTGAACAATTTGATTTAAATCCCCATCAAAACCTGAATTAAAATGTATCTATTTTCATTTATTTCTCAAGAAGATTATAACCATTGTCATGCTGGTGCATGCATAAGCATTAATCCGATGATTATTTGTTTATTTTGCAACACTTGCCAACATGTACAATAATTAAACTGATTATTATTTAAATGAACGTAACAATGTTTCAATTCTTTTGCCATCTGGTGGCCATCTTGGATTTCTTGATTTTGAGTGGGAACCGTTGGTTTGCCAGCGTGGATCCCATTAAAAATAGATTCAGCATACTCAAAAACCCTCATGTACAAATTTTCAAATGTTTTCTCCCAGAAGTGAACATCTTTCTGACTTATCTGATTTAAAAGTGATGCTAGACATTATTAATTTATCACGTCTTTAAATTTCTCACTACAACAGTAAACTATTGTGGGAAAAAAGCTTCCTGCTGGCTGGCAAGATAAACAACATCTTAAATCTTTAACCGCGTCCCAGCGTGATAGAAGACAGGTTCATCCTGGAGGATTAAAGGAGATTCTCACTCATTGCTGAGGGTTTAATGAATCAATGTTAATGTGTAGTGCTTGTGCTGAAATCCTGGGAACCATTTAGTTTGTTGTTGTGCTTTAGAAAATATTTATTTGTCAGCCCGGTTAGACTCATCAGTTTGGTGTTTAGAACTGTTTGGGAATGTATAGTCTTGAGATGTAGCAAATGTTGACATTGCATCTGTCACTTAATGGACATTTGTGGTTTTGAGATGTTTTTGCATCAAATGTTTGGTCAGAGAAGAATGGGAACAGTCTGCTGCCAAACTATAGACTTTGAGTCAATAACTGACTCTATTAATGATCATTTGGCTGACATTGAAACATGGCCGCCCCCTTTCTTCTTGGCTCTACATTGAATCACTTAACAGTGTCAGTGCAAAGTGCGACACACCCTGGCTGTGTCAGCTGTCTCTGTCGTCCGCCTGCCTTTTGGACTCACGTGCAGCATTTTACCTCTCTGTCTCTGCACGCACCTGTTCTCCCCCCTACCCCCTGCTTTGCTCAAATACCCTTCACTTCATCTCACTTTGCCCCACTTCATCTGTCGGACAAGGATCTGGTCACCCACCGGCCCAAACAGGAGGTACTGCTCGTCCTCGGTCTTTTTGGCATGTTGCTGTGTTTGTGATCCTCACCAGGTGGTCTGTGTTTTCTTATTCATTTTCATTTTGTGCCAGCTGCTTCAAAGGTGACTGCAAGAGCTAGAGATTCATTTAAAAGCTTAGTTTCTTTTTGATATCGTCTTTGGTTTTTGTTTCCAATAACATTCAAAACTATTCATTTGTGTACAGAGTCAATTGTCGTTAGAAATTTCAGAATCAGAATAAGAAATGTTTTAATGGCCAAGTACAGTTTTTAGGACAATACAAGGAATTTGACTTGGTAGTCGGTGCACGAAACAAAAAACAACCCAGCAACAATAATAATAATAATAATGATAAATATAAAGGATGAGGGATAAATAAAGGATAGATAGAGAATAAAGGATATATATATATATATATATATATATATATATATATATATATATATATATATATACAATATTCACCTACTTCCGTTTCAAAACAAGAACCCTGGATATAGACTGCACATTGGGTATTAGCTAATAACGTCAACAACTGTTAACTGTTTCATCATAATAACTTCATTTTGGATTAAAAAAAAATAAAAAATATATATATATATAACTATTAACTCTGAATTATGAAAAGTTAAGGCCAGGGTTAGGGTCAATTACATTTTTCCATGACAATTACTTCTTCAGTTATCCATGTTTAATTACAACAATGATTGCGATGACCTGCTTTTCCAATTACAATTAAAATCACAATTATTTTTCCCTTGAAAGTCAATTACAATTAAGTCCTCAATTACTTTAGTTTAATTACAATAATCACAATTACCAAATAACTCCATAAAACGTGACATTTCTCTTGCGTTAGCTACCTCCTAGCATCTTTTATGATAAATGGTCAGTTTGACCTATGTTTTAAATCAGCTTTAAAATACACTGAAAAATATTATCTGTTATCTAATTAGTTTCTCATATCTTGGTGTGAGGCTTCCTAATCAATGAAAGTATTGTATTATTATTGACAGGTAGTGGGAAAATTAAATAAGAAACATTTTAATAAAGAGCTATAACATGGTTCCCCAGGTTTGCGTTTAATTAAATGCCTACACCACATACACATAAATCCACAGAGGCTGGAGGGGGAGCACCGCTCCCCTCCATCCCCCTTCTTTTAATTACACCCCATACATTCACCAAACACACACATTCACACAGGGGATCGGGAAGTGCCTCTCCATTGGGGAATGGAGAGGCACCATAACAGGGTGGTGGGTTGGTACACATATTTGGGCCTCTCCGGTGGGGGCCTGGCCCCTCTGTTGGTGGCTGGGCCACTGCATAGAGTAATAGCACATCAAGATGGTGCGGTCGGGCGTGGCGGTGGGTCTCGGGGGGGCTTTGCCGGGGTCTCTCCTTGCGGGGTCTTTCCGGGCTGTGTCGGCCGGGTGGGGCGCGGGGGTGCCTCTCCCCCTTGGGTGTGGCTTGGTGCTTGCTTTGTCTCCTGGTGGCCTTGGGGGCGGGCCCCGCGGTGTGCGGGCCCGGGGCGGCCTGCCTCGCCGGTTTGGGGGGTGGGTGTGCTGGGGGGGTGCTGGTGTCCTCACCGGGGTTGGGGCAGGGTTGTTTGGCGCCTCGGGATGATGCTGTTTACTGGGGGGGCGGCGTTAGCTGTTCCGATGGTTGAGGTTGCTTTCGGCCGCCTGGTGGGTATGTCCTGCCATCTGCGGACTGGTGGGTGGGTCCGGGGCATCTTTGGCTGGGGGCTGCTGTCCCGCGCTGGATGTGTGCCGTTGGGGTGCCTCCGTCCCCGCGGTGGGGGTCGCCGGTTGCTCGCGGGCCGGCGGGGGGCGCTGCCCCGTGGCTTGCGCTGTCCGGGGGGCGGCGGGCCCTGGGCTGCTGGCCTTGTGCTGTCTGGGGCTGTGCGGTCCTGCTGGGCTGTGGCCGGGACCTGGGCTGGGGTGGGGGGCGCGTCCCGGGGGGCTTGGCCCGGGGGCTTGCCCTTGGGGGGTCCTGGTCCCTGGGGGTGCTCCTGGGGCCCGGGGTGCTTGGCCGGCTGGCCGGGCCGGTCCTGGCGGGGGTCTTCTGGGGCGGGTGGCGCGTGCCGCGCCCTTGCATACCTTCTGGTGCGGCCCCTGCTTGGGCAGTCCCCCGTGAGGCAGAGTGTCGGGGTTAGATTAGGGGGCCACATCCCGGCGGGGCGGTCTGGCTTGGCCTCTGGAGGGGGCCCTGGCTTTAAAGAACTGAAGCTCGTGGCGCGGGCGGCATCAGCATCTGGGGCGCCCGGGGGGGCTAGGTTGGGGTGCCTGGGGACCGGCGGGGGGACTCCCAGCGGCCCTCTGGTGCCTTATGCGGCTTCGGGTGTGGTCGTTCGCCCTGGGCGGGCTGCTCCTGGTGCTGCATCCATTCCGGGTCCTCCTGGCCTGGGGTCGGGTCCTTGCTGGCTCTGGGCTCACCGGCGGGGGCCCGCCGGCTGCCCGTTCGGCGTGGCTCTGGTCGTCTGCTGGGCGTGGGCTTTGGCTCCTCCGCTGGGGTCTCGGGCGGGGGGCTCTCTGGGCCCTCCCCTCGGGGGGCTGGGCGCGGGGGTGTGGGTGGTGGTGGGGGGCCTGGGGGTTGGGGGTTGGAGTCGGTGGCGTGGTGCGCTGGGTCCTTGGCTCCTTGGGGGCTTTTCGGGTGTGTATGGGGGGGGCAATGGCAGCCTCTCGGCTTGGGACCTTGGGGGCGTTCGGGGGGCTGCTTGGCCGTGGGGTGGTCGCCGGGGGCCCCTAGATCTCTCGCTCTTTCTGCTGGCCCGACTGCTTCTTCGGGCCCGGGGGCGGCTTATGGGTTTTGCAGTAGTGGCTCTTGGAATCACATTTGTCATGGCACTGGCCTCGGGCTGTGGGATAACACTCATACTGGGCTCAACCATAGACACGTTGTTCCCAAATACCTGTTTTATGTAACTTCCACTCACTTCCTCCTCTGCTCACAGCCACCACCGTTATTCCTAAGCCGCACACTGGTCACCAGACTGGCTTGATAACGCAACAATAAGCACAATATACACAACCACAATTTCACATCACATCACTTGAAACTTATTGATTATTCCCCACCCATTCGTTTTCCTACCTTGTATCCCTACTCCCTGTTAACTCCCCCCCCCCCCCCCCCCCTCACCCTGGTGTAACACTGCCCTCTCTCTTTTTTACATCCTTCCTTTAATAAAGTATTTACCCTTCCCTAGGGAGGGCTGGTGATGGTCACAATTATGCAATGAAATAAATTCATTTATTTAATTGCAATAATAAAATATGCATTGCTGTTAAAAGATTGCACTTCTTGTAGTGTTAACCTTCAACAGCATGTGCAAACAAGGTAAAAAAAAAAAAAAAAAAAAAAAAAAAAAAAATTATTAAATGCCTATTACAATTACAAAGTGAACTATCTAAACTCAATTACAATTCAATTATGATTACAACAGCAATTTTTTTTTCCAATTAAAATTACAATTATAGATAGCTTTTTTTCAGACTCGGGGTACATAAAAACCATACAAACACAAAAACATCATAATTGTACAAAATTACGATTATAATTGACCCCAACCCTGGATATCGGTACAGTCCATTCAATAAAATCAATGAGAAAATGTTATAATTTTCTATTTTTCATAATACAACCCAAGACAGACTCATTGTATTGTGAGTCTTTGAAAACTCCTAAATGTCACGGTTTATGCTTCATAATAGACATATTATTTCCCCTGCTCCTACCCAGTGAGGTAAAGGTTCTGAGGTATGGGATACAGATTAGTGGATAACAAACTGCGTCACTAATTACAGTCAGAAAATAGTGCAAAATAGACAATATTTTTTCCAAGCTTTGTTCAGCCAGTTTGAAGTCCCTGTTCTTCATTCTGTGAGTAGCAGTTCCTGGATAAGCCTGAGGATGTTATCCTAAAGCACCAAGCCAGCATCAATGAACTGAAGAGGGCTTTGAGGCAACCAAACAGCAAAATGGTCCAGAGGGAGAAGCGCCAATCATCAGCTACTCCACCAGGAGGAACCCCTGAGAGGAAATCTGTAAGAATATGATCTCTTGACATCTAGGACATTACCATTACTTTATTGTACAGTCTCTTTCCATTTTATTAGCATGATGTTTTCCTAGCCCATTCTCTTCCTCCGATTCACTGCTTCAGTTCAGGCAAGGCACAGAAGTCCAAGTTTGCGATCACAAATCCAACAGTTGTCATTTTTTTCTTTACCCATCTGTTCACACCAATAATATAAGGTGTCACATATTACAGAGCAGTTTATCCAGTTAGGCTAATGTAACTGTCTACTTTGTCAACATAGGCCACCACTGATGCCAAATTGAATGACAAGCAGGATGCTTACGAAGGAACTTTGGATACTCAGGTGGAAAAGAGTAAGACTGCTTCTCTATGTAGAGACTCATACCCGGTGACATCTTGGGCGGAAAAAAATATTGGCGATTTTCAAACGTCTCAGGATTCTTTGAGAAGTAGGTTTGGAACATCTCCAAAGCAGGAATCAGAGTCCTTGCCAACAGGACTTGGAGATTTTAACCCTATGAGTTATACAGTAGCAGCTAATGGACATCATGAGAACCACATGACAAATAATGGCATTCAAGAAAATGGATATGGCTCTACATTCAATAAACAGTCCAAGAAGTTCCAGAATGATCCTTCCAAACGACCCCAAAACTTTGAGCCGCCACTGGCTGTGGATTCCTCCGTAAAGCTTAACCACACTGGACCTGAGGATGGCACAAGACATTGGAAAATTATAGAGTCCAGCCCAACGGGAGGAATGGAGAGCAACATGCCTGGAATATCGCACTCAGAAGGCACCAAAGTAGTTCCTCTCAAGCCTCAGAGATCAAAGAAGACATTTAATAAAGAGAAAAAAAACATTGCAAGCTCTCAAACACTAAATCTGCCTGACAGTTTCTCTTGTGTGTCTGGAGATGAACACATGACAACTTCAAACGACAGATCCTGTGAGGCCAAACTGGTTCATACGGCTCTGCACCCTGTCACAAAGGTTGGAAAAGAAGATGCGACAGCTGTCAAACAACACAGTGAAGCTCAGACGTGTTACCAGCAGCAAATGCAACTACAGAATCAGATTAGGAATGAAACGTCTGGAAAGGAGGACCACAGAGAGGACAGAGATCAGATGGGGCAAAGCCACTTGGTACGAGGAATCCCACTAGAGGATAATTTCCAAAATGTCTCAGAGTTTAGTATCAAACCTCCAGCAGCTCCCCCTCGCTCACTCCCCCTGAAAACTCAATGGTCCAGAGACAGACAGAACAACATGGACAGCAGCCACATCCGCCACGGAACGGCCAATCAAGAAACAGCCAAGAGAAAGCAAGCGGTAAACTATCTGCCCCCTTAACCCTTATGTCAGTCATTGGAAAGTAAAACATTGCATGGCCTTCCGGCGTTGCCAATCAAATCTTGTTTTTGCCATCTAAAACCTTAAAGATTTCACACACACACTCCCATACAAACACATACATCCGATCTCATGTGGCTGTGTATGAGGAAGCAAAAGTTCACCTTTGCATCGCATCATTAATTGACCCACGTCCATGGCCCTGGAAGCATTTTGCTTTCCCGCCGTCCTCCTCCTCTGCAAAGCTTGACATCTGCTTGGCCATTTCAGAACGCTGTGGGCCTTTAAGCAAACTCCTCATTGCTTAACCTTCTGGCGTCCTCTTTATCCAACCTTAACTGGTCATGTTACCACCTGGTCTCTCCTTCCAACATCCTCAAATAGTAAAAAAAAAAAAAAAAAAAGTGGCTGTTGTTGCAAGGAGTACAAGACCTTTTTTCCCTTAAGGTCTCTTACATGATCTTAATCACTTTGTGAATGGCCAAAAGGGGCATTTAAAGAAAATGTTCTGCCTTGGCAACTCTGGAGCAATAGTTTAGATTAAAGAAACTGATAATTGTAATCGCAAGCTACAGAGATGCCAAACCTTTTCAAGGCTAAGGCATTCATATTCTTCATTTATGAATATGGAAACCTTTTCCCTGAAAAAAGGATAACAGATTTAAACTTGTAAGTGCATGGCATTACCTCAGCATAATCAGGTGTAGAGGGTTTACCTGTGCAAGGTCTCTGTGTGCATGCTTCTAACAGTTCAGTCTCTGAGAAGTCCTCTATTTTAGCAATGAATTAGGCTGTTTGACTTTATAGATGAAAACGTGTTGTTATTTACAACCAGTATAGAAACAACACCCTTAAAATCTTGATTTCTTCAAACATCTACACATACTGTACACAAAAGAGACATCCAAGCAGCTGCAACTCTCCTCTCCCTCATATCACTAGCTGCAGTTTTCAATATTGTTTTGTTGATCTGACACATGCTTGAAAAGTTAGATGTTAATGTGCGTTTATTGTCTTATTGTTTTTCATTTCTTTAGGACACTCCTCCTACACCTACTATTTACGATGAGCATCTCAGCGAAGCCTCAGTGAGTTATCCCTTGACTCTTTCATTATTTTCATTAAAAATGGCAGGCACACTTTTCAGGTCAGAAGAGAGTTCCTATCTTAAGTGCATGAGTTTAAGTATCTTGCAAGGTGTCTGTAAGGAAAGAGTCAGATATATACAGACAGTTTGGAATAACTTAATTAGCTGAACCTTTATCAACTGTCTCCTGTTGTCATGGTTTTTGGGTAATAATCAAAAGGATGCTCCTCCAAGTTGATTGTTGAGGTGATTAATGTATCTGATGGCCCCTGGAAGTCTCGGTAGTTTGGGGCATGTTAGCGGCCTCCGGCTGACTGTAAGACTGTTAGAGGGAGTTTACCTCTCAGTTGGTCAGGCAAGTATGGGGTGTGGTGAAAGTGATGGAGGAGAGAGTTGCCATGGCTACTTGCTGAGGCAGCTGCCACGGCAACCTGGATCTGAGGAGGTGGCTGATGAGGAGTTATGCGTCACAAGCAATGTTACCTATTGTATATTGCAACTTTAAACTCGTGGCATTTTTGGAAACTTTGGTAACTGATGAATGATAAATGGTAATTGAGTGCAGTAAAAGAAGGAAGAAAAGAGTTGAAGTTAATATGGGGTTGGGCAGGGGGAGCATTGCCCCCCCTAGTGGTCAAAAAATTTCATTACAGTTTTCCCAAATTAATTAGAAATAATACAATACTTAATATAATGTACATAACATACAAAATAATAAGTTAGTTAGTTCTACCTCAGGTGTGTAGTATAAGTTTTTTAGTGAAATCCCAAACTTTTGAGACTTTAGGTTGGTTTTTCTTCTGTTAGGCATTTCTTCTTCACAATGTATATGGTGAAGCGACACTGCACCCAAAATGAAGCAGAAAGCGGCCACCGGCCTGATTGTATCACGAATTTACAATATTAAACGACGCGTTGACGTACATTTTTGTCGCCAACATTATTAATTATGTTATTCATCACTTTTACATTATTTTTGAGACGGTCTATGTATTTAATTCTATTTTTTCTTTTGCACCCCCGGCTAAGAATCTCAAACTCCACCTATGATAATAATATGTAATAGTGTACTCTCAGGTACGCTAGCTTTTTCCATACATGTTGCTCGTACAGTATGTAGTGGGACCTATTTGTAATTAGAACATTTTATTAAGAACACAATGAGTTCTGACATCGTATCTTATCAACATGGACATTTAGAAATTCCATATTATGAATATTTGTTCAATAAATTATTTCATTGTGTTTAGAAGGAACCATGGGAAAGACGTCTGGGCTCTGTGTCAGAAGATGATCAGGACCATGACATCCTCTACCTAAAAGAATCCCATCTGGGCATTGAGCGCAAATGTTCCAGCATCACTGTCAGCTCCACGTCCAGCCTGGAGGCCGAGGTAGATTTCACCGTCCTCACAGATCTGCAAACGGGCATGGAGGAGTTCTCCAGAGGGATGTCTGAGCTTGGAGAGAGAGACCTATCACCTGATGGGGGTCTGTGCTTTGGCATTGACTTCCTTCAACAGCAGGGGCCCTCTGAACTCTTGCCACCCTTGGTGCCAGCGCCTCCACCCAGAGGGGCCAGCAGCAGCAGCAGCCCCCCAGCTAAACCCATTCAGCCTGAAGAAGTCCGACCTGAAGCCAAGCGACCTGAAGGACAGGTAGAACAAATCACATGTTTTTCTGCTTATCTGAAAGCCCTGCTCATTAAATAGGTTTTAGACTAGTGGCTATTGTTGAGGGGAAGTGCTAAACGGGTGGCAAAGGTAGCACAGGTTTCTGTAACCTGATTAGGCACCTGGCACACAACAGGTTGAAAGATGGTCAACTTGAGTAAATGATTGTTAAAATGGTAAACATTGGTAAATAGTAGGGGTGCAACGAAACAGTCAACTCAGGATACCATATGGAATTTGATATAGGGCTCACAATATGAAATACTCACAATATGTTAAAAAATAAATAAATAAATAAAATAATTCCCAATGAAGAGTAACAAACGTGTAACACATCTTTGTTAATGAAAACAATTTGACTGCAAAAGTGTGTGACAGTGTGTGTGTGTGTGTGTGTGTTTAGCTTCACAAATAAGGAATGAAAACAAATATCAGTCTGTTTTTATTATTATTATTTTTCATTTCTGTAACATTTAAAAGCTGTATTATGGACCTGCCAAAAAAAATCCAAAATGTTCAGCACCTTCCTGTAACTTAAAGGAGGAGAGAGTAAAGTTGCTCAAATTAAGGAATGTTATTATTTATGATCTTCTTCTACAAACAGACTTATGAGTTTATGGAGCACCCACAGAGCCCGCCATGTTGTAAACATAGCACTGAGCCTCTTATATGGCTCAGTGCCAGTGTCTAGTTTACACTACGAGTCAAAAGGTTGGACATAACTTCTCATTTAATTTAAATAAGAAGGTGGATACAATTTTTTGACGAGTAGTGTAAGTTGCTATAAGGTCCATATTCCTAAACGAATACATGATACACATACGTAATAGGCATGCATGTCAGCAGTATAGTATTCATGTGGCTTCTTATGTCACGAAGCAGCACTGTTGAGGGAGTTGCGAATATAGAGGTATAGTGAGTATTGAGTTGGCACTTAGCATAGATTGTTCTTTGGAGATTTTATAGATCTAACTGGGCGTGCCCAAACTGTTTCAGGAGTATAAGTCTAGACGCACTAAAGCCAAAACCTCGGTTTTAGTTACTCTTTAACTGAATCGTCGATAGTGTGGTCATGTGTTGTCTTTGAACTGGGGTTACCTTTTAGTTACACTTAAGCTACAGAACAAAACAATTACATTTTGTAGTTTTGGTGTTGTCTTTGTTTCCTTCTTTTTAATTAATTATTGACTAAAAGCTGCTTTTGCTTCATAATCCAGCCTGTGGTCCCCAAAAAACCAAAGAGGTCAGTGCCAGTGTCGTCGTCAGTCGACAGAGAGCAGTCGCACCGAGACACAGGTCGTATCTCTGCGGTCCCTCCACTGAGCCGAGAAGCCAGTGATGTCATGCCCACCCCTACAGTGAGGAAGACCGACGTCAGGATAGAGACTCAGCCCAACGGGTCAGAGGTCACCACCACCATTGTGGAGTTCACCGATCAGGTCACTAACACGAGTCTCAAACTCACCTGAATATTAACTATTAATAACTACCGGGACAAAATTGACAGACTTAACGCACACACAATCTTCCTTTTGTTATACATGTATGTATTGTTTTTTTCTATGATTTTGTGTTTGTTTTTCTATTGTTTGTCTTGCAATATTAAAAAAAATATATTTTTTTTTATTGATTGCGTATCACTTTGACCTGACAGCTTTTTGATTATTTTATGTATCTGTATTATAATTATTTATGTTATTTTATCATTATTCTCTCTCTCTCTCTCTCTCTCTCTCTCTGTCTGTCTGTCTGTGTGTGAGACAAAAGTAATTCCCCCTGGGATAAATAAAGTTGGGATAAATAAAGTGTTTCTGATTGTGATTCAGAAACAGTCCATAAGGATAAATATCAAAGGTCAATAATGATTTGCTCTGTTTTAGGATCATGGCATCACTAGCCTCAGTGAGGTGTCGTTTTCTACTGGACAGAGTGTATCCCCAGTAAGTTACACACAGGCTACAACTTTTTCATGAGTTTGTGCTTTTTTTTTTATTGTTGGTTGGAAACATCCTCTGCTCTCTCAGGTGCACAAAATTGGGAGAGATGCGTCACGTTCGCCCATCCTTATGACGGAAAACGTTACGTCTGCAACCACCCACGTTACCAAGGTAGTAGCATACGGCATATAACTGTAACAGCTGGATATTCAAAGCCATCAAACATACACTCTTGGTTATGAGTTTCTGCTGCAAAATGGAGTTTGAATTATTTCCTGTCCATATACAGTGATAGTAAAATGAAATAAAATGCTCTTGCATGTTGCAGACTGTAAAAGGAGGATATTCAGAGACCAGGATTGAGAAACGGATCATAATCACAGGAGACGATGATGTAGACCAAGAACAGGTGAGTAGATGAACAAAATTCTTTTTTTGCAGTATTTGATCATTTTTGTTTTTGTGTCCTATTAAGAGAAAACAATGCTAAGAATTTACACATTTTTTGTGAGTTACAGTTTTATTTTTTATTTTTATCTGTATAATGTGAGTCAGACACGTGTTGTTCACGACCTGTCAGAGCTCTGTGAGCTGATCTGATACGTTCTCTGAGTAACAGACACTTACGTCTGAACACGTTAACGCTTTCAGTCCAGCCATCATTAGCAGCCACTTCATTTTCATGGATCGCTTTAGAACCAAAGAACCGCTATCCACTTCATAACACACCCAGCCACAGCCAAGCATTCAGCGTGTCTATATTAATGTTTATATTAAATCTAGTAACGTCACTGTTGAATCATCTCCGTCTTACATGTTGCTGTTGGTCTAAAAGGTTTTAAAATCTCTTCTTTCCTGTGTTAGCGACCTCATTTCAATATGATTTACATACGTAAATGTGGGCGTGGACAGAGAGGGGACATATGTGCGCTCACATCCCCGTTGATTCAGATGTTCAAATGATAGGTGCGTAGATCCTACGCACAGATTTAAACATTTGAATTTTTACGAGCCTGTCTCTGGATTGAGACGTATGCTTTTTTTCACACCATTTTATACGCAAGTCTTTGTACATGAGGCCCCAGAGCTTTTGTAGCCGCTGCTACCACCTTAATGCTAAACATGTAGCAGCTAGCACGGACACTGGGACAGCGCTAATCTCAACATGCTGTGAGCACGCTGTGTCTCCATTCCACACTGGACAAGATTAATAAGTCCATGAACAAAGTCAGTGGATAAACGTTATTATGTGAAGGAGAGAAAAAGCAACAAGTGTTCTTACTCTTTATGATGTGCTAACTTTATAGCACTACGTGGTGGTCTAAACTAAAGGTGTCAGCAGCCCTTGGGGCGTCTCACATACAGTGGAATGTAAATGGCTACGCCTGCATCTGTTTAAGTCTGTTAAAAACAATAAAGGACTTTATAAAAACACTTTTATATATCAATCATTTGATCTGCTATGTAATTAATTTTAATGTAAATACCTCAGGTTGAGGGTCGTTTCTCAGTCATTTTTAGGTGGGATTAAAAAAAAGATGAATTAGATTCATTAAATGAGTATTTTTCTAATCTCTTGACAGCACTAGAATTGAATGAGTTATAAAGATTTGGTAAACAACTTGCTCTCTTGTTGTGCTTTCATCTGCAGGCTCTGGCTATTGCCATACACGAAGCCAAACAGCAGCATCCAGACATGCAGGTCACAAAGGCTGTGGTTGTCAGGGAAACGGAGTCATCCGATCGACACAGTGCATCTGAGGTACGGCTGGATTACCGACTGGAAGCCAATGCATCTTGTTGACGTGTTTTCCTTCTTTTGATGCTGAGGGATTTAAGGTTTGGCCTTTATTTGGTTTTTATGCCCGTAGTCCTGATTGTGTGAGAGGAAAGAGACCCACCACCACCACCACCACCCCCCATCGGACCGGAGACATCAGTGCTGACCCCAAAACGCTTCCCACCATTCCAACTGAGAAGACGACTGCCGATGCCGACCTTATGGATCCTCCAGAAAACGTTCTAAAGCTACTAAGTACTGAATCCACATTTCTATAGATTAGTTTAAAACTAGCAGCTTTTCCATTACCATATCTGGAACAAAGACGTACATTTCCTCCAAAGCACTCGGGGTCCATGTTGTCCAGTCGCTGTTACTCAGAGGTGAAGGGAAATTATTTCTCGGAGTGTTGTTTAAAGTCACTGTGGAATAATCCAAGGTCACCTTCCTGAACTCTTACAGCTGGAGGAGCAGCAGAGGCTTATTTATCTGAACTTATTAGCTGCTTTGAAAATGAAAAAAAAGGTTTTTGCATTTTTTTTGATGAATGAGTGAAAGTTTGTTTTGTGTTGAAACTATCAAATGCAGGAGGTTTTAGGTAGAGCTGATTAAATCCATGAGCAATAGAGGATGAACAGGGGTGGGCTGGCATTTTCTGCCCATTATAAGTTATTAGCGACACCATGTAGAAGCCATTATTTAGTCAGTAATGCTCAACATGTGGCTTTTTGTCTTAATTTTGATTATTATTCCCCCAGAAAACCTTTTACCTATTTCCTTTGGTCATTTCACAACTTCCTTTGTCCCATTTTTGCCCCTTTTCAAAAACTTCTGACACTTAAGCGACCTTTTGCCAATAAATACCCATTTTTCCTATTTTTTTCAATTTTTGCCAATATTTTGACACTTTTATCCAATTTTTGTCTTTTCTTTAATTTTTTTGGCCACTTTTCATCCAAATGAGTTAACTTTTGACCAATAAATACCACTTGTTTCCTCTTTTCCTGACATTTTGCCTTTTTTTGTTCCACATTTTGTCTCTTTTTTTAACTATCGTTTGCCACATTTCCCCAATTTAAGCTACCCTTTGCCTTTACATACCACCTGTCTCATTATTTGCCCATTTTTTTGTCCAATCCTGACTGCTTTTGGCCCATTTTAGTCACTTTTTACTCTTTTCTTGACACTTTTGGACCATTTTTGACCACCTGTTACCATGTCTGCCTCCACTCGCTTGTCAAAAAAAAAAAAAAAAAGGTAGCAGACCGGACCGGCCCACTTTGGATCAACAGCCCACCGGGACGATGTCCGATATGCCAGATGGCCAGTCCACCCCTGAGGATGCATCGTTCAGAGCTCGATGTTTGGAGAGGGAAGAAAAAGTTAAACTTATCACAATACTTCCATCCAAATGTCTCACCTTTTAATATTTGAATTTGTTTTGGGTGGCAGGTTTGTAAGGATTGCTGTATACTGTATGTATTGGCAATAGAGGCTAAGAATTCGTTGCTAGTTGGTTTTTTTTCTGCCTTTTTTTTTTACGCGTTTATTAAAACAGGAGCTTTTTTTAGTTTTTGTTTCTGTTTCTGAGCATGCTGCTGAGTCGTCACATTATGCCTGCTTCCTCTCCTGTCTCAGCTTTTAAATCCAACAAAACCACCTAGGTCACTTTGACATAATAAGTAGAATAGGTTACGGACGTTAGCATCAGTAAAATAGAATCAGAGATAATGTTTGCATGGTCATTTCCTACATTATTGGATTGTGATTAAGTTAAAATACATGAATTCAAAAGAGATTATGAAATGATCATTAATCCATGTACTGTTAGTTTTTTGGTAATTCCATTTTAAAACCAAATCAAAATAACAAACGGTCTGGTTCTTTTTGTTTTACTGAATTAAAACCTAAATAGAAATAGAGGAACAACAGAGTCAGCAGAGTTTCTCTGTTTCAAAATTGAAATATTATTGGCAAAATCTTGTTGTGTTGGTGAGTTATGTGGATATTTACGGGGAAATTAGAGCGAGACGGTCCAAATAGTATCCAAATAAACTGGTGACTGACTATCGACTGTAAAGCTGGTGTGAGGAACAATAGATGTTTGTTGGTACCTTCAGTCACATATCATCAGAACCAGAAAAAAAACTTACCTAGAACAGCAAAGAGCATGTTAAAAGAACAACACTAATAATAATAATTCTACACACATGCAGAAAATGTGCAAATGAAAGATAAGGTTAAAAAATATTGAAAATACATTTTTAGGTCCATGTGCATGCTTGTTGTAACAAATTTTAGAAAATATTCATGTACTAATGTTTAAATTAATCATTCATCAGTGATGTAGTCACATTGCTGCATTGCTTATTTTTTTTTGTCCAGGAGTAAAAGTCCGCCCCCCTGTGAGTCCCCTGTGGTGAGATTAAAACACGAAGCTCTCGTCTATAGTTTCCCCGTAAATATCAAAATATCACACAAACAGTACAAGATTTGATTTTAAAACAAAAAAACACTACTTGTCAGGGGTTTTTTTCTTCGGTAAAACCAAATAACCATACTGTTTATTAACAGAATAGCCAAAACAGTACATAGATTGTTGACAAGATTACAAACTGAGTTTAAAATAATACAATTTTTTTTTTTTTAAATTCGAGAAAGATGAGTGAGATCAGTGATTTTTTTTCACTTCCATGTTATATTAAAGACAGAAGACTTAAAAAGTTTGACTAACAAGCAGACACTCTGTTTTAAAGAGCTACTAATTTGATTTAAATCAACACGTTTAATTCATCTTCCTTAATGCCCTGCTGAGAGGTATTGTTATTACATCAGAGCTTTTCTGATTGAGTTTTATGTAAAGTGCTATTCTCAAAAGTAGATGAAAATATTCAGTAGAAGAAGCATCTTGAAGCTTTTAGCGGTGTTTGCTTTGCTAATTGAGTGTTAGAGGGACGTGAAGGAAATGTAATGTGCCAAATAAAGGTAGCAGTGCTATTGTACAAACACAGGTTTTGTATGGAATAACTTTATATGATGAACAAGCTACTTTTTATTTACTTAAGTGCCAGAAGGTCAAGTAAACAATGTGTCCCTTTAATTTTGGTGTCTTATACATTACTGAAAAAAAAAAAACAAACAAAAAAAATCACTTTGCCAATGGTATATTTTCTATATGAAGCAGCAGGAGAAAAAAAAAAAAGAAGAAGTTGGTATGTTGCTGAAATGTAATGTCTAAATTTTCACTGTGAGTTCCTTCAGTTTTTACTGAGGCCTTCAAACACTAAACCTTTCAATGTTATCGTATTATCTTTCAGGATTGGTTCAAAAACGCATTTAAAAGTGATTTACTGACATGAATGTGAGTGTTGAATTGGAAGGTGGAAAAAATGTAAACAATACTTGTTCTGTATGTGTGGTGGTGATGTTTGTTGGATTGTGGAACTGTTTATAAATGGCTGAAAGCTTGATGTACACTAGGGGGCGCAGGTTGCCTTGGAGATGAAAGACTGAGAGAAAGAAGTCAATCACATCAGGGTTGGGGTCAATTGTAATTGTAATGGCGTAATTGATCATTCATTACAACTATGATGTAGTTATGATTGGAAATTGTGATTTCAAAAATCTGTTGCTGTTGTAATTGAATTACAATTGACTATATTGGAATTGGCATGTCAATTCTATAAAAACATTCACAATTTCATTAAACACACAAACCAGGCTTACGCGTGCATAGATAATGAATAAAATATGTTTTATAATATCTGCAACCTTACAGTTCTCTTGGTCAGTGATTTCTCAAATGGTGGTACGTGTACCCTTAAGGGTACGCGATGGCACTACAGGGGGTACGTGAGACAGAGAGAGTGGAAAAATAACAAATAAAAGCAGTAAAAAATATGGGTTTATTTTTAGTTAAAAAATGTAATAATAATAATAATGTTGATTAGAACATGAACTGAAAATACAGGGCAGGAGATGACCGGAAATTATATATAAAAAATAACAATAGTAAAAATAAAAATCAATCCTGGAGCCACTAAACACTGTTTTATTCCACTTAATTACAAAATGAGATGATTTAAATTGTGTGTTAACGCTCATTCATTCCATCATTATGCTCTACAGTTGTTTTTTCATAGTATTCTAAGCAAAATGTTGTAGACGTTTAAAAACCACTGCTCTTGAGGATCATTTTACCATTTAAAACAAAATTAAAAATTTAAATTGAGGTGTAGAGTGATAGAAAAAAGGCTCATACGCTCACACAAAAAATATTAAAACCTATATTTTCATGGATCAGAAGAATAATAAGGTAACCAAGAGATGAAAAACAAATTAGATGATAGATGACATTTTTTAGTTCATTTTACAGCTGACCCTTTATCATTAGAGATGCTAACAGAAAGCTAACACAAGAGGAAGGTTAAGTTTTAATGGGGTTATTTATTTATTTATTTCGCATCAGTAATTGTGATTAATTGTAATTGAACTTTGGTTCCTGAGGATGTAATTGTAATTGACTTTCAGCGAGAAAGAACAAACATGTCAGTCACTGTAATGGTAATTGAGTTGTAATTGAACATGGATAATTGAAGACGTCATTTGAATTGAAATATTGTAATTGAGCCCAACCCTGAATCGCCCTCTCATTGAATCTAACCCTGAAACGTAACCATGTGTGTGGTGAGTAGATCAGTGGACTGGGAGTAATGGCGACTGTTGGCTGGAGCTGATGGGACACCTGGTGACGTCCTTTGGCTGACCCTCTAACACAGCCTGCTTCACTCTTCCTCCTCCACAGCTTCATCATCATCTCTGCTGCTCTCATCGCTTGGCTTTGTGTCTTTGCTGTGCATTGTACTCACATTCCTTTTAAGATGAATAAAGAATGAAAAAACAACAACACACTTGTCGTCTTTGGATTTTAAATCAAACACAATTTAAAAATTCATATCCTATTAGGATTTGTGTATTGACATTTTGGAGACTGATACAATGTATTGACAAATTTAGTATTTAACAAATGTTATGGTAATACTGTTGTTGATGGAGACATTTATGAATGTAAAGCAGCTTTGCATTATTTGTCCACTGCTGAGTGCAGGTTTATGTGACGATTTATCCCCTCGTACAGGCTTTCTTTATGCACTCTAACGTGTATAACATACATGAGTGACTATAGACTCTAAACATACATATGCATGGCCATGGGTGCACTAAGTTTAATGGGTCTTTATATGGTTTCTCCAGATCTGTGATTCTCAGACTTTTCAGGCTGCGACCCCAAAAATAAAGGTGCCAGAGACTGGGGACCCCCACTGTATCTGAATGTGGTTGAACACAAACATGAATATTGAGCAACAGTCATGTGGAGACAGGAAAAACAAAAAAAAGGGTTCAAAGTGTCAATATTGGCTTAAAGGTGACAGAAATGGGAGGAGGGGGTGGGTAACGTAATTTAAAAAGTAGCAACAATTAGTTTAAACTGGACAATAATGGGCAAAAATAAGCATGAAATATGGTTAAAAGATATAATAATGGGTCAACATATGTGCCATTAGGTGAAAAAAGTGGTGGAAAGGGTTTAGAAGTGCTGAAAATGTCTTGAAAAGTGGGAAAAAAAAAGTGCAGAAAAGGCATTGAAATTTGATGAAGTGTCAGAAATAGGAATAATGTAGCAAAAATATTTTTTCTATCTTGACAGTATAGATATTTAATTAAATACTTCCAGAGACATACATTTTTATAACATTTTGTTTCCTAAAATGGGGAAACCAGGCACTCCAAAACACAAAAAATCAAAATGAGGAAAGATATTGTAAAAAGCCTTGATTAAAATGGCCAAATCATTAAAAACCAACATGTTTAACCCAGCATGGTCTTCATCAGGGCTATCAAATATCTGTGCTGGTCGTCACACCTATATATAGACATCAGCCAATTAAAAGTAGTCATCCCACCTTTGCTCACTCACTGGTATCACGTGTTGGCCACGCCCACACCTTGTGATGGGAGCCAATCACAGACTGAGACAGGTGAGGTCATTTAGTAATCAGCAACACTGTTGGAGAGGAAAAAGCAAACTATACAGTATACATTATGTTTCTAACAAGAATGTACTGAGAAATATCTCTGAACTAAATCAAAACCTGAAATTTGAACACTTTTTGAGAATACATTTATTATTAATCATAAACAAGGTGAATATCCTACATTAAAAAATAGAGATAACTTGCAAAAAATGAAGAAAAAGTAGACAAATCACAATTACATAATTTCATCATTTTTGTTCATTGTTTTCTTTGTTCTGTTCTGTATTGTTTTGTGTTTATATATACATATAAATGCAGTACTTTTGATGACAGCTGTCTGTAAAAATGACATTTTAATTAATACAATAAAATATATTTATAAAAAAGTAATCAGCAACACATGAAATTATGGAAGCCCACTACTGCCTGTAAAAGAGAGAAAAAAAAAAACCTAGGAAAAGTAAAATAGTTTAAAAAAATATATAAGTCTCTATCTGATAATTATAATTATAAATATTTTACTTTTCTTATTTGGTTTTTTTTTTTTTGTAGGTTTTGCTGGCAGGGATGGGCTTCCGTATGAAAGAGGGAACAAACCTGATAAAACAATTAAGAAAAAGAATATATATATATATATATGTGTGTGTGTGTTGGGTTGTCTCATTTTTATTGTTTTTCAGGTTTTTTCACTCTAACCATAACCCTCTCACCTGTTTCTCCTTTTCATTGTTCTGAGTCTGTGATTGGCTCCCATCACAAGGTGTGGGAGTGGCCATTACATGATACCAGTGAGTGAGCCAGGTGGGAGGACTACTTGTAATTGGGTGATGTCTATAGACACATGTGGTGTGACGTGTGCGTTGCACAGGCTGGGTGCAAAACCAGACCAGAGGACTGCGTTGTGCTACTATCGGCACGCGATTTAAACACTTTTGTTTTTGTGTAAACACAACACAATGCCATCGTGTTGCTTTGTTGAGTACCAACAATCCAGGGCTTACATTTGACAAAGTGTCTATCTGTACGTAGCTGTAAAAGTTAAACAAAGATGTTTGTCTGTTCTAGGGGTTAAATAATGGAATAATGTTGATAAAGACATAAAAATCAGTAACACGAGTTATGTGATGTGTATATATATATATATATATTTGCATTATTTGAAAAAAGGCAACTCAAATGTACTTGTTGAATGCGTGCATTGCTTTTGTGTGTATTATTGGAAAATGTAACTTAAATGTTTGTATATAGGAATAGAAGCATTTTTGCTGTTTCAGTCTTGTTAAATATTTCTAAATTGTGATTTCAGTTTGAATATTTTTTTTTTGGTTAGACTGAAACAAACAAACAAACTGAAACTGAGTGAAACTAATAATCAAGGAAAACAAAGAATAAAATGGAAAGATGTTTATTAAAAGCAGGTTGATCCATTCAAACACCCGTGGCCACATAAACACATCCATGGACCAAAGTCATGCCAAACATACTGTCTTTAATCAGCTATGTAGGAAATTGTAATGTGGCCTTTTGTCTCTGAGCCCAAACGTCCATAAAACAGAACCAATGACGGTTTGCACACAGTTATGTCAGTACATGGCAAATAATTAGACAGCAAAGCCAAACAAAGGACTAATAAATAAAAGCTCTTTTGTACAACATTAATTCTAATCATTGGACTTAAGGCTCATTTGGGACCTGAGGATATCAGTAATACAGATAGATGAGGCATGTATTCATTGAAAGAAACACTCTTGTGTATGTGTCAAACCCATGGCCCGGGGGCCAAATCTGGCCCTTTGGAACATCCAATTCAGCCTGTAGGAGAAAGTAAAAGAATACAGAGAAAACATGAATTATTGTGTAAATGAAACTCAACACCCCTGGTGCTTTTATCACATGATTGCAGTGATTTTTTGATTCAAAATATTGCATAATATTGACATTAATTAAACAGAAATTTGTCACAAAATCTAGGAAATTTAAAATTTAGATCATTTTGGGATGATATCTGTCACTTATCGCTTAGATATTGTCAGTTTCTTATATATTTTGTATTTTATGTATATGTAGAAGTGCAAACTAGGGCACAATGTTGAAATTACTTGTTTTTCTACATAAAATCTGTGGACCACTTAAAGTCAAACTGCTCCGTATTTGGGCCCTGAACTAAAATGAGTTTGACACCCCTGCTCTAGTGTGAATATGTCTATGATTTGACGTACTGTAGACTACACCTGGTCAGGCCCATAGCTTTGGTTCCATCATTCATCGCAGCTCTGAAGGTCTGATGTAAAGCAAAGTAAAGGGAAAACCAGAAAATGTGATAAACGTTGATAATTGTTGTCATGGTAAAGCAGTGAGGCAGAAATGACCCACGCAGGGTGGACTGGGACAAAAACTCAGCCCTGGCATTTTGTGTCCAGACCAGCCCACTATACATTATCAGCGACACCATGTAGAAGCTGTTATTAAGTCAGTGATGCTCAACATGTGGCTTTTTACATCTTTTTTTTTTTAAACTATTATTCCCCCAGAAAACCTTAAAGGGGGAAACTTTAACCCCTATTTACCTATTTCCTTTGGTCAACACTTTTTTCAGACTTTAGCTACTCCTTTTGCCAATACCACTTGTTTCCTTTTTTCCATGCATTTGGCCTCTTTTTGTTTCACATGGCCTTTTTCACTGTTTTTGGCCACATTTAGCCCATTTAAGCAACACATACCACCTGTTTCCAGACTTTAGCTATCTTTTGCCAATAAATACCCTTTTTTCCCACATTTTTTGACACTTTTCATCCAAAAATGCTAACTTTTGCCCAATAAATACAACTTGTTTCCTCTTTTCCCTACATTTTCACCCTTTTTCACTATTGTTTGCCACATTTAAGCTACCTTTTCCATTACATACCACCTGGTTCCTCTTTATTTGCCCATTTTTTTGGCCACGCTTGACTGCTTTTGGCCCATTTTTGTCACTTTTAACTCGTTTCTTGCAATGTTTTTGCCACTTTTGGACCATTTTTGGCCACCTGTCACCATCTGCCTTCACTTGCTCCTCAAATAAATAAATAAAAACGTAGCGAACCACATCGGCCCATTGAGACGATGCCCGGTATGCCAGATGGACAATCCACCCCTAAATCCACGTGTGTTTTATCTTCTTTGACCAACTGCAGGATTAACAAAGACTTCTCCACCAAAAAGAGCAGAAAACATTCAGGGGCAAACAACTTCAAATCACATCAATGTAAAGTTTCTTAGTCCTCCTCAGTCCCATCATTCAGTGGTGCATACATGCTGTATCCATTGTACTGGTTCTGCACTAGAACCACAGTGTACACACACACTCCTGTAGTCTCCAAAGTGAAAAACCATACTTGTTGGATAGAACGGAACAGAGAAAAACAATATTCTAAGACCTCGCAGACCCACAGAAGCAACGTCTGCATGTGAAAAGTTGTCAGACTTCAGTTTAGTCACCAAAAAAGAGTTTTTTCCTCTCAACGAGAGTAGAGGAGAGTGAGGGAGGGAAAAGGAGCAGGTGGAAATGTGGCCGTCCGCCTTTAGTTGTCTCTGACCTGCTGCTTCGCCACCTTATGAACAGCTGCATCCTGCAGATGTTTGTCATAGTAGCATCGATGCTGTGAGCATTACTGTAGCAAGGTTCACCCAGGAGAGCACAGAGGTCTGTCGTGCTGCTCCTCTGACAATAGAGCCTGAAAAACACAGGAAACACATCATTATCAAATCACTGTTAAATTATCCATCCTTTAATGCAGTGCTCTGCAACCTTTTCAGCACACGACCCTCAAAATAAAGGTACCAGCGAACAGGGACACCCGCTATAGCTGAAGGTGGTTGAACACAGACATTAACATTGAAGAACAGTCATGTGGAGACGGGACCATCTATAAGGGGGAATAAAGGGGAGAGATATTTGGGGTCCATTCATAAAGTCAGCAAAATGATGGACCATTGTTCTATGAATCTGTGATAACCACATTTATTTATTTATTCATCTGAATAATATCCACTGTTATCCAGGAAGTTTATGATTATATTTGAGCCCAATTTATAAGTCATTTTAAAGATTTAAATCCTTGTTTTAATCAGAAATAAAATGAGTTAAAAGTTGGCTAAATGGGGATTATAAAAACCACAGAAATTGGTTAAAAACTGGCAAATAATGGGCATGATAAATTGTGAATGTGGTTAAATTTGCAAAGATAAGCATGAAATATGGTGGAAAAAAGTTAAAAATGACAATAATGGGTCAACATATGCAACATTAGGTGGGAAAAGTGGTGGAAAGGTGCTGGAAATGTTTTGACAGAGGAAAAAATGTGCAGAAAAGGCATTGAAATTTGATGGGGAAGTGACAGAAATGGGAGTAATGTAGCAAACATGCAAAAAGGTTCAAATAATACAAGTTTGGTGTGGTTGTAGAAAAAGGACAAAAAAACAAACAAAAATGTGCTCAACTTGTTAAAAATCTATATTTTTAGTTTCTTAAAGGCATCTGGTGACCCCAAGGTTGAGAACCCCTGCCTTAATGTACAGTGAATACTTAAGGAATGAATGTCATCAGTAGTAAAACCAGATGTCTGCCTGCTGTTGGTGCTTTAGTGCATCAGTAGAGGGCAGTAGTAAACACTACAGCAACAGTAGATGTCTTTACCATTGCTATAGTGTGATGTAGAATCAGCCACAGAAACACATTCATGTTTTAACAAAAGAAAACCTTCAACATTAATAATCCAGCAGAAGTCTGTCCCTAAACCTCAGAGCTCATCTTATTGTTTGATTGGATACGACTTCACTTCTAGTCTGTGGCTAAATATCTATAATTACAATTACACTTTTTTTTTTATATCTCTAACAATACTTGATTTTTTTTTGTGGGAAAAGGTAAAAGACAAAAGTGTCTGAAAAAGCAAAATCTGTTGAATACAGTGGCAGGATGTCTGTATTTACTGTATATATCATTTAAGTTAGTATTCCTTTTCAAAATAAAACAACGGGATGCTATACCTTCACTTTCCTCAAATATAAATACAGTTAATAAAATGCAGTATAAAGAGAAGAAGAAAGATTAAAAAAAAAACATTATTATACACATATTATACACATATATATAACCATGATCAAAAACTGACTCTCAAAAAAAAAAAGACCGAATGTGGTCACAATCCATATTTTTTCTACAAACCTTTCCAACATGTGTATCAAAACTTTAGGACTTTCTATTTAAAAGCCATTGAATGCATTGGAACAATTTTGCAGTCCTGGTTTCTATAGAAACACCAAACTGTGTGTCTTGTATTATTTCATATAAAACATTATTTATTAATCTGTGTCTTCATACGGAGGTCACACGTGTTGAGAATTGATTTCCAAAGGTGCCAAGTCAAAAAGAAAGGGTAATGACTTTGTTTTAATAGCGGAGAGCGCAAATGTCAACGGAGACGATGCAGCGTGACCTTTAATCATTCAAGGTGTTCCTGGATCCAGCTTCGCTCCCTGGATTGTTCTGTAAACATGTCTTTAGCTGTAAAATGCACTCAACCAATCAGAAACGCATTCCTGACCACGCCCTCTACATTCTGTAGCAGGAAAAATGAGCCAAACACTTGGTTTAATGTGTAACCATTCATCCATTAGATCAATCAATCGATTTATATTCCTACGATCCAACTGCATCGATCTGTGCTCGGCAACTTGGCCTTCTGGAATCAATATAAAATAGTTTATATGGATATGTTTAAAAAGCACTTTTATTATTAAAGACGTTACGACCGACTGTCGCTGGCAATCACACCAGGGTCGGATTCAATTACAATTGTAATGGTGTAATTGATAATTAATTACAATTCTGACTTAGTTATGATTGCAATTGTAATTTTAAAAAATCTGTTGCTGTTGAAATCGTAAAGGAATTGTAATTGAGTTCAGATAATTGACTTTGTAATTGGAATTAGCATGGAAATTCTATTAAAAAAAAATGTACAATTTAAACACAAACCTTGAGAACCATGTTACAGTTTACACAGACGTAATTAACGTTTACTAGAATATGTTTCATATCACGTTTACCAACTACTTTGCAGTTTTCTTGGGGATACGTGCACCCCTAGGGGTGTGCAATGGCACCACAGGGGGTACTAGAGACCGAGAGAGTGGAAAATTAACAAATGCATTCAAAATATGGGGTTTAATAATGTTTATTTTAAGCTAACAATGTTAATCATGATGATAGTGATGATGGATAAAACATGAACGTGATGAAAACAACAGAAAACAAATCTATTCAGGAGCCACTAAATACTGAGATTCTTTAAAATGTGTGTAATCACTCATTCATTCCATGATTATGATGTATAAATGTTTTTCATAGTATTCCAAGCAAAATGTTGTTGTCGGACAAAGGGGCTACTTGGATTTAAAAATAGGAGGTTTGAAAACCACTGATCTTGAGGATTAATCGAGGGGTTTAGTGACAGAAAATAGGCTCAGACACCCACACCAAAATTATGAATACCAACATTTTCATTGATTAGAAAGCCTAACAAGCTAACCAATAGATGAAAAACAAATTAGATGATGGATAATATTTTTTAGTGTATTTTACAGCTGGTTTAAGACAGCAGTCATTATTGATGCTAACAGAAAGCTAATACAAGAGGAAGGTTACGTTTTATGGGGTTAATTATTTATTTCAGGTCAGTAATTATAATTGAAGTTTTGTAATTGGGAACGTAATTGTAATTGACTTTCACTGGAAAAATTATGATTGTAATTTTTTTATTGCAATTGGGGAAAAAAAGTCGGCCACCGTCATCGTAATTGAGTTGTAATTTAACAGGGATAATTAAAGATGTAATTGTAATTGAAACCCAAGCCTTCAGCACCAACAAACACATTAATTCCCTCAATCACTGCTTTGGGCTTTTTACAAACTCCAATAAACCAAACTCACTGTTTGTGTTTTATTGTTGGAAGTGTTGTTTTTTTGCCCTTTGTGTGGTTTGCACCCTGGAAAAGATCTCGCTGCATTTCATGGTGACATCTAATGATCTCTGAGTCTGAGCTGTCCCACCTGCTATCTTGGGGATGGTAATCTGGCGGCTGCTGATGCCTTCTCCCCCCTCGCTGAAGGGTTTAATTTGAATCACGTAACCTTGGTCGACCGGTAGCGACAGCTCCAAGGAGGTGTTGTTGGTCTCCACCACGCTAGGACTGCTGTGCTTGTCCTGGCTGTACATCACCTACAGCAGAGTTCACACAATTAACAGTGGGACTCAATATATCACAAGCACTTTTTAACACATCTGCAAGAAAATCTTGGTCCAAATTCAAGCAGTGTGAGAAGAAATGAGTCGTTTCTGGAGGCACGAGGATAATTCTTGCGCAGTAGATATCTGCACTTGAGTGTAGTGGATCTCCAGAGGAACGAGTGGGTGCAGCAGAGATAAGAGACAAGCAGAGATAGGGCAATCCTGAGCTTTCGGGCAGAGCAGTGAACGCATCAGCACCTTTTTGGAATAGACTAAGCTGCTACTTTCAGAAGAGACAGTTTTTTGGCGTGGGAATAATGTGAAGTGAATGCAGGTGATGAGAATGCAGATTTAAAACTTTTGGATAACAGAGGCTGATAATCACTGCCCTTTAAAACGCTGTTTAGAGCAGTAAACACAAAGAAATACAGACTCTTCAATTCAGGTTGGAAGGCAGATATCC